>NC_139349.1:35999051-36351949 GCF_055883805.1 Amblyomma maculatum | reverse complement strand
GACAAAAACTTTCTTGAAACTTTTTGGCCGCAGGCTGCGGAGGTACGACTGCTGCCCTGGACGGCAGTATTGCCAGCCCGGGCTACCCAGACACGTACCTTCCCTCTGTGGACTGTGCCTGGAGGATCAGCGCAGCCGCAGGAAACATGATCGAGCTAACCTTCTCGTACGACTGCCTTTTTCCTCTTAGTCTGTACAATCTTGCATATCTTGACCTGGATTCAATGTTTGTTTGTTTTTTCAATTTCTTGCGGCTCTGTTTGTGCTGTTTGCTGGAAACAAAGCAAACACGCAGGGCTCATAATCACTAAAGGGGGATGCTGAAACTGTATTGCTTTCTTGCCACTCATACCACAGTTCTGTTTCTAATACAATTTAAGAATATGCAGCAAGAAACGTGCAGCGAGAAACCAATAATTAAAAAAGCAATATTAACAGCGAGTGCCCTTAGCTTGCTCCCAACCCTACCTTTCCTCCATTTGCTGCTTTTGAAAAGCGATGCGCTCAGAATTAAACCAAGCAGCTTGTCGCCCCAGTAGTAATACTCAACCATGGATGCGGCTCCTTTTCTGCGGCGTATTTCCTACACGTTCTTAACAATACTCACTGCTGTTTCCCGACATGACCGCCATGCTATGACAATGTATTAGTTTACGTGACTGTTTAGACGCAGGTCATGCAGCTGACACTTTTCTCACAAGCTCTCTCAGAGTTTCCATTGCACATTTTATGCAGGCAATATTCTGTTTTTACCAAAATGTATAGCTAGCGTGGGAGCCCTAATCAACTACTAAGGAAGATCGAGAGATTGGAGTTCTCTGCGTCTATTTCTTTTTAAGGCTCTCGTGCCTCTCACGTGGTTACAGTTAAGACGCGTTTGCAGCTAAAGAAAACGTTAAAGCGCACAACTGTTTTCTAGTTTTCTAAGCTCCGGGAATATTGCGCTATAAGGCTCTGAGCGGTGTTTTCTTTTTTTTTTTTTTTTTTTTCATGCAGGTTGTTCTCTCTGGAAGCGAGCGAATTCTGCAACAAGGACCACTTAGAAGTGCGCGAGCGCAATGCCCACGGCAAGCTGTTGGGCCGCTTCTGCGGAGACGACGTCCCCGCGAACCTGACGCGCGCTAATGGACTCTGGCTCAAATTCCACTCGGACGACGCCGACGTGGGAGCTGGTTTCTTGGCTCACTTCACCACACGTGCGACTGCCCTCTTTATCCTCCCTAAGGGAACTTTGTTTCTGTTGTAGCTGTAAAAACTGCACCTAACTGCAATGCTGAACGAATGAAGACGTGGTCTCAAGTATTTGTGTGACAAAATGTGTGTCGTTTGGCAGCCACAAAAAAAAAAAAAACGCATTAGTGGTGCAAGTATTCTAGTAGCTACTATTTCAAAGCAGTGTTTTTGGTGCAAATCCTCCCAGGAAGCGCGACAAAACGCCAACTATATGCACCCAGCGTAGCGTTTGTAGTGCTGCGTTTAATACCTTGAACGCTGTACCTAAAGATAAGCACTGGGAAACTCGTAAACAAAGGACAGCATACAAACCACCTTAGCTTCGCCTCAAGCCAACAGTGAATTTCTGTGGCTCTGGTAGATGCTGCTTAGAGTGACTGGATTGGAACAGTAGGCAGGAAGACCAAGGGAGATCAAAGCCTCCTCTGAATAGTTGCTAAAACGCCAACAGTCCTTAGAACCCAAGGCAACAAAAGCCATTATTACGTTGTTTATATTTTTGGCGTCCGAAGAGGAGGTTGAATGAATCCACATTTCGTATATAGGAAGTGCACTGAAAAAAAGCACGTCCCGTCGGCAGGTGTTGATCGCACGACTTGCGGAGTTCGTGGGTTTCGTTTACACTTCAGTGGCAGCATGTTGCTTATAGTTATACATAGCCCGATTGCTTCCCATCTCAATTTATTATTCAGTTACGTTTCCTGTTTAACAACAACAACAACAAAAACAAAAATTTCAACATTTCTTTTGTTTCTTTTTGGTTCCAAAGGTAGTCGGCTTCATTACCTTATAAACAAAAGAGCAAATCCTATAAACTTCTGGGGGCGAACATCCTCGCCGTTCGTTTTAAAGGCCCCTATCTTCCTCTAAGGCTTTTAACGTTAATAGACAAGCGGCGTCTACTAAATCCAGAGCGCAGCATATGACAAATGGAAGTACGCTTTCAAGTGAATGCCACTGGGATAGCCTTTTCACGCAGGCATTATAGGTCAGTGTTAGCCTGTAAGAAGCATTGGATACATGGCAGCTTTATTTCTTCTATGAGTTCCCGCTTGAAAGTTTGCCTTCCGGAGCGTGTTTCTTCGCTAAACAAAAGATGACAACCACCGCGGGAATGTGATAAATTCAGTCTTTTTTCCGACCGGTACAGTGCGCACTGTGGACCTGGAAGGCACTTCTGGAGTCATCGAGTCTCCTTTGTACCCGAACGAGGCATTCACTATGGGCCCCTTCACGTGGAAGCTGCACGTGCCCGACGACCTCTACCCGAGAATCAGCTGGGACAGCATGTTGTCAACAGACGAAGAGTGCTGGTCCAACAACATCGCCGTGCGTAAAAGCTTTTTTTTTTTCTTCTTCTTCTCTGTTCTTGAATCTCTGCCACACATGGGCTTGTGTGCGCTAAATGTTTCTTTTCCATCAAAAGCTTGATTTATATTGGTTATGCATATTGAGATTCTGCAGACAGGGAGAAGACTGATGAAACAGCGCCTGCATGTCTCTAGTGTTGCTTCGTTGCGCTTTTTTTTTATGTGAATTTGATTTTCCCTCGGGTGAGTCGGCAAAGTATAAAATTTGTCAAATGTGTCTGTTTAATGCCCCGAAGGGGCTCAGTATCTCGCGCGATCCCGTTTATGGAGGGCTCCGGATTAATTAACACCATCTGCGACTATTCAACATACCCTCACATTGCACACACCACAGGATAGTATTTGAGGGAGTTAATAAACTTTAATTATTGACCACTAAATTGGCCTCATGGTCTGGGTCCTTATTTCAGCCCTTTTCTGGCTTCCACGAGCCTATTTAGTCTCCTGACAAGAAGAATCAGATCATCCGGGCTTGAGCTCGTTTGAAGTGCCTCCCACTGATCCCTATTCGGATTTGTTATGTAAGGTTCTTTTTTCTGTCATGTGCACTTCCATGTTACATAGTGCAGGGCTGGAGTTGACCCGCACCATGGGCATACGTCCCTGAAGTCTACGGGGTGTAACTGGTGCAATTTAGGTAAATTGACGAAAGTGCCAGTCTTTAGCCTACACATATCCGATGGCCTCTTCAGTCATTACTTTACCGTGCGGCTGTGGGTAGATCATATGATTCCCCCTATACAAGTTTGATATCATAGAGTAGTCGGGATCGATGGACCTCACGTCCTCTGCCATAGGTGTGTTGGGGGCCCAATAGTTTGCGTACCCTTTATGCGCACGTAGATTTCCTGTAATCGCCTCGTGTCCCGGTACCCAAGTTATCGTTTCGGTAAGTTCTTCTTGCCATTCTTCTTTACGTTTGTTCAGGATGTGGTGTGTATTGGTGCCAATCTTTTCTCTTTGCAAATCCCTGCATGCTGTCTGGGACTTTGTTAGGATTGCTTTCTAGCGGCTTGCTTGATTTTCTTCACTCTTGGATATAGAATGCGATGTCTAATTCTTCCGCTTCCGTAATGGAGCATTGAAATAACAACACAGGGGAGTTTTCAGTATTTCACCCTCATCTAAAGAGGAGAGCCGCTGCAGGGATAGAACCCGCGACTTTGGAATCAGCGGCCGAACGCCGAAGCGATTGAATCACGATGACAGGTTGCACATAAAGTGTTTCTGTGACTAAACCATAGCGTCTTTCAAACTGAAACTTCCTAGCGAGGTGGCAGCGCATGCAGTGATTAGTGTGGTTTCCATCCCCTTTCGTTTAGTTCAGAATACAGCTTTAACGTAGCTGACAAAAATGCATATAAAACTAATATGACCCAGGACAGCTCCAGACTTCCGAGTTAAGTGAAAAAATAAATATTGTGCAGCTTTGACGCTTAGCAAGTAGTACTGCGTAAAACACTTTTTTTTTTTTTTCGAATTGCCGATTCAGTGCTCCACATATCTCACACAAACACACACACACACACACACACACGCCCACACACGCACACATATATATATATATATATATATATATATATATATATATATATATATATATATATATATATATATATATATATATATATATATATATATATATATATATATATATATATGTATGTAGCTTAGCTGGAAGAGCACTGGACGCGATATTCGGAGGTCGTGAATTCATTCCCACCATCGGCGCGTTGTTCTTTTTCTTCCTCTATTCATTTAATATTCTTTATCCCGATAATCACCATAAGACTAATTCTTATCAGACACCAACAGCCAAAACAGGAAAAAAGAATCCCCAACGTTTGCCTTAGACTCGTAGACTGTCAGCTCCTTTACTATATATATTACGCTTGGAGCGAAGCGGAGAAACAGAAGATAAATATGAATACGCGCTGTTTCGTGCTTCATTTTGAATGTGTCTTACATATTGTTACACGCGGTCGACAATAAAGTCCAGTCAGATATACAACAAATTTTCTCTGTTTTTAATCATCCTGTCACAAACCAAACTAAAAAAAAAAAAAAAATATGCATATTTTGAATTTGAGCGCTGTCTACGCAATACACAGTCCCATACGCCAACTTCACCGCATGTCATGTCTTCGCGATCACTCGGCATATATCGTAGAAATGCACAGTACTGAAACCGAAACCGCATATAGTACCCCATCATGGCAACAAGGTTCTCCTGCTTCCCATAAAACAATGCACATGACCGCACAACAGATCTCTAACTTTTGTTTTTCCACAAAACTAGTATTCACAAAACCAAAAAAAAAAAAGCAGTAATACTGTGGCTGTATCTTTCATATTGATTGGTGAATTCGCTGTCAGTTTTTGGTGCCCGGACAGCGGTTTCTCCACGCCGTGTTAAACAGCGCAAATTGCGAACTTGCTTTTTTGTGATTCCAGGTCATCGAAGGCATCGATGAGGGTTCACCCGAGGTGGCCACTTACTGCGGCAACAGAAAGCCAGACCCCTTGGTGCTCCGGTCGTCACACGTGCAGATCCGGTTCACCTCAGGCACTGGTTATGCAAAGTGGAGAATGCGGTGGGAGGCCGTCAACGGCAGTTACCTGCAGGGCATAGATATTGGCAAATCCGGTAAGTACGCCTTGTAACTTTGCAGTTTGTGACTACGGGAGAGTGAATCTGAGGCCACATGCTTGCTTGCACTATATTCAGTTACGGAAGTAACCTGCAGGATCAATACGTGGGAAGATAGATTGCCACGAGCATTCGCCGGCCGTTGCTGACGCAGAGGTAGCCCTTCAACCATCAAAATGTCGTGAAAACAATGACTCTGTTTCTTTGGAAGGCTTACAATCGAACACCACACACTATACAGAAGGAATCTATACCAAGTCAGTAAAATTTCAAGGAAAAAAAAATCCGCCAATATTCTCATTGTTCAACTGAAGAGCGTTAATTAGCCACGGGAGCTTCAAGCAGCGCCATCCACTCCATGAATTTTGCACTACTATTAAAAAACACAGCCACCTTCGGTATGTCCGGTATATTTTATCATTATATCAGTCATTAAATTTCATAAGCCTGTGCGTAACACAACGAATCGTTTTACCCCAACCGCAACGCCTCGCGACAAACGGTTCGGCCGTACTAGCCGTCTGAAGTTTTTCACAATGCACGGCTTTAGGGCCAGAAAGGTCGTCGGTGCAAATCCCACAGATATTTTAGCCTTCATCTTAATTATTAATTTTATCCTCCGAAACATGTCAAGTCATTTCACACCACTTTGAACATTCTGCGTCAAGCGGTAAACATCCTTTCTAACACACAAGCAGCGCATCTATACGTCGATTCGGCACTAATATTGGGAATTACAAACACATTCGCTATATCCAGGACATTCATTCATTATACCAGGTATTACATCGCATAAAGGTGCAATTTAGACGAGATAAATTGCTTGACACCATCCGGAACTCAACGTAACGAACAGTTAGACCGTAATGACCGCCGAAAATCTACCATGTTCACAGTTCCATACCGAAAAGGTCATCGATGCAACTCTCACACATGTTTACACTCTTTTTAAATTAGCAGTTCTGTTCTTTAGAAGTTGTCGAATCATTTGACACCAACATTAATGGTCTGCGTCAAACGGATGACCCCAAAATTTTACCCATATTACGGTCGTAGATATTATCACATAATATCTATTTTATTGCCTTTTCCCATAAGTTTCACCTTCCCTTCAGATTAACGTGACCCTGGGAAAAAAAAAAAGTAGTAAGAGCTAGCACCCTCAAAAAATGACGGAGGTTCTATCCCGGTAAAACCTAGTTATACGAGTGCAAGCATTGTTAAGCGTGGCTACACATCAGCCTCCGCCTGAAAGCCTTTCACACTAAGTCGCGAAGCATCATCGGCGATCGGCGGGCTGGTCGGCCGATTCCACCTCTGATGCATTGGTCTGACCCATCGCTGATACATTGGCCGACAAAGATGCGAGCACAACCAACGACCGCGTATAGTTGTAGTGTGACATGTCTTAAAACCAGCGACGCCGACGACACGCGCTGCGGACGGTCGCCCGATCGGTCCTCGGGAGAGTGGCGAGGATGTGAAAATGTAACGCCTACTGTGCTTAGCTACGCTTCTCTCTTCCATGTTCGTACTAAACTTAATCAGAGGAGTGGCGGTATTTGATGACGACACTCACCAGCGATGCACTTTCGGCCAGATTATTAAATATGGTTCGGTCGACACCTGCCCCATTTCTGCGGCATTTACTACCTATCCTAAGTAGGATATTTTCTTACCACTTCCAGTGCATCGCTACTTATTGTGAACCGCTTTTTTTTTTTTCGATGCTCTTGGACATCACCTTCATTTTCTGCATATTAATTGCCATACTTACCTTTCACCTTTCTAGTCTTTCCTGTCTAGGTCACTAATCATTTCTTATAGCCCTCTGAGTTACTTAGCAATGCAATGCCGTCAGACAATCGCAGATACTTAGATATTCTCCATCAATCCTCATCGCTAACTTCTTCTATTGTAGGCCTCTGAATGCTTCTAAGTAAGCTGTGAGTAGTACTCGGGAGATCTTACGCCACACTGCCTATCAGTCCCTGGCACTAAACATTATAGAGCTCATCACATCTGCCCAGCTGCAAGGCCACATGATAATGTTTCAATGGATCCCTGCCCACTGCGGCCGCCATGGGAATGAGCAGGCCGATATTGAAACGAAAAGCGCACTCATCAATGGCTTCCAAACAGCTGTGCCTTTTTCAAGAGCGGATACGACGTGTCTTCTAAAGAGTTGTATGAATATTGCTACAGCAGCTTACTGGGCTCAACCAGACGCCCGACACATCCGTCTAAGAAGGCTCGATCGAACATTTAAATTTAATGTTCCGCGTGATATTCCGCGTTATCAGGCATGCTTGATATATATACTTCGTCTAAACGTGGCTTTCACGCGCAAGTACTTACATTTAATTGGACAGATGGACTCACCGGAATGTTCAACTTGTGGCATCCCAGAGACTGTGGACCATGTATTATTGGTGTGCCCAGAGTATTCGAACAAAAGAAATGTGCTAGCTGCTTCCTTGAAGCGCTTAGACAAGAGGCCTTTGTCGGAGGAACTGCTGCTTGGCGCTTGGCAGGACAAGGGGAAGGGCGTCCAGGCAGTGCGTGCTCTTTGCCGTTATTTGAGCGCCAGCGGACTTGATTCGCGCTTGTAAAGCAAGCTGCTGATGTCTGTATATATATTTCATATGCCTTCTCCCACATCGTCACCCATCATGACCTTTTTTCTTCTCTTCTTCCCCTTCCCCAGTGCAGAGTAGCAGGCCAGATTTGAATTATTCGGGCCAACCTCTTTGCCTTTTCCTTTCAATAAATCCACCTACCTCGGGAGATCGTGTCTCCTTGCCTAACACCTTTTCACCACGGTGTAGGCTGGGGCGCTATATTGAGCCGAGAAATATATTTCAAGCCCCCATTCGGCAATTCCGAAGGAGTCTCTTTATCAAGCGAACATGGTTTCGCGTTATTTCAATAACCGAACACGCATGCTCCTAGCTTCAGCTACGACGCATCGTTAACTCTACCTGCACCTATTCCGAATGTGGCACGTGAGTGGAGCAGAGTTGTCTTACCTGCATTGCATGATATCCAAGGAATGTAACGTGAATGCCGCAAATAGCACATGGTTCTGCACCTGTATTAAACAATAAACATTAATTTCTACAGGGCCTTAACGACAGAATTCGACAAATTTGAAGCCTCGGCCAAACCTGTCGAAGAGAACATATCTATTCTTAGTTTCTTACTGAGAGATACAGCCATCTTTTAACGCGATAGAATTCAGGGGTGTGTTACGCAGAAAATCCGGCATCGGCATTGCCGTTGTGAGCGCATAGGAAAGCATTTGCAAGCCACCTACAGACAACTTTGCGGAGGCCAAGTCATCACATCAAAATTCTCCCCAAAAGAACATAAATATCTTGTTGAATTTCTCAAGAACGGGCAATAAAGAAAAATATACCGTGGTTTAACTCTGGTTAACCCTAGTTGAATTGCGATAGCAACGGTGGAAGCCTCTTTTACCTGCTGCATTGTTCTCCTATAACGCCCTATCAGCGTAAGGTGCTACATTATTGGGGACACTTAAGCTCATCCTTTTTAAGAGTATATGACGCAAGAGCGTAAGCTACCAGCCCACATATAAATGAGAAGGGTTGAATGCTGCTGAACCGAATGTGGAGCGAAAGCATTAGCTGCGGGTGACCGAGCGTTCTTCGTCTTCTTTCTTAGTTTCTTCGTCTTCGTCTTCTTCTTCGCCTGTTTAGTCTTAGTTTACTTCGTCTTCTTCGTCTTCATCTTCTTTGCCTTTGTCTTCTTCTTAGTCTTCGCGGTTGTGACCGACCGTCCTTCGTCTTCTTCTTCGTCTTCTTCTTCTGGGTCTTCTTCATCTACTTCATTTTTGTCTTCTTCGCCTTCGTCTTCTTCGCGGTTGTTCAAGGTCATACGTGGCCCTTCGCGAGACCACGCGACGGGCCGAAACCTGGCGCAGTATTGCTATCGCAATAAAAGTGTCGGCATTTTAAGCGAGAAATCGGGATCATGGCGCTGGCAGGTGGTCGCTGGCAGCTGACATCGCCGAACACTAATACTTCTACTGTCTGTGCGAATTAACGACGCCACACGATATCAGAAATCTCGGAGGAGATGCTAGTTCGGTCACTAGTTTGAGGTGGGACTGTGGAATAACAATCAACCTTCCAGTGCTCCAGTCAAGCACTATACACCTAGGCTACGCAGGCACATTTATACGCTTAGTTAAAGCGGGGCTTTATACGTGGGCTGGTAACCTACGCGATGGTTTCGTACCCTAAAAGGCGGATATAGCATCACCACGGCCGCCCCAGCACCACGACACGGAACAGAATCAACTTCAGTCAGTAGCAGAGCAGAGCTTCGCTTTGTTTTCGAAGTAGTCTCGCCTTTATAAGCATGTCTCGCGTGAAAAAAGGGAGAGGCAAGAGTGCGGTGACAGCGGCGGCCACTACGAATGAGGATGCTCTTATGACTCGCACGCAACGCAGGTGCTGAACATATTATGCCACAGCGGAGCTTAAGTGTTCCCCATAATTTTTGTTGGATATTGAACAAACTGTGCTTCTGTTATGTTGTTTTATGCAAAAAACTGCATTGTCAAAATTTTATTTGGTTCATATTCATGCGCCCTAACAGGTGCCGTGTGCAAATTCCAAGTTGAACTGGCCAATGCGTCATCCGTGGTCAACATCACCTCACCTGGGTACCCAAACAAGTACACCGACTACCTGAACTGCACTTGGACCTTGATGGCGCCGCCAATGCGGTCAGCCAAGATCATTTTCGACGTGGTCAACCTCCGGAGCTGGGAAACCATGGAAAGCTGCTTCTACGACTACGTCAAAGTTTTCGATGGTTTGTACGCACTGCATGCTATGTACTGCGTGGCATACCACATAGTGATTTACGCAACTGCTAGCTTGCCTCTGGACCGTCTATGGACCGCCCATGAAGTATTTAGAGACTTTAAGGCACGGCAGGCAACAAAACTAGTCAGAGCTTTCTGTAGAAAGCCACTGAATACCCTCCACTTTCCCTTCCTTTCTTCTTTAATTGTTCTATTTCGCTTCTTAGGGCAATACTGAATCCAGGCACCATTCCGCACTTTATTACTTATTTTTCTGTGGAAAGCCCCGCTAAGAATTCAAGTTTGGACATCAGGGTGGCGTGAAGTGTGAAAGGTGATAACCGATGGAAGAATTGAGCTTGTGATGACTAATTTATAATCTGATGTAGGGGGAAGGTCGTTTTGCTCTCAGAGTGCACCTAATAATAAAAAAAAAATGAACACTCCTTTTTTTCTTTTTATCTTCGCAAGGTGGAGTTATTTCCTAAATGTTGTTCTTCAGAGATGGGTTTGCTAGATGAAATTGTTTAATGTGAAGATCTAACAAAATGTCTGCTTAAGCAAATTTTTATAGTAATTATATCATGCCCTCTTGAGACGAAGTCGTTTTTTGATGCACAACATTCCTCAGCATGTCAACATAGCTAATCAATGACCTTCTATTTTGGTTTGGTTTGGATTGTGGGTTTAACGTCCCAAAGCGACTCAAGCTATGAGAGACGCCTTAGTGGAGGAATCCAGAAATTTCGACCACCTGGGGATCTTTAACGTGCACTCACATCGCACAGCACACGGACGCAACTCTGTTTCGCTTCCATCGAAACGCAGCCGCCGGGGCCGGGACTCGATCCCGCTTCCTTGGGCGCAGTAGTCGAGCGCCGTAACCACTGCGCCACCCTGGCGGTGCTGACCTTCTATTTTCGGTTGGCATTCAAGTATAGCACCAACAATAGGGATGCACACTTATCGAACTATTCAAAGTCTGCTACAATAGCAGCAAAGTGTGAGGACATTTTGCGGAACTACTAGAGAAAGCTTCAACTGGGCAACTACAGATCTTAGAGCTCCATTGCTCGCCTTTACCGCGTCACGATTCCCCGGAACGAGACACAATCCCGCATCAAGCCATGTCACAAACAACGAGAACTCTCAAAACCAACATTAGCGTATTATTTCCAGTCAGCACGTCTGTGCTTCAATTTACTCATTTTTTGTTGCTAGAAGAATCGGCCCTGGATAAGGGCAAGAAAGTATAATTTCTTTAAAATCGGTCGAGTAACACTCTTTCGCCGACGCTTCTAAAAAATTGCTGTCCTAAATATTTGAAAACCGTTTGTCAGAGACAAGACTGCTTATGTGTAGAAATGAAAAAACAGCTATTTTGGACTGCAGTGTGGCCGCAAATGAGTCGCTCAAGCGGAGATAACCAGACAGCTTTTTCAGCACCGAGCGCTACCCTGTTCGCACGTCTGACCGCTTTATTGTGGTCTTGTGCTTCTCTACGTCATCGATGGGAGCATTTGCGAGGCCTGCCACGCGAAAACTTGCTTGTGGATGGTTGTTCACTGTGTATAACATACACTCACACGTTATCGGCCGCTGTCACTGTCTGAGGACGATTGACGTGACATGGAACCCCGCAACGACCAGTCTTCACGCTTCCCCCTGTGACGCGCCCCACAGTAACGCAAATGCCCTCTGTACCTTTCTGCTTCTCTACCCCGCCGGGGTGGCGCAGTGGTTACGGCGCTCGACTACTGTTCCCAAGGATGCGGGATCGAATCGCGGCCTCGGCGGCCGCTTTTCGCTGGAGGTGAAAAGCAAGGCGCCCGTGTGCTGTGCAATGTCAGTGCACGTTAAAGAACCCCAGGTGGTCGAAATTCCCGGAGTCCTCCACTACGGCGTCTCTCATAGCCTGAGTTGCTTTGAGACGCTAAACCTCACAAACCAACCAACCTGTTTGCTTCTCTGACGGCGCCCTCTCCATCCATTGCCCTCGTTTGACGGTGCCCGGGGCACTGTCATGGGATGCGGGGTGGTTTAAGCATGCAATTGGAGGTACCTATGTCGTCAGTTCGAATCCCTGTTAGAAACTAGCATCCAGTGAGACTAGCAGATAAAGGCTAAATGAAAAGGAAAATTGTATGGCAACACCCAGAACGCTGCTTTAAGAAAGGACGGATCACATTTTTAATCCGAAAAACCGGAAATCTGGCCCCATACGAGTGTCCGCTTGAGATGCCTTCGCCCACCGCAATCTTTATAGGTACCGTTGAGTGGTAGCAACATAAACTACCTCATACGTATTTTCGCGTAATGGGCTAGCGATGCTTTCGGATTAAAAGTTCACTAGAACCACGCTTCTCGCTTGAGATGCAGCTTGAGTCGTGTCCAGTATGATGTGTGGTCTGATTGTGAGAAGTCATGAGAGTATATATAAGGGTATAAGTAGAGGTTTTTAAAGCAATAATTAAACTAGAGTACAGTGGAGTTCTGGGTCAGTTGGTACGACAAGACTTACAGGGAGCTTTAGCGCGGGATAGACGAGGAAGAGAAAGGAGCGCTCGTCTTGTGTGCCTTTCTTGTCCTTGTCTCGCGCTAAGCCTCCTTGCAATAATTGCCTCAGACGTGTGTGTGTATATATATATATATATATATATATATATATATATATATATATATATATATATATATATATATATATATATATATATATATATATATTGTTTGTTTGTTTGTTTTGTTTACCGTAAGAAAAAATAACTTTACTATTTAAAGTAAACTCGCTATTTCTGTTGGTTTATTATTTTTAACCTGATCTCACGTTTATTTCGAAAAGTGCGAAATGGGGCAGTACAAATACTCTTTAATTTCCTGCTGGCAAAATCATTGTTCATTCATGTCTGGTTTCACGGGTATGAAGTTCACTAACACGTTTGGCGAAACAATTAAGCATCGATTACTATTACTTGCTCATACATCATTGAAATCATCAGCCCATAGCAACATTAGTCCACTTCACTTCAAGAATACAGTCGTCTTTATTTGATACTTAAATTAACGTAGTTATGTACAAATAATGTGCCGAGTAAAGGTATACAAGCATTATGCTAAATAATTATGCGATAAAATGGGGCTTTCTGTGTGTCAGGTACTCCGAACATAAACTGGAGGGTTCTTAAAAGTTTCCAGACATTCCTTCTCTAATTATATGTTTTCCCTCAAGCTATACACGGCAAACTTCCCAAGCATGCTAAGATGGGCCTATTGGTGTGACCGTGATGAAAAATACCTCTAATGAAATAAGACTAAGTCGGTTCTACTTCGCGCCGTTAACGTTTCAAATTACCGTTGTAGTTACGAGGAGCATTTGAATGGTAAAGGGCTGCTGAGGACACTGATAAGGGGTCACGCACAGTGACACGCAAGCAGTTGTATCTGAGGTATCCTAGGCGCTCCTAATATCTCTCTGAGTTCACATCAAAGCTTCGCTGAAATCACTAGTCTAGTTTTTTACGGATTTTAACGTCCAGAAATCCCTGGTAGACTGCTGTTCGTTCAGCAAGAAAAAAAGAAAACCAAGGTAAGCACTAAGAAATGATGCGTGCACTTTCTATCCCCTCCCCCTTTTGTCCTTTGTGCAGTGAATCCAACGGTGAGCCCAGAGCAGCGCAGCCTTGGCAGTGTCTGCGGGCGTGTCGTGGCGAAGGCAGATCTTCCAGATCCCATGGTCAGCTCGACGCGGTTCATGGTTGTCCGCTTCTGGACGGACGAGACCAGCCAGACCGAGGTTATCGGCGATGGTTTTTCGGCTAGGGTCCGCTCAGGTATGAAAAACCCATGGCCATGTGACAAGATTTTGGCAGCCACAAGTTGTGGTGAGGCTAGTACCACCAGTCTAGAGATAAACACAAGGTTGATTTCCGTCGTCTGATGCACTGACGTGGTAGTTCGATCGCCATGCACTTCGAGGAAAATAATTTATTTTTGAATATGATCGCACGAGTATCCACCCATCATCGCTGGGTCCAGCACTCACGCAATTTTTCTTGTGACCAAGTGCACATTTTAAGTCACAGCAATAGATTCTAGCAATAATAATAACTTCTTGTTCTTATGATATCCAAAACCATCAAAACAGTGACCCTGTAAAACAGCCTTGCTTTTTGTTTTCCTGATTCAGATAACAGACGCATTTGAGGCATGCCGCGAGATCTCTAACTCGTAAATTTTTTTTCGAACTCTCGAATACTCGTTGATCTTTTGTAGCCCAAGTCGCGAACGAGCTTGACGAGACGGAAGGAATGGCTGGCTGTTTCCAAACTTCAGTCCTCATACGCGACAGCGGTAGCGATAACGCCAGGCACGAGCACGCATTCCGACTGTAAGAAGCTGTTACGAGAGAGAGAGAAGTGGTTCTTGTTGGGGATTATGAAAAGGAGATTTGGCGCGTTCAACTGTCTCCTCAGGGATGAGGGATCACCACCGTTGCTCCGAATTAAGGGGAGGGGGGTAAAAGGAGGGCAGATGACTGGAAGAGTGGCAAGGTAGGGATGTAAAGGGCGAGAGGACCGAGGGAACACGTGCTTATGGATACAGTACAGGAGCCAAAGTAATTAGCAGTGGACGGCAAAATACGATTAGCATTTGCTCTTGGGTCTTGTCCCTAATTGTATCTTGTTCCTTATATTCGTGTTACGTTACGGAACATAAAGTATACCCACTAGTCCGAACCCTCACCCTGTTCTGCTGAGCTAGTTGGTCTTCCATGATATTTACGCTGGTTCACCAGAGATTACAGAAGATACTAGCGGGACAGCTGACATCTTTCACATGTGCACTGTTCTCTCTACCGTGAACTGACATTGCTACTACGCCTTTCCTTTCCTCAAAACTGTATTTCTTTTTTTAAGAATAGCCTCTCCTATTAGGACTGGATAAAGAAAAGATAACTAAGGTACACGAGCCTGTCCGTATTATCTCCCGCCAGGGCAGAATCCTCGCTGCATGCAAAAAAGCGGAATATAAGGGAATGAGACGATCTTAAAGAAAATATCGAAAGGAAAGACTCGTCGCCGCAACCGCGTGTGACAGTCAGCCGCACCAATAACAGATACTTAACCATATCTACCTATCTCTGTAGGCCAGTCGCGGTTGGTTGGCAACAATAATTTGTTATAGCCAAACACTTTTGCTTTCTTACGCACTGTTAGCTTACGAAACTTGTTGAGTCACAGTTCCGTGCTCTCTATCCAGAACTGATAATTTTCGAATGTAAAATTCGCGATTAGAGAGGGAGGGGTCGGGCACCTTGACGGGTTTGCGCATTTACTATAGCGACTCGTGCCGGTTCAAGAAGAGCACCAGACCCCATTTCTGGTACTACTATGTTGACTACACTGCGCTTCACAAACTACTCATCTAAAGACGCGCGAAACAATATGTTGTACGACACAAACGAAGAGAACATCACAATACGTTAGTGCGGTTTCTGCCTTTCTGTCGTCGTCGTTATCTAGTGGCTTAGTTTACATTATATTGTTCTGCCTCTGGCTAGCCCGTCAGTATATTCCGGTGAACTATTTCGAATTTGTTTTCACCACCGCAATGTTCCACTTACTCGGTGTCGGCGGTCTCAAAATTTAGGTGCATCCATTACCATTAGCCATGGTGACAGCTTATGGCACTGGATGCAGTGTTCGTCGTTTCACATACCATCTCGACCACGTTTTTTTTTTGTTTTTTTAATGGGAGTTTTTAACTTGACGCAGCAAGGCAGTAAGCTTTTTCCGGGTAGTCACAAAAACTTTGACAAATACGGGTGCCAATTATGAATTTTTCCAGTTCTTCTCTTCTTTTTCCAGCAGCCTGTCGTTCATTGTAATCTACGTCATCAGCTATCGCGTCATTATTCCTGCAATATATGCCCACAGAATGAAAGTATAGAGAGTCATAGACCTCAGCTTTACTTTGGTAACCAAGAGGCTTTGATACTGAGTCTATAAATTGAAAAATGCCCTTCAATTTGCGTCATGGGAGCCCAGATGCATGTTGAGAAGCTTCCGTTACCTGCCTTGATCTTGCTTTCCGGCTCATACCACGCAGTGTGCGGGGGCAACATCACCGAGGCTTCGGGAGTACTCCAGGAGAGTGACATACTGGACACTGAGGTTGTCTGTCGCTGGCGCATCAGCTCCGACCGAAGAATGCCTTTGAAAATCACCATCGAGAGTATCAACCTACCCTCGGATGGGGGAGCCTGCCGCGAAACGTTTATACAGGTGTGATAACCGATGGCAAATGCCATCAAACCTTGTTCAATTTAGCGAGTGTACTGCGCTCCATAAAAGGCGGAAATATTATAGGAAGCCAAGTATTTGTGAGAGACAGCATACTTCGCGAGTATTTTGCACATCAGGTTTCTGAACCTATAGTAAGAGCCATCAGGTTACTGAAAGTCAAACGACCGGCGTTACTAACGAACCTAAAGAGAAGGAGCAATCACGCATTCCTTAAGTGTGATATACGTCAGCCGAACGATCGTCTAGCGGTGCAGGTGAACCTATGTAAAGGTTCAGTTACATATTTGATGAGTGTGCTATACCTCAATATTAGGACATGTTGGCAGTGCTATTAAGCTTGAACTCCAACAACCAGTCGACAATACAATTGAACATCGTCGAAAGGAGCGGTTGTCTTTTTCATTAGCATACCACCTCTCAGTCTGATAACTGGCTGGCAGTGCCGTTGCACCTCGCTTAAACGAACGATTACATGTTATGCGAGTGCACGGTACCTCACCGTCACGGCAGGCTAGAAGCACTCACGGAAAAGTGCCTTCTCGGGCTAAGCAGCCTAGCATCCAAATGAGTCATTCCATAGTTTGCTCACGAACATACACATACCTCCACTAGCCAACAGATGTGCAGAAGTATTACTTGGGTAAATCAGACCTGGGTAGGCTCGCCCAAACGTCACCGTTCCAGCTAAATGGAGACAGCGGAAACATCAGTGATATTATAGTATTGCAGAAAACGCGAAATATTTACTTTTTGTAGTAAATAGTTGGTATTAAAATACGTCATTATAGTGTTTTAAACATCAAGCAGTCTTCTTCGTTCGAGACACCTTCGTTATCAAATATATATATCACGAAAATTGTGCATGCCATAAAATCAAAACAAATACCTAAGTTGCCGTTCTGCAATATAGCTCCGCGTTGGGGCCGAAAGTGATGATGACATCATCAAAGTTGGGATGTCCCAGCGGGTGCATGAGTAACGCATATGCAGCGTGCGGACATTCATAATAAGAGCCATGTGTAACATGTTTCTAGTAAAGTCAAAGCAGTGAATTTCTAGCTATTATCTTCGTAAGAACAAATGGATTACGTAATGTAAGCTCATTTTGATAATGTTTATGCGTTTTCAGCTAATACTGGTTCATTTAAGAACTTCTTGGTCGAGTGGTAATGTCCACTCAAGTTAGATATTTCAATAAAACGTGTGCAGTAGCCTAAGCCTTCTTTTACGCTCTAGTTACAGAATAGGCGGAAATGTACAAGAAAAAGTACTCGCTTGTTTGGATATTACGAGTCTGCTGACCAGCGATGCCTTGTCTTCTGGACAGGTTCTCAACGGAGGCCAGAGTGACTCTCCCCCTCTGGGTCAGGGGAAGTTCTGCGGCAGCTCAAGCAGGCAACAGGAACTGCCCAAAACCTCCTCCCCAAATGCGTTCATAGTCTACCGTCGTAATAGCCCACAGAAGGGGGTAAGTCCTTGTTCGGAAATTGCCAAAATCTAAGTTTTAGAAAAATGAAACGTGTATCTATTGTGACGCGTAGTTCAGTATGTCGGACCTTCAGAGGCCCTGACGTTGACGCCAAATATAACATTTCATTTCATTATTTTTAAATGCTACGTTTAGAAAGGTGTTATCATTAAGTCTTTGTCGCCTAACCAACTGCCTTTTTCCATGAAAGTTTACCGACGTTACCTACTCTCGTGTTCTGTGCTCATGCGTCAGAGTCTCACTAGGAAAGTATAGGCGCGTCCAAGTGTCAAATCCCTTTGAAACTTTTTCGGAACTCAAATAATAATTTAATGCAGTTGACAATTTCTACTTCAAATGGTATAACACCATGCCAGCTAGTTCTTGGTGCAAGAGCTTCGTTCCCAGTGTATGTTCTTTAATGTTTCGTATGTACCATGCGCTGAAACAGTAAGGGCTATATTGGAGGTAGCTAAAGCCAAGCGGAAAAAGTCGAGAAAAGCATGTGGACATAATTTTTGTGCTGCCATGTTGAGCACTATTACCTATAAATACAAACACACGAACTTCAGTAGAGAATATATATATATGCAGCATATAGTATACATTGTTCTGACCTGCAACGTATGCTTTGCGCAGCAAGCACATGTTGCGGATTGCTTGCGGTGCTTTTCACAGTCAGCACTCTTATAGATACAATGCACTGCCCTGAGCTCGCGTCGTTACCAGCGAAAATAATGCACAATTTCCTGTAACTGAATCAAGGCGGAGAGTTGGGTACGCTTTCGTTCATGATAAACACTGCAGCGTAAATTATATGAAACACGAAAAAAAGACACACAGGAGAAGAGTCTGTTCTGTTCGCCTTCCTTACTTTTGTCGTTCTTTTTTCAGCAACATAAATGTTTCAGATTGTCATTGCCTTCGCCACTACCTTACCCTCTCCGCATTATTGTTCGCGTCCGCTTCGTTAACCAACCTCCAACACTATGCCTTCATTTTGGTATTCTTTTCTTTGCCTTGCGATCACAGCAATTCCGCATAAGCTGGGAAGAGTCGGGTATCGAGTGCGGCGGCCCGCTCCAGCTGAGCAGGGAGCGCAAGAGCGGCGAGGTGAAGTCACCGGGCTATCCGCACGGGGCCCCTTCGCACGCTGTCACGTGTGACTGGATCGTCCGGGGACCACCCAGGTCTCGCATCAGGGTCGACTTTCCCGATGCCTTCCACATGCGCCACGGGTGAGAGAGCCGCACTGCTTTGACTCCACCTTCGTCACTATAGGCATTCGAGTAGACGCGCTGCGAAGCGCTTTGCGGACCTGTTCTTATCCGAAGCCAATTTGTGACAGGTTAACAAGCGCTTTAACATGGTGGACCACGTCTGAAAGTGAAATTCATGCACTTTAATTTGCGCGTATCCTGTCACCTCCCAAGCTGAAATTTGACAGCATGAAACTTGGATATTATCTATAAATGCAGCAATATATTTTGAAATCGAGCGATCAAAACTGAACGCTCTCATGCGACGGTGCACTTAATCAACCCCGCTTATTAAAACGGCTTTGAAACTCCCCCTCCCCCCCCCCCCCTTTTTTTTTTTCTTCGCCATACAAGCTCACTGCTCCCTCCTGTCGCGTTTTTTCCACCTAACTCCTCACCACAGTTATCTTTTGTTGGTGTTCGCATTTTTTATTTACTGCAAATAAATATTACTACCTGATATGCGTTCAATGCGTAAATGTTATGCAGTTCTCTATACCCTAACGGTACGCCAGCAGTTTTCCATAATTTCAGTAAGCAACAAATGATAAATATCGTAGGAACATTTCACTGTGGTTGACACACATCTGCGGCATCGCCGCTTTACATGCCATCTCCGCAGCTGTCACGAAGTACGCAACGAGCTTCGCGGCGACTACGTCGAAGTGTTCGATGGCGGAACCGCCAACGCTCCATCGCTGGGCGTCTTCTGCGGCTCGGACCGGGGTGACAGCCTGGTGACATCCGGGAACCTCGTCGCTCTGCGCTACGTGCAGACAAACCCTGCGGGGGACTACCTGGGATTCAGGGCATCCGTCACACTGGGTTGGTTGATATGCGCATTTCCTACTTCAGTGCCTCCACTAAAATTGTGGTTCAGTGGTTCAGTGATTAACTCCGTCGTCATTAACATCATCATTATTATCCTATCTACGTAAACCGAAGGGCAACGACTTCTCTCAGTGACCTTCATCTGTCCTCCCCCCCCTCCCCGAAGATTCCTTATCCCTACAAACACAAAAGATTCATCCGCTTTTCTGACTCTCTGCCGCTCCCTGCTATGTTAGTCTCCTATTCGAATCCCTTCGTTTCATCCGAGGGACCATAACAACAGGTGACTATTCAGGTGACTATTCAGCAGGGCGAAATTGGAAACGCTTTTTTAGGCCCTGGAAGTGATAAGGAACAAGTGTGGTGATCGTAGATTCGCACCAAGAGAATTAAATAGCTAAGGGAATAAGAATGGAGTAGGCTGCATTTGGCAGACACGTTTCGGGTCATTAATAGCAGCTTTCCAGCGTCTCTCAAAAGTGAAGTTTATAATAATTGCACTTTTTCAGCACGAACACACGTCCTAGCTTAAAGGTAGAGGCTAACGAAGTCTTGAAATTCGACGAAGGATAGTGCAACGAAGTATGAAAGTTATTGGGGTAACTTTAAGAAATAGCCATGCGAGCAGAGGGGTTCAGAGAACAAACGTTTGTAAATTTTATCTTGACTGAAATGAAGACGAAATAGGCACATACAGAGTATTTAATGCAAGAGGTTGCTAAACAGTCCTCCTAGAGCCTTAATTAAGCAGTACTTGTACTGTGTAGTTCAAAAGCAACATAATTTTAAAAAAACTCAATAGTTACAGAACTACATATACAGGCACTATGTCGTTTGCACGCAATTATAAAAAAAAAAAAGTCTGACAAGCTTATTTTTCTTACCGAAAAATATCATTAGCTGGATCTTACGTTGCTCGCAGAAAGGAGGCACCTCAGTTCTGTCATTAGTTTTAAAGTGTGCCTTGCCGCCAGTTCGTCACCCGTTGATCCCTAATGTGGCAATAAAATTTCTATCTATTTAAGAATCTCCAAATTTTCTTTGTGTTCTTCTGAAAATTGCATCTTTCTACTCCCAAATTTAGTCATTACTTAATTCTTCAAGTCGTACTGAGCGCATGATAGCTTGAGCTGCATATATACCTTAACCCAACACAACTCAAACATATCTGATTTCATTTTCTTTCTATGACTTCGACCACCCGGTACATATCGACTATCTTGATTTAGCTGCATAACGGCAGGTATATTGGTTGCCAAAAAGTTATAAGCAGTGTGGTTTATTAAGGGACCTTAACTGCTGTGATGATGCCGGCATATTATAAAGTAAACTTGAAAGCGCACATTTAGTCCACTCCTCTGGGATTCGGAGCTTTCCTTTCTTCAAGGAATGCGGAAATGCAGGAAGCGGAAATGTCGCGGCGACTACTAACTAGTATTGGCATGCCGTTATAGCGGATAGGAAGCCATGTTCCTCGCGTGGCCGTTTCTCGAACACATTTTCTTTGTCAGCGGCTACAGTAGCTAAGAGTCAATGATCAAGTTCAATAAAGCAGATAATATCAGTGGCCTAATTATGCCGAGATAATTGATGAGCATATGGGAAAGACATTTGTCATGCAGTAGGTGTAGTCAGGCTGAGGATGAAATACGGCGGATCGACCATCATGTAATATACAGTGAAATCACGGGTAACGTATGTCATAATCTTTTTGAGAGCGTAAGAAATATGAACAACAATATTTCCTGGTGAAAGTTCTTTTGTCGCGGATAAACACTCTCGAAACGTGAGTGAAACACATTGTGCGCCGCTGCAGGTCCTGAACAGAGGCCCTGTAAGCGCCTCTGTAAGCGCCTCTGTAAGCGTAGAATGCCGTGCTTCCGGACGATTTGGTGCGATTTCATTTCTGTTGACCACACTAAACGATAGGGTACGGATGACGTAGTAAACAGATTGGACCCATGCATCAATGTGTCCTGTATGAATGTATTCGCTGTCCATGTACCATCGTTCTATAAGCGGCCAAGCAATCGGTCCTTTAAACACTTCTGCATGTTATTGTATAGGTGGCACTGTAATACGACCTCCTGGGCTGCCATATAAAGCGCCTCCGTAAGATATCGTCCAACTTCAATACACGGTTCTCTAAGGTGCGCAGCAATCAGCCCTGCTATCGATCTGTGCAATCGTTTCTGTAAGCGGTGCTGAAAGCGGCCTCTTAAGCTGTGCTTCACGATGTCATCGCGCAGGTCTTTGAGACATTTCTGTTCTCCTGTTTTGTTGTCACCTAACGCTCGAATCTTAAAACGTTTTGCGAAAGGTTGACTGTATTTCTCGCTCTTACAGCTGAGTGTGGCGGCACCCTGTGGCCATTCAGTGAACGAAGCCGCAACCTGGAAGACCTGCGCGAGAAGCTTATCGACGGCTCGTACTTCGACTGCGCCTGGCAGTTGCGCGCGACGGACCAGACCCTCGTGTCACTCACCGTGCGGGGTCTAACCTTGAGCGAGAGCCCCGACTGCTCCGGCGCCGACTTCCTCGAGGTCCGCGACGGCAATCGCACTGGTGGGTCTCTCTGCCAGCCTAGGCTTGCTACAACGTTGTAAATCATAAGCAGTATGGTATTGGGAAATATCTCAATGCCAAAATACTTCGATGCTGACCTACACTCCTTTTTGTAACTGTTTGCTCTTCATCCTGTACTTATGCCCAGAGACATACTTGTTAGAAAAAAGTTATTTTGACGCATGTCGGTTTATTCATTCACACCCCTTAGTAGCCTCAACACAATCACTGCATGTAGAATGGTACACAAAACAATGTTCTGGAGACAACAAACATACAAATTATAAAAGGAAGGCATGAAATAAGAAGGCATTTGTAATCAGTCTTGTACACGTTACAGAAAATAAGCAACCAATTATGGCTACAATTAATCCAACTGAAATGTAACTGGTTACATTGGTTAATTACAGCCCTGAAAAAGTAACTAAATATTTACGGAACGATAACAGATTACTAATGCGTTTAATTTCCTCGAAATTAATTGCCATAGCACAAACTCGCTGAAACTGCAATAAGGCTAGTGCGGCTTGATGAAATTTTTTACATTCTGTTAATGGCACCAGGAGTTGTTTTTCAAAGTTTCTGTCGCCGATTTTGCAACATTTTGCGCTGTGAAAAGGCGCTGGAGATTAGGCCGCAGAAGCTTTTAATGTCAAGCAAAAACTTTATTTAATACAACAAATTAGCTAGGCACAAGTTACCGCAAGAAGCGTCTATAGATGGCGCTAGCTAATCAAAAACGAAAACTTCGGATAGCGTAACACGACAGGCAGCCATGCGCACCGTCGCGCGGCCGAACAATTGGACGCAGTAACATCGTCACGAACGCTTCACCCTTGTAGTCTTTTTTTTTTCTTGCAAAGAAATAATTTGTCACCGGTAATCAAAAGTAATCAACGTAATTCCATCTGTAATCAAACACACACAAAAAAAAATCTGATTGCATCTTTGAAACACTAACATTTCGGATAAATAAATCTTGTACAAAATTACACAAAAATGTAATTATAAATATTAATCGATTAGCAGTAATCATTTGGGTACAACTCTGCTTGTAACGAAGCTAATTTACAATACGGGAACAGGCGCAAAAAGGAGTACTCTTCAGACTGCACATAAATTTTGTAATGTTAGAGCAGACTTCTTGTGGAACTTTTCACACGTTCAACTCTTTAGGGCAGATAAAGTACGGTACATCTAAGGAAAACCTGTGTAGTATTCCTTCTTATGTCTGTTGAGACAAGTCTAGCTCTAATTGAAATTGGAATTGGAATTGGTTTATCGATTCCTCGTACAAGCGAGAGGAGGCAGGGACTAAAGGCTATGTGAAAGCCTGACAGAGGTCCCTGCCCCCCACACAGATTCTGGCATTAAAAATTGAAAACATGTATGAGTAACAGTTTGTCATTTCACATACTGTTAGCATAAAAACGCACATAATACCGACAGTGGAAAATGGTTACAATTACTTCTACCATATACTAATTACACAAGAAAAATTTTCATCTCAAAATCATACATTTCGCACAAAACATTTTCATCTACATGGAACAATTTAAGAAAATTAAACTGATATGAATACACATCAACAGTTCCTATAACTTATGGAAAACAACTTACTGAGACGGCTGTACAAAAGTTATTATTCTTATTATTCTTACACTTTTTTTTTTTGCATTTAGATGCCGAACACATATTGTGCTTTTTACATGCTATACTGGCCTAGCATTATGACTGATTGCGGGCGAGTACAGATTTTTTATAATGCGCGAAATAGGGCAAGGTTATGGTTTATTGCAGCGTTAAAGCCCAAAGCGTCTCAATAAATGTGTCCACAGGCCCGCTGCTGGCTCAGATTTGCGGTTCCAACTCTACGCTGGACGTGCAGTCTTCTGAGAACTCCATGTTCCTGCGTGTCAAGCTGAGCTCTGGGACGCGGCACAACGCACGTTCGTTGGTTCTGCGGTGGCATGCCGAATTCAGTCGTGAGTTCATCACCTTGCTCCTTATTGCACCGGCGAATAGATAACGCAATACTATAGAACGTACTGTAGAGACATCTTGAGCGAACGGAAGAGAGATTTGAAATAATCATAATCAGTCTGTAAGAATATAACTGTAGTAATCTTGGCGTCCGCGCGTTGCATGAGCAGTTACGTTTTGTTTTGTTTCCTTGCGCACTAGCTGCATATGTACCAACACCTCCGATCAACCCCAATTTTTTACCAAACATTTTCGATTGCACGATCAATGCCCTATATCTCCTGATTCGCTGCCCGTGTAAGAATTTTTTTTTTTTTTTGGCACCGAGGAACCGCAGCCTCAGCCGCATGTAAATCGCCATCATCACCTTCAGAGGCCACACTAGCACTATGGTGCCTGGAAGATATGCTAGCACCGTCGGCATTATCAACTAAGCAACCAATTAAAGCCAATTTGAACCAAGCCAAAGTATAGCTCTGGCTGGCCGCGCACGATGTGCACGTTTCTGGTAGACGAAAGCGGCGCGCCGTCGGTACAGCCGCAGTAGACTGGAGGGTAGGCAGGGAACTAGGAGGCTGTGTGCTACTGTGTCACTCAATGTTGTATATTTGTGGAGATATGTACTGGCACGAATGAAATTTTTCCAGGTGTGTGAAGAAGAAGAAGAAGTAGGTGTGCGATGTAGAAGCGAAACAGCAGCAGAAGAAGAATACGAATATAAAGCGCGCGGTGAGCTGGTTGCGCGCCGATAATCGCGCGGTTGAAGGTCGGCTGAAGGCGAAACTGTGGCGTACGCGAAAAGCTCCGCAGCTAGTCCAGTGAAGCTTTTGCTTCAATACTAAAACTGCGCGGTGATGACGCCGAGAGATCCGCGCCGATCAACTTGCATCGGCTGCGGATGCGTGGCGAAAAGACTCCGGTGGCAGCGTTAAGTCGGCTCAGCGCCCTCCTCTAGGACGCCGGTTTCAGGCTTGCTGTTGTTGCTTTTCTGTATGTGTAGGACGTTGAGTTGGATCTTTGC
Source organism: Amblyomma maculatum (assembly GCF_055883805.1). Classification (NCBI taxonomy): domain Eukaryota; kingdom Metazoa; phylum Arthropoda; class Arachnida; order Ixodida; family Ixodidae; genus Amblyomma; species Amblyomma maculatum. Next base: position 36,326,430 of record NC_139349.1, on the reverse strand, counting down.
ACACTGCCTGACAATGCCCGCCCCACGTCCTGGAAGGTTGAAACATTCAACACGGCCTGCCCCTTACCCTTCCCCCGTCCCCCGTTGACTAGTAGTAAAAAATGTTCCCACTTTTGGTCTCGTTTCATTGTTCGGCTATATCTTGCATAACCTGCGACTCAACCGTTAATGTCTACGAAGCAAGAAATGCTTCGACAAACCCCTGTCTTTAATTTGCCCATTTCTATAAATGTAACTAACCTTGTTTCCTTTTTCAGTGCATGAATCTGTCTGGTTTGAAAGTTGCCTCACAATACGACTTTGAAGCCTCGTGAGAAAGCGAAAGCAGCCGAAACTATGCGGTGTCATATCTACCAACGGTCGCGACCATTATGCTTCCAAGAAATTGTTTCCTGTACCCGATCTTTCCCGTGGAAAAGAAAATTTAAAAGAAAACTTGCACACCACGTGTAAACCGCGCCATGCATTTGCTGTTATTTCTCTTTACTTCCCTTAATTCCCCGGGCCCACCCACTTTGTCTGCCGCCACTCAAAGCTCTAAAGCTTGGGAAACAACCACAGTGCATTGGTATAGTAGCACATTACTGCTATATATCTCTATATGCGCAAAGACATCTGTTATTTGTAGTGGGTGATTCTCCTACACTCATCTTCCGAAGGCTCGCAAATATATCGCGAATATAAGCGGCACATTTGCGCAGACTGCGGTGGAGAGCACACGGGAGATCAAGGAGTCTTCACGAGCCCCGGATTCCCGAGAGCCCTGGAGGAACGACGCCACTGCTACTGGACTATCGCGGCGCCCGAAGGGAACAGGGTGTCGATCACTATCGATGGAAGCGTCAACGACTGCACGGCCGTACTGCAGGTTAGAAGGGCGGCCTCCCCGGAGTCTTTCGTAGTTTTATCGCCTTGTTATTCTGACAGATTTCGTCCGTAGCTCCGGACAGAGATAAATAGAGGCTCGTTTACCCTGAAAGGTAGAGTGTTCAGCGCGAGGTATACCCACGGAGCAAGAAGCCTTCTATCTCCGTGATGTGCAGTAACGGTGGCTCCGCGGGTTCTAGAGACGCTGTTGTTGACGCATGCGCTGTTCCATCCGCAGCGCAGCATGTAGACCCCAGAGTGTGACCGAAATTTTCACCCAATTACGTTTAGTTTCGTCTACGTATCCTCCTTCCATTCTGGCGCCATAATTAATGCGTTGTAGGTCACAAATTGGTAACGTTGTGTAATCAGGCTATGCTTCACGATCATTTAGTTCCGCAATGAACTTCTGTTAGTTTTTTTCCTTTTTTTTAACCATCATGCAAGAAGTACATATGCCAGGTCGACATTGTCATTTGTTGGAGGATTTTAAGAAATTCGCTTCGCATTCGATTGAATCGTAGGTCAAGTCGTATCCAATAAAATTTAAGGGTTGCCCGCCGGTGGGCCGCAACAAAGCGGAATCATGGTTTCAAAAATATCAGCCGCAATGAACTTTTAAAAAGCATTTAAGGCTTATAACTAGCAGCCTGAAAGCAAGGTATATTTCCAATGTGACATATGAGGACCCGATTGAATTTGTGTAATTAATTACTGAGGTGGTAGAATATTAAATGTTTCTCTCCTATGAGTTCCCAAAATGTCTGAGATTTTAAGCATTTTCCTCGCCCTATACAATAATTCTGTCGCGGAGTTACTAAGATATACACCTATTACAATTATCTCATGTATCACTAGATGCCCTCGTGTCGCGTTGACTTATGCCCCAATTCGCGTGTGGCGCAGGTGATGGAACGCTTCTACCGGAAGTCCGTGGAGTGCGGCCGAGCCCTTCCCATCACGTACGAGTCATTCCAGAGCCGCATAGTGCTATCCTACACCTTCCAGAGGCTCGCCGGTGGACAAGGAATCCGTGTAACATATGACACGACCAAGGAGCTGCGTAAGATTTCACTACAAACCACGATTAGGCTCATCAATCGATGTTTGTACTAGCACATTAGCGGCACGACAACACGAGAATTTTATTTCTTATCAATGTTCGTGACGGGCATGAAGCACCCTATCTTAAATGAAGAATTTGAAAAACAAAATGCGTTAATTGGCTTATAGGGAAGTGAATATGCAATATAGTCACGCATCTACATGGACACCAAATCCGCGCTGTAAAGAAGCAGAGGAAGATGAGACTGAGGGAATTTGCCGCGTTAGAATCTGGGCAAGCATTATCATGGAGACATCAAAACCCTGTTGCATGTTGATCTGGGAGCAGGATTCGTCCCTTCGTGACCAGAACTAATATCTTAATATTATTCATGCGTTTGCTACATTCAACGCGACAGTTTATTCGTGCTTTTTATTTCAAAACTTGCGTTGTTTTCACTGTCACAATTCCAATAAAACATCTATGTTTTCTGCCACGCGGGAAACAAACAGCTTGCATTACATACTGAAATGAAGTTTCAGGAACAGGTACCAGTACGTCTTTGCTGCTCTATTTTCAAATCCCCAGTCCGAGATCGGCCCTTGCCCCGCCGGGGTGGTGCAGTGGTAAGACGCCCGACTACTGTGCCGGAGTTCCCGGGATCGAATCCCGGCCTCGGCGGCTGCGTTTCGATGGAGGCGAAACGAAGTGGCGTCGTGTGCTGTGCGATGTCAGCGCACGTTAAAGATCCCCAGGTGGTCGAAATTACTCCGTAGCCCTCCACTACGGCCCCCCTTTCTCTCTATCCACTTTCACTCCCACCCTCATCCCTTCCCTTACGGCGCGGTTCAGGTGTCCACAGAGCAGGTGTGACAGATACTGCGTCTTTCCCTTCCTATAAACCAACCAACCAACCAACCAGTCCGAGATCGGCCCAAATACGACGACTCATTCACGCATAAAACAGCAGCGAGCGCTTTTCATGGTAGTGAGCATAGCTGGCAAACAATCTGAACTTCAGTTGTTGTCAGACTGAAAAAAAAAATGAAAGCTTTGGCGGGCCCGCCAATTATCGGCAGTTGCTTCGCTTTAATCTGTCTTTAAGCTTGGGGTACCAGCGCCACCATACTGTGCTTTTAGTGCAGAGCTAAAGTGTTCGCTTATTGAACTACTCGTCCCGTTCGTGTGAGGCTTATTCGTGTTCCATGGTCGCATCTCACACGTATAGCAAAGCTTTAAAGTTCGCAAGACGGTCGAACTAAAATTTTAACAGATGGGTGCGCTAAAAAAAATACAGAATGAATGGCACAAGTAGACAAGCTCAACCTCAAATTTTGTTTTCAACAATTTCGTGTTTTTGTAAGTTACTTGTCTAGGTATAAAATCAGAATGCAATGAGTATGCGGAACAAGTGTAGATGTGCAACTATCTTTGAGCCAAGCATCATGAGAGTAAGCTGTCGGCCACGGCCGCACTCCCTGCCGCTTAGATCTTGGCTCGTCTCCGTGCTTAGTAAGCTCCACAAATCGCTCATTGCTGACAAAAAATATTTCCCAATCAAAATCCCAGCAACGGGCTAGTCTGGCTTCCCGTTGTTCGGTCGTCTCGGCAGCCTGTCTGGCACGGCTATGCACTCTGCCTTTAGCGAGAGTGGCCTCCTCTACATCACGCCGCGTCTTTTTTCACGCCGCCTTGTGGATTCGCCCGACACTACGCTCGCGGACCTCGCCCGCGCTCGCACAGGTGTCTTATGTGTGCGGCGCATTTTCCCAGCTTAAATGTAGGAGCGGCGCAGATTAAACTTCATCGAGACGACGATGTTAACTGCACAGAGTGCAAATGTGCTGCAGCTGGTTCCTGATGAAGACGACGATGTTGCTACACAGTTCGAGAGTTCTGACGAAATAAACGTTTTGCAATCCAATTGGCATAGGCGAAGCAGAACTTCTGCTCTAAAAATTGGGGAAACATAAGCGAGAAACAGCAAGCGTCGATCTGACAGAGGTCATATTCCCCTGCCCCTCTGTGTGGATAAAAACACCTTTCCTTCCTTGGTCAAATATTTTGAATGCGCGTTCACATAACCGCCTTCATCTGTGATCACAGCCACTGAAAATGCCTCTGAAACCTCCCGTATGACTGGTTGGTCGACCTTATAGAAGAATCGATGTTCCGTTGAAAATGCAATGTTAGTGGCATTTATCGGAGCCTAGCATAGTGCTTAAAGAAAACGTGTGTGAAGCTTATTGAACTGTTTGAGATTAAAAACAACACTAAATATAAAATAAAAAGTCTAATTACTCAAAATAAAATTGGCAAGGGTTCAACGCCACTGAACCGAATGTGGAGCGAAAGTATTAGCTGCGGATGACCGAGCGTTGCATCAAACACAACCAGCATTGCATTCTTCTTGTTGTTCTTGTTCTTGTTCTTCTTCTTCGTCTTCCGCGGTGCCACGGTGCCACAGTGCCACGTCGGCGGCTTGAAAAATCTAGCGTAGAGTAGCTTTCGCTACAAAAACCTAAAACTTAACATTACCCTCGAAACAGTTTTTACCTCCTGTTACATACACCTGAGCTTGAGAAATTTCCTTGCGCGCCTTGGTCTAACATATTAAATTTCCCTTCCACTGCTTACCAAGCTGCTTCGATGGACAAGGTGGCAATAGTTCGCACATGAACGTCCGTTAATTCGAGCGTGCTTTTCTGACATTTCCAACCATTTATCGTCTGAACTAAGTTAAAAATTCTTTCTCCCGTTCGAACTCCACGCAATCTGAACGAATATTTAGCCCTGTTCGATACCAAGTCATAGACACTCACTACTTTAATTTCATCTGTCATTTCAACCAGACCGCCTTGAAACTATTGTGATTTGTGTCGCAGCGTGCTGGCACCAGCTGACCGAGCCCAGCGGCACGCTCGAGGCTCCCGCCGAGGCGCTGACGGCCGGAAGTCACTATGGCTGCGAGTGGTCTCTGGCTCTGACGCCGAACCAGACTCTTGCCGTCACCCTGGACCGCATCAATGTCACCGCGGCGAACAACGCCAACTGCAGGACCGAGTTTCTTCACGTCTCCCGTGAGCGCAAATCAGCTACCATATCTCACCTCGATACGCTCATTTCGAATTTGCGTCTAATTGTATCTTCCCCACGATGGAATATTACAGGTGAGTATATTAGACCGTTCCCCTTTTGCTGCATATATTAACGGACTAACATCCTACTTACATCCGCAAAATGTGCTTCATATACGAATTACACCGCAATTTCTTCGTCGGTAAAAATATCGAATCAGCGTAAGTTCTGAAATAAAACATTGAGCTCGAGAAACTTGATAGATGCTACCATAAAATAGCAATTTATTCCCGAGCGCCTCTAAAGCGCACTTTATATTTCTTGTGAATGCACTGTGGTCTGCACTAATAATTAGCTCTCGATGTGGCCCTCACTATCCTTCCACCAATTCCGTGTCGTTTCCAGGCATAATATAACATCTATGGTTCATATGGAGAAGGTCAGCTCTCATTGAAAGCAAGAACAACATAGGAATTATTGCTAGTACTCCTTTATTCTTATCAAAACCAAATTAATATTCTAACCACTTATTTCCTCAACGATAATTTATTACGAAACAGAGGAAATAGTAACCGCATAAAGAATTCGCAGGTTTGGCTCCTACTGGCGATATGTGAATGCTTGTCACTGTTGGCCTTCTTTATCGTAAAGATCCTCTTGTTTCCGATGCTTGTCTCCACATTTTAAATATTCACACCACATTTCCTTCTTCAAGAAGACGACTGCTTTCGACATGCGAGCACTACCAAGCGCTAAGTTCTTACTTGTTTACTTGACACTCTGTTTTAGTTCGGTTTTTCTCTACCCCTCTGTGTTCCTTCTTCACTTCCGCCTAGAGCAGGACAGTAAACCTGTGTCTTCTACTATATGCGACAGTGCGCGATGGTGGCTCTCTTTGCTGTCTGGTTGAAGGCCCGCTTGGCCACTGAAGTCCATTGGTAACCATATCCCGGCTATTCTTATGATGACAAGGGGAGGCCCGCAAGGCCATTCCAGGTTCCGGGGTGCGTTGATGAGAGCTTCCATCACTGTGCTATGCGATGCAATTGCATGTATGACACTTCCTTGTTAGCTGTGGAAGACGTGACGCGAAGTGAAGACGTTAATAAGCTGTGTTAAAATGAACGGGACGGTAATTCAAATTTAGACCGCCTTATTTTGTGGGCGTTGATAAAAGTAAATGTTGCAGTAGTAAGCGCATTAATATATGCAAGCGTGTCCTGAGTGGTGTGAATACGAGATATGGGGGGCTTTACTTGAGTAAAGTGGGGGAGTTATGTGGTTAGGTGGCAAGGTGCACTGGGATAATGCTGTAGCTCAAGAAAGTGGGGAGAAGTATGAGTCATCTAAGATAAGCTAGGAAGCACCGGGATGTCGGCGGCTAGTTGCTGTCCGAGAACAGGAGATCGTGCGACGAGATTCCCTTTGCCGGGGTTGACTGAGGTGAAGTTATACATCGTATATGCATGTGGGACAAGCGCACAACAAGAATTATAGGCTGCACACGTCTTCGCACGTAGGGCAGGAGAGGGAGGGCGGTTCGATACAGGCATACAGACGGGAGCGAGTCCAGTAGCAGCTCATGCGCAACCGAAAGAGAGGGGTGCGCTCCACCACCCACACGCAGTCGGTGTTCAGAGGGTAGTTGTCGGGAAATCGAGGAGTGGTGGTAAACTCCACGTTGTCGCTAACTCGCACTTTTCCCCCGCATTCTGAAACACGTGCAAGGGAGGCGCGTGTTATCCTCCGTTCAACGTTTAGCGACTTCTTAAAGATGCACTAATGAAAGTTAGAAACGATTTGTGCTGGGCACCCTTTCTCTCTTTCTCTCTTTATGCTGTAATTAAGCAATGCCCATGTTTTGTGCAAAGACACATTGTGGTCCTGATGCTTACTTTTGCTCGTATTCACACCACTCAGGACACGCTTGCATATATTAATGCGCTTACTACTGCAACATTTACTTTTATCAACGCCCACAAAATAAGGCGGTCTAAATTTGAATTACCGTCCCGTTCATTTTAACACAGCTTATTAACGTCTTCACTTCGCGTCACGTCTTCCACAGCTAACAAGGAAGTGTCATACATGCAATTGCATCGCATAGCACAGTGATGGAAGCTCTCATCAACGCACCCCGGAACCTGGAATGGCCTTGCGGGCCTCCCCTTGTCATCATAAGAATAGCCGGGATATGGTTACTAATGGACTTCAGTGGACAAGCGGGCCTTCAACCAGACAGCAAAGAGAGCCACCATCGCGCACTGTCGCATATTGAACGAGCGGCGACTTCCTCGTTATCCCTAGTGGTAAATTAATGGCAATACTAAACGCATTGCCTCCAGCCATATGGGGGGCTTTACTTGAGTAAAGTGGGGGAGTTATGTGGTTAGGTGGCAAGGTGCACTGGGATAATGCTGTAGCTCAAGAAAGTGGGGAGAAGTATGAGTCATCTAAGATAAGCTAGGAAGCACCGGGATGTCGGCGGCTAGTTGCTGTCCGAGAACAGGAGATCGTGCGACGAGATTCCCTTTGCCGGGGTTGACTGAGGTGAAGTTATACATCGTATATGCATGTGGGACAAGCGCACAACAAGAATTATAGGCTGCACACGTCTTCGCACGTAGGGCAGGAGAGGTAGGGCGGTTCGATACAGGCATACAGACGGGAGCGAGTCCAGTAGCAGCTCATGCGCAACCGAAAGAGAGGGGTGCGCTCCACTCTCACCAGTTTGCTTTTTAGGCGCTTGAAAGTGCTGCCTATGGCGATGCCTATGCCTGTGTGCAGTTACCCCATGAAATGTCAATTACTTCAATGGGAAATGTCAAACTGGGTGAAGACAGATGTTACCTACGAAGAGAGTTGATGGGCTGCCTTTGCCACGGCTTTAGCTTCCTCGCGGGTCTCAAGTAGGAGGGCAACCAATAAGGCCACCACGATCCTCTAAAATCGCAGGTGTGTCCGGAGGGCGGTGATGGTGATTTCCGGGAAGATGTTCTGTAGCAGGGACTCAGATTAGCCCCTGAAAGTCGTAGGCGGAGTACTTTGAAGTCGGCCGCAAGGTTAAGGAAGGCCAGCTTAGTGGGCCGGGGAAGTTTAACCGATGCGGCAGATCCCGATTGTACCCAGCTTGTCGATGCTGAGGGCATTCGAATTCTGTCCGACAGTCAGGGATACCCAGCCGTTCATTAACACTAGTATCGTCCCATAGAGATTCCCTTTTTTCAAAATGGCTTCTCCATCTCACACAGTTCAGAGTAGCTAGGGACCTTGGACTTCTACGGCCATTAAAAGGGCCGTAAAGGTCCTGGGTTATTGGCATGAATGGTCGAAATGGAGGAGGATAGTGGGGCGGTGTATCCCGAAATGGGGCCGGCGAGGTCAGTGTATGTCTCACGCAGCTTTCCTATTCGTGATGAGGGAAGGTAGTGCAGCCGAGCCAACAGTGCATTTCCCTTTGGTGCGTGACGTAGGCGATCCGCATGGATAAGAGGAGATGATACATGGGCAGTATCCATCATCCGCAATACTGGCTAGAACCTGCAACCTTTGTGGGACTCCTAGAAGCTGTATCCACTTGCATCGGATGGTCTCCGTCCGACGCAGGCGGGTAAGACCAAGGGTGACCAATGGTAGGGCACACATTACAGCAAAAGGTGCTGCTACTTTAAATAAGAGCACGACCCAGGTTCTGATCCAGCCAGACTCTGGTTCAGCAGGCGCTAGGTAGCTCGTCCACCTCGGATTAATTCTGGAATCAAGGCCTTCTCTGCAAGAATCAATTTGAGGCATGGGTCTCATTTTGTACAGGAAAATAAAGTCGCCTGGAGATAGACTGTCCGTTTATGACGTTCCAGGAAGAGGTAGGAGTGGCTCCAACTTCCTGTCTGGAACGTCTGAACAGTTTAACCACCCGTTGCAAGTCCATTCTGTCGGAAACGAGATGACAAATATTTACGAGATGCCAAAGTGTGACGTCTTCCGCGCTAACGATGGAGCCGATCCAGCAGTCACATACAAGGATGGTGAGCACAAGACAAGGAAAGAACCAGGCTGAAGAAGCGAAGGATTGATTCCGGATCTTTGGGGAACGCCTCCCGATGAGCTTATAGTACCTGCGACCTAAATCTACTTTGAAAGGCCCGAGAGCAACCGTCTACGAACTGTAAGGGACTACTCACTATTTCTAGAGCATCGAAATCCCCTCAAGCATAGAGCAGGAGCAGGATATCAGACTCCGTGAACGTTTAGGAGCAGCAGACTCCACCTGACTGTTCTGTTTTGTCTCTTCGACTATGGCGATCACATCGGGGAACACATCTAATCCTGCGACAATAACATCGAGGCCCGAATTACCCAGTATGTCTCTCGAAGGTGACTCACTCGGATAACTTGCAGGTCACTCAGGCTAGCGAAGCAGGCATGTGCAGAGCTGCTGGTTGAGTTTCCTGCCTTCCAAATGAGGACCACTGCTGTATTTACCTAGACCTCTAGGGAATTGCCGCTAGATGAGACCTGGTCGAAGTAGTCCCAGAGGCTAGCCTCGACGGGGGCGTTCAGGTTGCGTAGCATGTGTGTCATGATGCCATCAGCACCGGGGGCGCTCTTCCACTCGCAACGGTAGAGGGAAACCTGGACTTCGTGGTCGAAAATGGGGCGTCACAAAAACTCCCGATGAGCGCCTGGACAGACAGTGCTTAGGCAAATAAGCAGCTGTTCCTTGGCTACGGCAGAAGACAGCTCGAAGGCTGTTGTGCAGTCTTGCAAAGGGTACCAAGCCAGCTGCGTCATCAAAATGCGTGATCACAGGAAATGACGTATATTGTATCTATGTAACAAATACATTTAACTCCGCATAGCTGTCAACTAAGCAGACAGTCGCAAGTGATTACTTTTACGACGCAAACTGTCCCCGTTCAAACAAGCAGATGCTTTCATAAACGGCATTTTAGCATGTAAAGAGTTCATAAATGACGATTCGTCGTTTAACTGCTCAGCAGGTCGCCTCTGCAAATCCGGGGACCGGGAAGTAACTGTGGCGGACTCCGGAGACATTTCCATCTACTATTCGAAGGCACACAATGAAACTTCAGGCGGCTTCAGTGCAACTTATCGGGTCAATGGTAAGTAGCGCGCTCACCCCGCGTGTGTGCGTGCGTGCGTGTGTGCGTGCGTGCGCGCGTGTGTGTGTGTGCGCGCGCGTGCGTGCGTGCGTGCGTGCGTGCGTGCGCGTAATAATTGTGGCGTTGGTTTCCGTTCGTTTCTACCTTGAGGAACTCGTTCAACGGAAACTTAATACCATCCAATAAAATCAACAGAACTTCAAGTAACCCGAAAATTTTCAGATTAATTAGGCTAGCGAGATAGTGCAAAATTTAAAAAATCTGTAAAAAAAACTCGTATACCTCCTGTAGGCTGAAAATTTATGCATCAAACCTTTCAGGAAATAAGCACCTGTCCACTTCCCAAAAGTTTACTTGGAATAAAAGCTACACAAATTTCAATTCATTGTATGCGTATCTTTATGCAACAGTTATTACACTTCTTCAGCTTTCCACCATAAGCAATTTTGTCATCTCGCCGATAGGAAAATTACTAGCAGTTATTTCTTGTTCAATATTTGTAACGGATTGGCTCAGTTTGCCTTTGAAGCCCGTGCCGCTCTTTCATCACATGTCTTTTATCTGTAGTCAACTACAGAAATGCATAAATCGCGCAATCGCGCGCCATGTCAGATATTGTGCATGGCAGAAATAAACATGCAGTGAGATGGCCTCACCTACATAAGCACGGTATATTCAGTGAAGGAATCGCGCTTCTCATAACATTTCGACGAAGAACGTTCAAACCACACATGGTGGAAACTCTTCCACTCTATAGGTCATCCCCTCCTAGCCATAACAGCCAAAAAGTGTTTTGCATGAAGTAGTGTGTTGATACTGTTTAAGACATTCAAAATACATATTTGACATTGCATTGTTCTGGTGTTGTTTTGACGCACACTTAGATATGGCATTCTATTTAAGATTTAATTACTTTAGAAGGCGATTCTTTAAAAACGGTTCAAGTACAATAATGCCGGAATCACACGAAACATCGCGGCGTGACCGATCCTTTTTGTTTATCGTTTTTTTTTAAGACATTTAGCTACGAGATTTTTTAAATGTGCTTGAGCATACTGCCTTTAGAAGACTCAGTCCGCAACCTCTAAAGTCTTCATCAGTATCATGTATTCTCAAAGTGAAGCAAAACCTATTTTCTTGTTGTGTTAATATTAGCGTTGCTGTAAACAGATTTTCGGTCTATAGCGAAACGTTCATATTAGCAAGCGTTGGCACGCTGTCAGCAGGCATCGTTTGAAAGCTCTAACCCAAACGAATGGGGCGCATTTTCTATAAGAAATTTAGATATGGTGCGCTGAGAGAAAACTGAACTTGCCCTATATCAACTTTTTGCGGCGTTCTAATGAAAAAGGAAAACCTGACACGCTACAAAATAGACCGCAAAAGGAAATGTTAGGCAATACCACTAATCACTTCCAAATGATTAGTTAACATGGATACTTTTACGGTCCTGGTGTTGTGAGTTTTAATTAAAATGCCGATTGTGGAGGGCAATAATTTATTTGTCTATTAAATTTTCTGAAACAAAATGCGTCTTTGGGTGCCTAACAAACACGAACATAGACACAGAGAGCCAGAAATAAGCTTTTTGTTTGTTTGTTTGTTTCATACCCAGCACAAATCGTTTGTAACTTTCATTAGTGCCCTTTTAAGAAGTCGCTAAACGTTGAACGGAGGATAACACGCGCCTCCCTTGCACGTGTTTCAGAATGCGGGGGAAAAGTGCGAGTTAGCGACAACGTGGAGTTTATCACCACTCCTCGATTTCCCGACAACTACCCTCTGAACACCGACTGCGTGTGGGTGGTGGAGCCGGAAGTGTGGGGCACGCAAGTCAAGGTACGAGTTATATTCTTTGATTTCTCACTCGTATTTTTCTGAAATATGATCCCGATCAATTAGAAGCAGATGAAATCAATGCACCCTGAAACTGTTCAACCATGCGCACTTCAAGATGTGTCGACTTAGCAGGCATTACTGAGGCTCATCTTGAGATGGCAGGGCAAGTACGTGGACAAGCCTGCACGTACGATGCGTCCTTTTATATTGGCGAGTGTAGATACTTGGACGCGTTGGCGCATACCATACCCGTAGAGCGAAGGAGATGCGTACAGGAAGTATGTATGCACACGCACTTCAGAATTATAATCGGTATCATATTTATTGTTGCTAAAGAGACCGTGGGTAAAAATATAGAGAATCAAGTCCCGTAGTGAATGGCTCTTAAGAGCTGTGCGTGTCCATTGAACCTGCTCTTCATCTTCACCTTCGTGTGCTGCGTTTTTCTTATTCGCATATTGGATTACTATAAGGCAGTGTTTCCATATATCTTTTATGCTAATAACTCTTTACGGATAATTTTGTGTACTGAGCATGTGCGTACCGATTTCTCAGCATACTCTGGACGACTGCAATGATGTATGGAAATTATGAAGGCACCCAAAAGCGTCAGTATTTAAGTGGTCGAATGGGTTCATTTTAGTGTTTATTAGAATTCCTCAGAAAACAAGAGACTGAAAACAGCGAACGTCAACGCGTGCACGACGTTTCTCCGTTAAATTATACTGATTGATGCGATACTGCAGACATCCTATCGTAAAGGAAACATAAAGGAATGGCAAAAGATGGTTACTTTGTTCTTTGTTTTGTTGTTTTTGTTTTTGTTTTTTACCTTGTCGATATGTCTTCTCATTATTTACTTTCCTATTTCATTCACCATTTTGAGCGTATATACCTAGTTCAATTAGACCCTGCACCAGTGTGAATAACACGTAAAAATACTCGTATAGTGATACGACAAAACATTTGTGTAATTCTCTGTACACAGAACACAACTTAAATTGCCCGAAAATAACGCAACTAATTTGGCTGAGCTATAATTTCTTCGTATAATGGCGACGTTAGCTATCGGCAATAGCAGAGGTCGGACAGGGCGAAATGCTTATTTCCATGTAAAGTCACGAAGCATAAGCACTGAGCATAAGGATCCATTCAGAGCCAACTTTCAGCTCGTGAAAAACCAATACAAGAAAAAGAATCACGTGTCCTGGTTGTGCTTCATTATTGCCTTTTATATCTTCCCATACATCGAACGTATGAATGCACTCAACGCAATCTAGCCAGCCCTGATTTTCGCTCATTTGCAATGAAAAGAAGAAAAAAAAAGAGCTCCCTAAAATCCGCAAGCGATAAATAGATCAACCCACATCGACACTTCTCTTCCAAAGCCCGAAGATGCAAATCTTCCATCAATCCTGCGCAGCTGAACTTCAGCAGCTTCACCCTGGAAGACAACTGCACCGCCGACTGGCTGGACGTGAAGAGCGGCAATAGCGGCCTGTCGCCCAGCGTGAACAAATACTGCGGGCAACGCAACCCCGGGACGCTCGTCGGTACCGCATTCATGCTCATCTTCCACTCCGACGGCATGGGCACCGCCAAGGGATTCAACATCAGTGTCACTGCCGTCGGCCTGGGTGAGAGTCCAACTAATCGCTCTTCCCGCCTATGCAGTCAGTCAGCGATGTTCCTTTCGGAGAATCTCCCTTCTTCAAAAAAAAAAAAAAGAAAAAAAAAAGGAGAATAAATATTCGTGAGTCTCGGAGAATGTTTGAATCCTAATATAAATATTATGGTGAATGTGAAAGAAGCGGGTCCTCAATGACTGATGCCTTAAACTAAATTATAACATTCAATTTAACACGCCCTAGGTGGGCACAACGAATAAATTTCTTCACAAGTCTCCCATGCTTGGGATAGGTGGCTCAGCGCCTAAAGAAGAATAAAAGAAAGAACACGTGCTCAGAGGTCAGTATTTCGTAAATACCGGCACTTTGACGTTCAATAATTGATTGCGACGAACAGCGAGAAAAATAAAAATAACCATCACCTTCGTCCTCGTCAAAGCCCATTCCTGTACCGGCTGCATCCACTTGATTTCCGCCTAACCTCATCTGGCCACCTAACTTTCTGCCACCTGCTCTTACCATTGTCTTTTGTCGAAATGCAGTCCGTTATCATCAAGAAGCACAGGACCGTTCATACTGCCCTCTCATTGCATATCTTGCATGTGCCCATTTCTTTTTTATTTCGACTGGGATTATATCCTGTTCTTTTTTACCTGGTTCTAACTACTGTTAACCAGTTTTTCAATGTTTAAACTATCATCTTACCTTTCATCGCTCTTCAAATGTCTGTCTTCAATTTAAGTTCAACCTTTGTTTTTTTTTAGGCTGCACATTTCTTCAATAAGTGGGTACAAGTAACATATGCGGCTGTTGTACACTTACCTTTTGAAGGATAATAGTAAACTAACATGTATGATCTGAGAGAATCTGCCAGATACATTCATTATAATCATAATCAGCCTGACTATACCCACAGACTCCGTCACAGTAGGGAATTGACTTGGCTAGGACCTCTCTGGTCCACCTGGTAAAAAAGGGAAGCCTCAGTACCAATCCAATCCAATCCAATGCAGGGCGACGGCCTCCCCCATATTTATCCAATTAAGCCGGTTCTGTGCTAGCTGCATCCTCTTGACCCCTGCGAACGTCTTAACCTCATCCGCCCACTTAACTTTCTGCCACCCCCTCTTTCCTTCCCTTGGAAATGCATTCAACCCCGCCCGTATTCGCCTGGTTATCCCACTCTCGTGGTTCGCATCTACGGTCACTGCCTGACCTGAGTAAACGCATTTCCTTACCGTTCCTAACGCTTCGCTGCCTATTATAAACCGTTGTTTCTTCCGAGACCTTACTTTAGTTTCATGTATGTATGTTGATTTTTCCTATCTTTCTAGTTAGGCTGTCTATGTACTTGATCATATGCTTTGCAATAGGTCCTCTTAGTTAGCAAGGTAATGTAATAAGCGACTCGCAGATTACTGGAGTATTTTTATGAACTTCTATTTCCAACAATCTAGATCTAGATCTAAAATACTTCCTCTAAACATGCGGTGAATTGCGCCAGAGAGGTCATACCTCCCTGGCTGACAAACCTCCTTTAGACATGCGGTGAATTTCGCCAGAGAGATCATCTCTCCCTGGCTAACATCTTTCTTCGTTGGGATCTTATTACTTTCTCGAGGGGGAGTTAGTAGGGCTAAGCATCCGCTTCATATATTTTCTAGTCGTTTCACCTAACCCTCGTTTTCACTTTTGTTCAGCGCTGCCCTCATGACAGCTGAGGTTTCGATTAAGTCATTCGAAATTATGGGTCATATGATTGAAATAACTACAGGAGGCTTAAATTATAACGAGTCCTATACTACAGCGTCCTTCAATACCCGAGTAGATTTTGCACATGCAAAAGAGACAAAACCTAACTGTTGGCATGAGGAGTAGCAATTACGGAAGACAGACTGGTTCTTGGCTGTTTTTTTTTTTTTTTCTATTCACCATTACCTTAGTAAATACCTTGCCGGCAACGTAGGGTAAGTTGATCGGCTCAAAATGCTTGAAGTCTTGGCGTCCCTTTCTTTATAGATTAAGATAATGTTAGCATCCTTCCAATATTCTGGCACGCCTGAGGTTATAATATCATTGTGTATACACGGTGGTCTTTTTTTATAGCACAATCTACCCAGTGTACTTCAGCAGGTCTCCAGTCACGCAATTCCACGGCCCGCTTTCATCGTCTGCACTTCTCTATATACCTCTGATTTTTTCTTTACTGAGTTTTCGCTTGACCGCTTTTACACTACTTTTGTTCTCAATATCGCGCAGACACTGCCACTACACGCTCGCTCTATACCAAGAATCAACACCATAGCTAGTACAATAAGAGAATCTTGATAAATCATTAAAACGCAGATACAGCCGCAAGAAGACTGCAGTGATGGGCAAAAATGAAGTCCAGGTGGTACTTATGTTCTGACAGACGTATTTTCTTTCTTTTTTTTTTTTATCTGACCAAGGCAAGACTTGAGCCAAATCATTGTAATCAGGCTGCGGATAGAGAGTCTTTCACAAATGTGCATCCTGCAGGTACCCTCCATTTTCTCCAAGCTCAAATATGCGCCATCCGTAGTGATCCTTAATCATCTCTTCGCACTCAGCAGTGTCTACGTACGGTAGCTGACTGGATAAATAAACCATCCGCCGGCCAACTTGTCTACTCTTCGTGCCATTAAGTCCTCCGACTTCTATTTCTCCGAGAAAGCGGCTGTCGTTTCGGAATGAATGATTGTGCAGCTTGTGGTGGCCTGGTGCACGGCCGGGGTGAGCAGAGGCTGCAGTCTCCCAACTACCCGAACCGGTATCCCGCCAACACCGAGTGCGACTGGACGGTGGATGTGCAGAGCGGATACAGGGCGCTTCTCAGCTTCCGGGGTCGCTTCGACATCGAGACCAGTACTGGCTGCATTGCAGACTACGTCCAGGTGCGAAGGGCAAAACACATACTTTCTCTCCTTTGTCGAAGGTAGTACTGACGTACAAAGGATTACGAGAAAATAGTTTGCAGGTGAATGCATGTTTTATGACGTTCAACTTGAAAAGAAAAAGAGAGAGGGGTGAAGGGAGAGCTTTCATTCTAGCCATGCTCTCAGCCTTCCTGGGGGATATGCATGCCAGATTTTGCCCAGCCACGAAGTACAGTCTTGTACTTTTTTAGTGAACGCATACAGGAAGAGCAGCAGTAAATAAGCTAGAAAAGAAGGGTCTGTTTGCAACGTCCTTATGAATAGAATATCTGGCCCACGGCGAGTGAAGAATAGACAATTAATATTATTTGGTCGTGGTGTCAAAATTTCTCGAGATCTGTGCATTATTCCAGAATTTTTGGTATTTGGCTATGAATCATGGTGCAATCTGCGGGCGTATAAAGCCTTAACAGTAGTTTCGGAATCAAGTGCCGCTCCGCTTGAGGTGCACTCTGCTAATCGGGATACAAACGCTGCATTCGATGCCCATGGGATTTTAAGAGGCATTCGTAACAGGAGACAATGCATGCAAAGAAAAGCAAAAAAGTTGCCTATTTTATAAGCAACAGAGCAAGAATCAGCAAAACTTATTACTCGCGCAAGACTTGCGAAGGTGCCACGCAAACTAGGCAGCCTTTAAACTATAATATAAACTAATTTCTCAAAAAATGAGAAAAAAGTGGCATGTCACTATACCTGTTTCTCGGGAAAAGCAACGTGAGATACTGAACACCGATTATTTCAATCGGAAATCGCACACGGAATTTCAAAAGTCGTGGTGGCGCATAAAAAGTCTCCTCCTCTTGTAGGTGTTCAATGAGCGCGCGGACGGCCAGTGGGAGACGACTCCTGTGGGCCGCTACTGTGGCCTGGAGCTGCCCGCCCCTGTCGAGGCGGCCAGTCACCGGGCGCGGGTGCTGTTCCGCTCCAACGGCGACGTGGAAGGCGACGGATTCACAATGACTGTCACCAAAGGCAAGCACGCACAGCAGGGTCCTTGTTCTGTTGCATGCGCACCAGATTTCCACCCACTTTGGTCAATACACGCTTACATCCGCGATTCAGAACTGCTTCAACGTAAACCCCGTGTACTTAAAAACGGACACTAGTGCAGCCATTGTATAGTCACATGTACAGGACTGCATACAGGCCCACTTAGGCAGGAGAGCAGGTTCTCGGTGTTATAATAAGAAATGAATAACAGCTAGAAGAATTCGAGAAAATATTTTGAAATGGAGGACAGGTATTTGCCCGGCATCTCAGGAGACAGAACTTATTGTGCGTTCTCCTCGCTCGGATGTCAATTGATTGAGAAAACAATGTCCTTCAATACAACAACATAAGTGGTTGCAAAACCTGGGGAGCTTTTTATGATTTTTTTTTTTTTCACAGCTTGCGGTGACCGGTACGAAGATGACGAAGGCGTGATAACCTCCCCACGTTTCCCGGAAGACTACGCCAACAACCTGAACTGCTCTTACCTGATCGTGGTACCCGAGGGAAGCCATGTTGAGCTGAGTTTCGACCAAGAAAACTTCGACCTCGAGAGTGAGCGAGCTGGCCTTTCTTTCGCCATCGCGAGCCAACACACTGTAGTTTTGTTACATGCTCATTTGAGGGCACTGGTGCAGAAAGTGAAGGCAACTGTAGGACACTGGGAAGATAAAGCCCCTAGATCAGCTTTGTTGTTGTGGGGACCTTAGTGGACAAGCTATATTTCCTAACGCGCGTTTTTTCCGAGTCCACGTGACAAAACTGATGTGCTCTCGTTCTCTCGTTAGATTCTAGAACACTCTTCTCTGGGTTTTCTATTGCAAGATATTGGCCCTATTACACCAAAAATGTTAGACGGACGTTCGCGTAATTCACGTGCATACATAACTAGGACGCCTAAGAAAAGGTGTGAGAAAGGACTTTGTTCATCGGTTCAGATGTAAGTTTATTGACTTCAGTGATGACAGTAGAATGAGTCATGTGACCAATAACAACAGCTTATGTGATCCATTATGAATTTGGTGTCGACGCCGACCACTTGATCACAAGCGGACGGTGTCAGGTTGTAACTAGACCCATTCCCCATTGTGATGTTAAAGTCACATAAAAACACTGCGAGCTTGAAACTGCACAACATTATGACAAACATCCGTGTCGACTATCGTTATATTTCAAAACAGAGGATGCAAATTCAGAAAGTTCATTATATATTTTGTACCTATTCTCTGGCAGCCCGTTCTTAAGCTCAGCCGTGTTTATATCACATGTTCTTTATAAATGAAAAATATTTGCCTTAAGGTTACTTCTAGGATGGGTAAATGCATAGGTACGTGAAGTCAAATACCGGGCACACAATAATAGAACGTTTTTCTAGAAGTAATGCAGCACACTGCGGCTTCGAGCAAGGCTGACTGTACCCACTGGAGATACATTGGACGCTTATCTCTGAACGCACAATAAGCGAACGTACAAATTATTGTCTAGTCAGCCAAGTGATAACCAACCGGCATGCGAAGAAATGGTTTAGCGTGAAACAAGTGCACTGAAGCGAGGCTTATAAAAGAAAGTAAAATTCTTGCGATGCTGCATAAGCAAACCTGTACTAGTACATGGCTCCAAAGTACTAGATCTTCAGACTTGTGGACCATCGACAACGTGAGAAGTGGTTCTTAACGTGAAAAAAAAAAGCATGTCTTGTAATCGGTGGCAAATACGTACACAGTATGGCACATTCTGTCATCTACTGAACATTCATTTTGACGCCTAGCTCCCATGGCCACCGCCGACTTTTTATATGAACGACCTAAATTCACTTTCTCTAACCACAACATCGCGTCGAAGAATTCCTGCAGCTGAGCCAAAAAATTTATTAGCTACATTACTGCACTGGCGAGCAATATTGTAACTGTTCCGTTTGCGAGATAAAAAGCATGATACGACCTTTCCGTGCAGACGCCGACAACTGCAAGTACGACAACCTCACCATCTATGAGGGCAACACAACATCTTCTCCCGTTCTGGGGGGCCCCTGGTGTGGCACCACCGGAGCACCGGGCAACTACTCCGTCGCCTCATCGGTTCTCGTCATGTTCCGCACCGACTGGAGCAGTACCGGCAAGGGATTCCGCCTGTGGTACCACATCTCACGTGAGTGTACTTGACTGCGTTGGGAAGCAATGGGCACTGAGTACTACAAAGAGAGGTCTTAGGCGTCCGTCCCTGGGCTTTTTATTGGTGTAGTTGTAGCAAAAGTAGGGTAGCCGCAACCGGACGGTGGTTGCCCCGGGAACCGGTCAGAAGATGGCTACCGTGAAACGAGGATGGTATATAACGACGAGAAACGCGTACTGGGGAGGTGGTTACCACCGTGCGGAGGGTGGATACCGCAAAAGAGGGAGGGTGTAGTGAGAGCGTAGGAATGCGTAACCGGAGAGTGGCCACTATGAGAGGTCGGGAACCACCCGCATTGCGGTTACTGTGGAAGGAAGAGAATAACGAGAGCGGACGAATGCGAAACAGGAGGGTGGTTACCGCGGAAAGATGAGGGCACGGTGAGCCACGAGAGCTAAAGAAGGCGCCACCTGAGGAAGCTTGCCACGGAAACCATCCGGAGCAGAGCTACCGCATTTGAGGATGGGGAGGTATGGGGAGGAAGAAGGTGCATCAACTGCGAGGAATTGGCAGCGGAAAGGAATCATTCGAAGAGGAGAAGGCATGGAAATAAGAGGGAGAGTAGGGCAAGGGGGAAAAAAATGAAACACGGTCCGTCTGCAGCGACGGCGCCGGGCGCATTTAATGGCGGACTTCAGAGGAGTGGTAGACGAAGAACGAGAATGCATGGAAAACCTAAAAAGATTGCTCTAGGGGTCTACACATATGCATAGTGCCCTGAAATTATTTGCCTGGATGTATGTTGAAATAAAACTACCCGAATATCTGGAGTTACGCAGTAGGGACCATCCTGTGAGTTTTATTTCGCGAAGTGAGGAGGGATGTCTAGTCGAGATGCGGTGAACTGCTGCATGTGCTGATGCTTCCTGCTGATGAATGCTACCTGTAGCCACAAATGCATCACATTAATATGAACGCCATTTGCCGGTTTAGGGAACAAAATGTCTCGTGATAAGGGTGCCTTTGATGCACTTCCGTGCTTTCTTTCTGCTTATCTATTCGAGACAGTCGAGATGCTCTACAAATTTCAACTCGGCAAGGTGCGAGCTTATTTGCGCATTCTTGTTACAGCGCTAATTACTATAGAGCGAAGCATAATGAAAGGATTCAAGTTGACAACACATGTTAATGAGTCACAGTAATTACTTCATACAACGCTGTCTTCGTATGCCTATACTCTGCTACTCGCAAAGCAGGGTATGCAATTGGTTTAAAAATTAACAAGCCGGTGAGAGTGCAAATGTCTTCAGACATTCATTGCAAACTCATACGATATGGGTGAATGCTTTTAGTTTGCGCTGTTAACAGCACTTCTGCCACTGAAAATGCAAAACCGCAGGATCTTTTTAATGTTTGGTTTAACCAGAAGGTGATGTGAGCCCAGAAGGCATTTCACAAACAGAACAGGCTATCAATATCAGCGTCGCCGATCAGCACACAACCCACTCCATACTCTCCTCCCAACTACGTCTAAAATAACTTCTACTGGCTTATTGGTGTCCTCTATCGACACTCGACAGATGGCGCTACTTGTTGGAAACGCAAAAAGGTGGGCATGCTTCTACGAATAGGCGCAGTAGCCTAGCAAGGTGCAAGTCCAGGCTGCCAATTAGCCCACCGTCGTCCCTGTTTTTCCACATTGCAGTCTCCTCCTCTCCATCTTCTCTATTGCCGTGACGTAGTTACCATGTAAGAAGAAGATGGCGACGGGCAGAGTTTATGTCGTATAAGCAAACCTACCAGCGGCCGTATCGAGTACGTTTTCCGTAACTGACGTGTTGTTTATAAGCAGGCTTTATTCCTTTTTCAAGTTTGCCATTGCTGCAGCCGAAAATCATCAACGAGGTTGAAAAGTATCTTGTACGCATCACAAATCCGGACGCACCTATGTCTTCACACATGAGATCAGTTTCTGGTTCGCTCCTGATAGCCAACGGCGACTAAATTTTGTGGACGAAAACATTCCAATGACTTTGAAGCCGAAACAACCGGTTCCCAACCACCTGGCGTCAATGCATTGCTGCATTACTCAGACACCTACCTAGTTCCTAGAAAGATGGTTTGTCTGAGTCTGCTGCCGCCGATCAAGTATGGCTGGTGAAGAAAGTGGATCCGGTCGCTCACACCTATGGATCCCCGGACAGTAGACTTGAGGTCCATGGACTCCTCACAAGGGATGCACCTGGGTTACATTTACAATTAAATGATGTTATTACTGGAGATGAGTGTTGAGCCAGTTGCATAACCAGTTTGTTACTCGGTAAAGAACGACAGCGAATAACGAAGCACTCTTCTTTGTGTTGCTTCCTCTGGACCGCGGTGTTTCAATGCACTGGTTATAACACTCCCATTAACTGCTCAAGCGCTATTTGCTGACCTCGGCGCTTCCATTTCCCCCTTCCTCTTCTCTTGTGCAGGCTGTGGCGGCAACCTGACCTCCGAAAGCGGCTCGTTCAGCCTTCTCTCGCAGGTGGCCGAGGCCGGGGGTCAGTCCCGATGCACGTGGCGGATTCGTGTTGCCGAGGGCCGAGCTATAGAGCTGCGCCTGGCATTGGCAGCCGACCAGCATGCAATACACGGCGCGGATTGCACGGACGCTTTCGTCTCCAGCCGCGTGCAGGTGCTGGACGGTGACACTGAAGATGCCCCGGCCATTGCCTTATTCTGCGGAAAGAACGGCGGACCGGACACCTTCAAGAGCACCGGGAATAGCATGACCGTGGTGCTGGCCGTCAACACCATGTACCTGGTCGGAGGGGGCTTCAGGGCCTTCTACCGCAGCACGCTGGGTGAGCATCATTTTGAGATATTTTGCTCAGTAACAATCAGCAGGACGTTTTAGTTGCTCCAAATCCCGAAACTCCTTGCCTTTTTGTTCAGTATAAACTGATGCGGACCTGGTCCAACAATCAATACCGATTCCAGCGTGGTTGTCACTCGTCGCTTGAAAAGTGAAATACAACTTAAATTTTGAGTATTTCGGTGTTTTCGTATGCAACATCATATGCGTGTCGTTATTACTCTCAAGCACTTAACTAGCCAAAGTAGAATAAATGAAGGCAAGAAAAATCCTTCCGGTCGTGCGCAACAACCGCAACGTAAACCTTAAAGTGATCTCTGTCTCCAAATGCAGGAAGAAACACTAGACCCCCAGTTTGTGTCATTTTATGTTTAAGAGGAAGATTAGGCCTTATGATATAGTCCAAAAAGATTGGGAAAAGTGACAAAATGCCAGCGGTGAAAGCAAACGTACAACCGTCACAGGCACGATACGGGTTGGGCCAGTTAAGTTCTCACGGAATAGCTGTCGCCCCTTCAGCTGTCTAGGGTTTCACATTCACGACATAAATTCGTGCCTTAGCCAATTTATAATAATAATTCATAATCTACCATGGGTTTGGCACACGATAACCTTAGATGCTTATTGCGCCACAAAACACAACACACAACAACAATTCATAATCTTCCTCAGCTGAGTTACACGTCCAGTAAGTTGAGACCGTCTTCCACTGGTCTCCATTTTCCTCTCTTCTCTGGCGCTCAAGCGCAGCGTGCGTATCACTATCAACTTCCTAAACTCTTCAGTATATACATATATCTCTGCTGCCTCTAACTTCTAATTATCTTGGAATTCGCTCTGATGGCGCGGGCAAGCCGATATTTTTATTGTTTATTTCATGGACTTTAATTAGAGTCTTCTTCAGGAGAGCCAGTTGTCCCTTATACGCATTATATCTTGTGCCAAGTTTGTTCTGCTTTCTTTTTGTACATTTGCACTTTGCGAGCCCTTTTCGTTGGAATTTCTCATTGCATTCCCCTCTAGTTCTTTTAAGCGATTGCATTGCCCTCTAAGCGTCGGCGCTACAGAGGAGCACAGGAACGATACATCGGTGCAACCCTTTTTGTCTACCTGCGTTCTTAGTTTCAAAAGATATCGAATAGTTTTTGTTCATCACTTATGAGAACCTGCTAAACGTTTACCTCCATCCTCATTCTGTTAGTATCTGCAGTTGAGAGTATTGACCAGCAGTAGTTTTGAAAATGGCACCCAATATGGTACATGCTGTGAAACGCAAAGTTAGGAGCTGAAAACTGGTCGAGTAACCATTTTATCATTTGCGTGGCAAAGAGAATGCTAACAGCAAGAGCATCGATCACGACACTTAGATGGGAATGGTGGAAATAAGAGGGCCAAAGTTCGCCTCTCTCGGTTTTGTACCTCCCTCAGCCCCTACAACAGAGCCTGCTTGATGTGCGCAGGCGTAAACCAGGGCTGCGGCGGCATCCTGCGCAAGGAGTCTGGGACGCTGGCCCCTCCGAGTCGAGACAGCTCAGGCAGCTACCCGGGTGAACCACTCAACTGCCTCTGGACTCTGGTGTCCCGCTCCGGCTACGGTCTCGAGCTCAACGTCACGGCACTTAGCTTGGGCAGCGGAACCTTGCCTTGTACAGCTGCTAGCACTGATTTCCTGGAGGTGCGCGCTTGTCTTAAATACTTGGCTTGAAGTGAAAGCTGTGAAATGGAAACAGAGATGAAGGGTCCTCCCGTTCTCCCGTTGGTTTCTCGTTCCATTCACCGCTTCTCTCACCGGCCAGTTGGAGTGGCCGATCATGAAAAGTGGAGCAGTGACAGTTCTACTTTTGTCATCTTCTCGTTCTCCGCCGACTACAGCTTTCCTCTATAAGAGACTATCATGGCTTGCGTGTTTCCCCAGGGCTCGAGCGATTTGTCGGTGGGTGAAAAAGCTGCGGCGAGAAAAAAGCAAAAGTGAAAAGCTAGGCTTTACATTCACAAAAACGTCTATCTGGGCTGTATTTTGTCAGAGTGATGCTGCTCCCAGGTGAACTACAAAGCGCAGTATGCAGGAGATATGTCCTTGCTTCCCCTAGTTTAGATTATTTTTGAAAGCGGCTCTCTTGGATGCGATATCTGTCCGCTGTTTCGGCCCAAACTTCGAAAATACTTGCTCGAGTAGTTGTCGCATGTAGCGGTACAGGCAGAGTGAACTGAACTCGATAATTCACGAAGCCTCCGTAGTCTGATCAAATTCACAACTGCACAAGTATGCCTACATTGCATTTAATGTAAATGAGCCCCATGCTTCAATTACAGGAAAGACCAAAAGTCCTCTGTTAGTCCTCACATATGTAAAAACTGGTCAGAAGCACTTCGGTGGCCCTATTCTGGCTCAAATTGCAACCGCCGCAGATAGTGACATATATGAACATGATCCGCATGAAGAACAAAATTTCGGCATCATGAGAGTCCATGTATCTACGGTTTTTGTCCCAGGATATGTCGCGGTGTATGGCTGCAAAACTTGAGAGCAGATAATATTTATGATATGGACAACCACTCCTGCGTTAACATCCGGCTTCATTTTTATCTTGTATGCACTGAAACTTGCTGATTTAGCCAGTCACCAAGTAGCACCAAGGCAAGAAAATATCACCATGCCTTTATTTGCCCTTGCGTTCTTTCACTTGCGTTTCATAGGGCAGAACGTCAAAGAGCAGTCGTGCTTAAAATATGACTCAAATTGTGTTTTGTTCAACTAACGAGGCCTAAAAATAAATGTGATTAAGAGTGAACACAGAAGAGCAAATGGAAACGCATTTGAGACGAATAAGAACAACTGGAAAACTCG
Organism: Amblyomma maculatum; assembly: GCF_055883805.1. Lineage (NCBI taxonomy): Eukaryota > Metazoa > Arthropoda > Arachnida > Ixodida > Ixodidae > Amblyomma > Amblyomma maculatum. Next base: position 36,301,080 of record NC_139349.1, on the reverse strand, counting down.
CAGACCGTGACTAAATTGCCTTTGAATCTTGGTCAGTAAGTGGAGCTGTCTTCCCAATGTCCCACACTGTGTGGAGGCTACGAGGTGCCCTTGAAACACACATGATTATGACAGTTTCAAGGTGGATTAAGAGAAAGAAGATGGCTACACAGTGTGGAAGAGCACTGAACAAGAGTAGAGGGCGAGCCTCGGCTCGCCCGCCGAGAAACGTTTCGACAAGGGGACCTATCGACAAGGGGACCTATTGACAAGGGGACCTATCGAGAAGGGGACCTATCGACAAGGGGACCTATCGACAAGGGGACCTATCGACAAGGGGACCTATCGACAAGGGGACCTATCGACAAGGGGACCTATCGACAGGGAGACCTATCGACAGGGAGACCTATCGACAGGGAGACTTGTCATCGTAGACAAAGTCTCTTGTCGAAACGTTGGCTCGGCCTGTGAACTGAGCCTCACCCTCAACCCTTGTTCAGTGCTCTTTCATACTGTGACAGTCTCAGCAGCAGGAAGGCTTTCATCGGGGTGCACTACCTAACAACCACGACACTGGATTGATCTGATATGAACTAGCCCGAATATTAGTGCTGTTGCCTTGTATACTTGTGGGTGGACTGAACATCTGCGTGATCCGAAAGTGCGTCGGGCGCACGCAGGTGTGGGACTCACTGGACGAGCAGCAGGAGCCATTGATGCGACTCTGCGGCCAGCGGCCCCCTGAGGCACCGCTTCGCTCGGCGGGCAACGCACTGCTGGTACACCTGGTTACCAAGGCCAAAGGAGAAGGACCTGGATTCGCCGCCAACTTCCGCGAGCTTCCGCGTGAGTAAACCGTCCCTTCGTGGGCTTGCATGTAACTTTAGTCTCGGGTTAACATGCGCAGTAAAAGATCGGTTGTCTGTCGGCGCCAATTTTTTTCTCGAAGCTACACACGGAGTCAAAAATGAATTTGAACTTCAAAATGCAGTGAATCGGGTTGGGAGGGACAGCAGAGAAATTTCGCCCCCCTGAGGTTCTTCAATGTGCACTGCCGCCACTCAGAACACAGGTGTCGAACCTTTCGCGTCCATTGAAAACGAGGCCACCGCGGCTGGGATTGAAACCGCTACCCGGGCTCTGCCCTATAACCACTGAACCAACGCGGCGCGAAGTAATCACACTTCACTAGCAAAATTCACTAGCACTTAGCACATGTTAAGGACAAAGGCCTCTCGTAACGCGCCACAACTGTCCCAGTACTGTACCAACGGCACCCACTGCGTCTTAATATCCCCAGCATGTAGCATCACCATTCCATCTCGTTCTGTGCAGAATACGACCGCGGTCTTATCGCGCGTGTTTCCTCTCACTGGTACAGACAGTGCAATCTGCGTAAATTAACTCACATAAGGATATGCCTGAATAAGTGTTTGCTGCAGCCAGAGGTGTTCACAGCAGCACAACGACGTCCAAAGATCCATGACTCCGTGCTTCTCAAGCGCTTTCTTTCTCTGCGCATAGCGCTGTGCGGCGGCAGTTTGAACGTGAGCGGCGATGCCTGGCAAACCTTGGAGAGTCCGGGCTTCCCCAACGCTGCGCCTGCCAACGTCCGTTGCCTGTGGGTGCTACGGGGCCAGGAATCAGAGGACATAAACCAGGTGCAGCTCTTTGACGGCGAGGGCGCCTTCAGAGACGTCACCATCCGGCTGAAAGAGATGAGCCTTCCATGCGAGGACGGCGCCTATTTTGCTCTGATCACCCAACAGAAGGCAAGTGTCGTGCAATACTAGTGCAGAGCAAACGTGGCGCGTGTTCTTCGAGTGTACACGAAAATTAATCGGATGAAAAGCGTAGTGCTCGTCTCTTTCTGTGTCACAATCACACAGAAAGTAGGAATTTCTTGGTGACAGGTGGGAGGCGAAAAGACGACGAAAAAAAAAAAAAAAAGAGGGTACAGGCCATATCTGACAGTCATGCGAGAAAATGGTTAACAGTCTTCAGCGCCAAAAACAAAAAAGTCACCGTAAAATGGATCTGATATTTTGTAGAATAATTGAGTAAACCGGTTACACGAGTGACAGTTTTTCAGAGTAGGAGAAAAGCTAACAAGCCCTCGGTAACAGTTTGACTTATGAAGTTCTTCCGCATTTCTCGCCCAGGCATCTTCGCCGACTGCACTGCTTCGGTGACTGTGGTTTACAGGACATTCCAATGTATAGAAGGAAACAACTAATTCGCTCAAGAAGACGATTTTTGTTATTTATCGAATAAATATTAAATTGTTTTTTGGTAATATACTCCGAGAGGAAAACTGGCTAGAGATCAGAAGAAAAAGAGAATCACATAGATATATGTCATAATATTTTGTTCCATTTTGTATTAGAGGGATCTGTACGTCCGCTAGCACGACGTTTTTAAAGCACATATATGCGACGTAGCCTAGATTCGTTTTTACACATGTGCTTCTGCCAATTTATGGCCGTCATTTCAGCAAGACTAGGAAGAATGGTAGGTGCATAAAATCACGTCTGTGATGCTATGGGTTAAGGGCATTTCCTTGGCCAACTCGAAATAACACTGACCCTTTTCTGCTTCCCTCCCGTTGCTTCGCGCAGTATTTGCAACAGCCTCCCGTGCGGCTGTGCGGCCATAGCGCTCCGCAAGAGTGGCTCAAGCCGCACGCCTCTGCCAGCCGCGTGCAGCTTCTGCTAGACACAGGACGTCGCGGAGGCCAGGCCAAGCTCAAGCTGGAATACGGCACCATGCGGGGTAAGAAGCATGGGAGGTGACCCCCCGGCATGCAGGGAATGCCTTCATCTAACAACTCGCCGCCTGCACCGCCAAATCACTCAACATTCATATTCAGATGAAAACACCAAGAAACGAACTTGAAGTGCCGAGAAGAGGTTGATTGAATACATTACTACTCTTCTGTCAGCCTGGTGCTTGAAGGCAATTCAAAACAGTTCGATAATTGCGTTAAATTCGGAGCTGCTTTTCCGCGTTAATCCCACCGCAGAATTTCGTGAATGGTTCTAGATAACGATGGTCATCTTGAAAATATTGAACTTTGTGGACGGGCTAAAACACTAAAGGCTAGTATACGTTGTTCAGAAGGGACAAAATATCACAGAGGTAACTATATGGAACCAAACTGTCCTTTTGTATGTGTTCTGTAGTTTTAATGTCGCATTGTTTTAAAAGCTTTTCACAACCACTGGCAACAGTCATAATTGAGGCTAATTTCGCGGTATCAGGTATTTCTCCGATGGAAGTTGTCCCTTGTTGGCTACAAGCTACGTAAGTGAGTTTGCCAGTTCTCTGAACTGAAGTTGTACGCGATATGAATTAGTTTACTGCTTTTCGTAACAGCAGGATAATCAAGTTTGCGTTTACAGATATCCACATGATAATCAGGTCACTTCTCTTTTTCTTTTTGAGCCGCAGCCGAGGCACCACCTTCGTAGTTGTCCAGCCGTGAAAGATGTTAAATTTCGTCGTACGCGTGGGCAACATAGCGGGTGAGATGATTTGAATAAACGTTCTTGGTCCCACTCGCAGACGCCAACTTGACATACAGCCAGCCCAGCGGTGTCATACACAACGTCGACTATCCGGGTTGGACCCTAATAACGGACCATCCAACAGTGCTGACCGTCGCGCCTGTGAATGCCTCATCGACGACATCCTTGGCACTATACTTCATCCGCTTCAATGTGGGCAGCACTCTGAACAACTCGTGCAACAACGCATACATGCAGGTCTGTATTGTTTGGTTTAACGGCTTCGAAAGTAGTCCGAAATGGTTTGGAGAAACCAAATTATATACGTCAACATCTTGTAATTTGTTAAACTTCCAAGGAGGTTACCACAAGTAAACGTGCGGTTTTTTTATAACGTCTTAATTAAAGCGAAAGCATTATATGGCTCATGAGCAACGAAGCCCGGCAGTCGTCTTGAAATGATGGCATCAGAAGCCTAATTGGTGAAGCAGGGCTGTGAAGTCATCATCTAGGAGACCAATATCAGCAAGCGGCGCCCAATTCGTGAAGGCCTCTTGGGCCACGTGACGTCACAGATCAGAATCAGGTAAAAGACATCGTTGACGCCAAATTTACCCGGAATCTTAGCATAACGAAATGGAAGCAATTGAACTGAAAATAAAATTAATTCATTTTAATAGGATGGGTATCGAAATAGGTCATTTCGATTGCGATCGACAAGCTACCCGCAGACTACGAAACCTCATTGGTTCGAGCTGATAAAATATGGACGCGGTGAATGCGCATTGGAATCAGTAGTTTAATAGTGATAGTAAAAATAAGGAAAAGAAAAATCGAAGAATATAACAAAAACAAAGAAAGCAAACAAATATCACGAATGGGCATTTATGTTTTCGTCTTTACAGCGCGGAAGCAGCCTTAATTGTCTTCCGTAAATTTTTTTTTTTTTTTTATGGAGTTAATGGGCCAAATCTTGCTGCAGAAGGGAGGTCGTGTATGAATATTAGGAAAAGGGAGCTGTGCCCTCTTTTCTATTTATGAAGGTAGTTTCTTAGCATCGTCCCCGGTGGCGCTGGCTTGTGTTTGAGGAAGACAGAAGATAAGACATGCATTGCTTTCTTGAATAACACGATCTGTCCAATCTCTATTTTTTCCTGAATGTGTACGTGCTGTTGATACAAATGCATTCGTTTCTTAGTATGCGCTCAAAGGGGTTGCGTCTCGGAAGACCGGATCGCTTCCCAAATGGTGGATTAATATATCCTTTACGTGCGTCACGCTTGTACCAAGAAACCCACGTCACTTTTCGATGTCTTCAACGGATATGACTAAGAAGAGGGCTTGTAAAGTTTGCAAAAAAGTCGGCGCATTTCTCAATGGACTTCAGAAATGTGCACCCCGCCGGGGTGGCGCAGTGGTTAGGGCGCTCGACTACTGTGCCCAAGGACGCGGGATCGAATCCCGGCCTCGGCGGCCGCTTTTCGCTGGAGGCGAAAAGCTAGGCGCCCGTGTGCTGTGCGATGTCAGTGCACGTTAAAGAATCCCAGGTGGTCGAAATTTCCGGAGTCCTCCACTACGGCGTCTCTCATAGCCTAAGTTGCTTTGGGGCGTTGAACCCCAAAACCAAACCAAACCATTCAGAAATGTCTGTAAACTTCTACAGGGATTCCAACCCGCGACACTTCGGTCACCATCAGGCAAGCTATACTGACTAGGCCACGATGGCACGCTTTACAGCTACGTTACAAGCGGAAATTTATGTACATTGAGGTCTTTCACGTAAAGGCATCTTGAAAGTGTATGCCAAAGAACGTGTACTATAATTAGATGTTTTCTAATTACGGAAGTAATAGCAAAGTGCATCTTGGCGTTCCTCATCACTGCTGGGCGTGGTATAATTGCATCGATGATGGGGTGGCCACCGAACGCATACGTGATCTCGTATATCTCGCGTGATCTCGCGTGCACAATGAATGTTGAAGCGCGCAACCTGCGTCCAAGTGAAATCCTTCCTTGTGATCCTATCGCCATCTGTTCGGAGATGGATTTTGCATATAAAAATCTGCGTCCTCGTTCGATTTCTCAGTGCAGACGCACTCCAGGTGATCAATCGACAATATCGCGTCACACTTTTAAGCACGGAGCTAACGCGACCCCTATTTTTCTAACGCGATAGCAAATAAGGCCCTGTACTACAGAAAATTCGCCATCGGCGCTATCGGCATCGATGTTGTGAGCGAAAAATGGACGTGCCTCTCTGATAGGCGGTAGATAAAGCCAGAGTCCTTTAATATTACCAGCAGCAAAACTTCCCACATTAGTCCCATGTATCTAAAATGGCGGTTTGGATTGGTTAAAATTCAGACGTATACGGATACTGGCGGCGCCACGTCATTAAAGTAAACAGAATTAAATTGTAAATTTTCTCATTATTGATAAATGCACAGCCACTTGACAAAGAAAATCAGCTGAAGAGGTGCAATAGTAGAAATTTTTAGACGCAACCGTCAGAGAGGTGACTAAGAGGGAAAAGAAAAAATAAAAAAAAAAACGATTTTCAGAAGGCAATGGCGGCACTAGCAGACAGCATTTATTGGCCGCTTCTAGATTGCACCCCACTTCATAAGCACCTGAAAAATGCATGCTGAAGCTATAGTCACTTTTCGAAGCTGAGTTTCCCAAGTGGTACGGTCAAAAAGCTCTGGATATAGCAAGTGACATGGCCATGCACTGAGTAGCCGTTGGGTTGTGTGACGTCATAATACCACGTGACATGGCGAGGATTTGCCAGCTCCGACTTCTAGACTGCAGGGTGAGAGGAGTCAACTTTCCAGGACTCTTCGGTCCCGGGAGATGACATGCTACCCATAGTCCACGCAGGGATGTTCATGTGGCATTGTTTAAGTGGGTTGTATATCGCTGTCGGGCGGTCTTTTTCGTAATGTGCACGGTATCTTAATGCTGCCCGCTAATGAGCGTAGGCAATATAAGCACAAGAAAAGTACTGATTAAGCGACCGGTATAGTAAAGGCGGAGCTTAAGTGTCCCCTATTTTGTTTAACTATTACGTCAAGTACGTTTGTCATAAGCGCTGTTAAGTTAATTCAGGCGGTTCATGGATTCTTCACTGAACTCATATGGCTCAATGCACTTGCATCTTTTACGCCAGGTACGCGACGGTGGAGCCACCTCTCGCGTCCTGACCCACGTGTGCGGTGACGTCAACCCAAGCCCACTGTTTTCGACCGGAAACCGGCTCACCGTCTTTATCAAAAACGCAGCAGCCGACCGCACCATGCACAGCTGGTCAGTCCGGTTCATCATGGTCTACTTCACCAGCCCAGAAGGAGGTATCGTGCTCTGTTTCCAAGCAGCACATGACGCGCCAATACCTACATTTTACTCGTGAAATTTACTGCTGATGGTGGCACCTATATTTCGTTTTTTTTTTTTTTTAATTCATGACAGCTCCCTTTTCGGTATACTAGTCGTCGCTTTCCGATTAGAAAGCTCTAGACTTAATGCAACTGGTGAACTCGATTTGTCCTCTGTATCCCTTTGCGAGTTCTTAAGGCATTTCAGTATTTGAAGTTTAAAAATATTACTCAATTTGTGATAAAAGAGCAAAACAAAAGCAATCAATAAAGCAGAAGCTAGAGGCGTAGTCTGCCGTATCGAGAAATAACGGCACAGTATGCAAATAAGAAGAAAGCAAGCAAATCCAATACAACTTACATGCATTACACGCTTTGAACTTGAGAAGATAGCAAAATTCATACAAAACAAGGTTAGAGAGCCTAAAAAGCTAAATATTTCATATTTATTTCATTTGTAAATATTTCACATTGCGGTGAATATGTGTGTGTGTGTGTGTGTGTGTGTGTGTGTGTGTGTGTGTGTGTGTGTGTGTGTGTGTGTGTGTGTGTGTGTGTGTGTGTGTGTGTGTGTGTGTGTGTGTGTGTGTGTGTGTGTGTGTGTGTGTGTGTGTGTGTGTGTGTGTGTGTGTGTGTGTGTGTGTGTGTGTGTGTGTGCGCGTAAATTGTTATAATAATTATATATAAAGTGTAAATCATATACATATATATATATATATATATATATATATATATATATTTATATTTATTTCATATATATAAAGCAAGGTTAGAGTCTATAAAGCTAAATATTTCATACTGCAGACTCCAAGATCACCTTAGGGATTTTTTCGAAAAAGCGTGCGCTTAAATCAATAGTGTTTCCTAGGTTCTCTAAGAGAAGCGAGACTGGGTAATTTACATGTTGCATGCCGTGTTATACTCTGAAGGCTCCGCCTGATATCCGCGTGATCTTCTCATGTCTGCGTGATGCGTATGCGTGTTGGTCTGTCGATGGTCTTGTTTAACCAACTAGCCCAACAAGCATCAATCTCGGATTAAGGTTCTCAGTGTTTTTTTTTTTTTTTTTTATACGTAGACAGTACCGACTTGGTGCTCTAGGCCCGACATTCTCATATAGCTTGTAATTTTTTTATTTTCCTTCCGGAGTACGTTTCGGAGTACAAGTTTTTTCTATGAGAGTATAGTCACTTTATTTAAGCTGTGGCCTTATTGGGACTTACGAACTTCTATTTGTCATCAGTATCCTTTAACGGCTTCTTGAGACATTTAGATGGAAATTACTTTGAATCTGAAGTATATTTTGAAGTTAATGGCCCGAGCATTGTCAATTAGTTACAATAGATGTTAGTCGTTCGAAAAGCCACCTGTGAACCTGGCGCTGGTGGAGAGCTGATTATGAAATGATGCTCCATATCAGCTCACGACTCCCCTAAGACATCTAGGCGTAATAACAAGATAATGCCTAAATAATAAAGTATTCAACCGTTTATCTCAGAGTGCCGTTTACGAAAAGAACCAAGCGCTTATTAAAGCACCATTTTTAATCTTCACTCAATATAACCGTGCTGGCATCACACGGTGCTACGGGGTGCACTCATTGGTGAGCTGGGCACCGTTAAGCCTGGCCGCAGTCGCGTTAAAGATCAATAGTAGCCTGAATCACGGAGAAAGGAGGAACTAATAATGCGATAGCATTAGAAGCCTCTTCGGGATCAAAACTTCTGCGTTCAGCGGCTTTGCCCGTCATATAATTAGTTGATTCATCTAATAGCTGTGTGGCGTCATTAGACCACGTGACGGCCGAGCGCTGATTGGTTGTCTGATGTGTGGCGTCCAAGACCACGTGACCCAGTAGCCCATTTGGCAGAAACGCTGCTCGCGTGACATAGCCGAGTGTGATAGCGGGCTTAGTGTCATGAGCTGCACTTGGTTGTGTGCAGACGCGTCTGGACAGTTCCGCATATCAGGTGGAAAATATCCGCAAACGGATAGTGGTATACCATGCACGATAGGGTGTTGCTTAAGATATGTGTTTATGAGGAGGTAGTACAGCTATGGAGTACTGAGAGTGGACCAGATTTAGGAAAGCAAAGCCTGGGATTAAATATACAATGAAATGAGAAACAGCCTTGAAAAATTTGCAGAAATGTATGTGGTCTGAAATAAAAAATAGAGACTACCAAAACTGGGTACTAATTATGGTAGGCAAAGTCTACAATCCAAAACACCTACGATTTTGAAGAAAAATAACGATCGTGTTACCTCAGGTGAACGGCCCACATCCCTTGATAAGTTCAAGAGCCTGCTTTGAGGGTAATATACATTCCCTTGAAGGCTCCGCCTTCTAGAATACGGGTCCGCGAGCGATGGTTTCGCCCGACGAGTGAAAAACCGTCTTTCTTAAAAACAGCGGTTAATACCGGATCAACAGAAAAATATAAAATAAAAAAGAAACAGCATTGGTCAAAAATTCGCTGAAAACATGCCGTCGAAGTGCGCGACAATGGACTATGCAGAATAAAACGGAACATGGGCCAGGGCTTCAACGAACGCGCACAGTAATGACCGTTGTAAAGCGGCAGGCGCATACCATCTGACCCCGCGTGCGCTGCTTGCGATTTGTGAGATTGTCGACAGGCCGCGCAGCCATCGACATGAACGCTGCGTATTAAACTCCCACTGTAGTTGCTAGTACTGTAGTATAGGCCTGTAGTATAGGCAGCTCGCTCATGCGTACTCGCGCTGCCCGGGCGGATACCAACACAAACAGGAAAAAGCGCGCGCGGTTTGAAACACTAAAAGGGGCTGTGGGGCCCCACATTCTTTATTTGCTTTTCTTTTTTTTTTTGTTTTTGCAGACAAAGTTTTTGGCATGAGTGAACGATATATAGTGAACATGTAAGCTGTTTTAAAACATGTACTACGTTGTCTTTCTTGTTTTTGATTTCTTATGTGTGGCTTGTTTGTGTGTGCTTGGAAATAAGACTGGCGCCTAAGTTGAAATTTCTTTTCTGTATTTTGAGCATTTGCTGTGTTGTCTTTCTATTTTTTATTCATTTGTATTTTTCTAAGCAGCGAAAACAATTCTTTCTTATGTTTCATTTGTATGGGACTGTAAATTTCCCCTATGTGCAGATTTTCTGGGGTCCTGAACCGAGTCAGGCGCAAAAAGTACTCTTCGTTCAGGGTCCTTTAGTTTCTTCTATGAGAAAACTGAGAAAACATTTCACACTTTAGGATGGCGTACACATGGCGTGCATACGCTGTGCACATGCTCAGCGTATGCGGCGAGCGGCAGTGACGGATGAGGAGAAGCAGGCCGAACAAACATCAAAATTTAACGCTATCGCATTCTCAACATGTATGCAACGCAATTGCATAGCCCTTAAATTTTCAAATGAGACCACCATGAAAGAATATTGAACCCCAATCGGGAACGTTTAGCGCAAATCTCCCTTGCGATAATTTAGTTCAGAAACAAGCGTTATTGTGCGTAGCATGTCGGAGGGCCTCCAGCTGCTCCTGGAGAACCACAATCAGGCCAAATATGTTTCGAGAGAGCAGCTTCAACGAAGGCAGGGCGCGTCAGGTGGACATCATCCTTCGTGTAGGACATTTATATTATTGCAAAAAAAGTGGCACCAGGGAAGTCCTCAGAGATGTGCGGCGCCGTTGCCATGAGCAGAACCCTTCACATTTTCCCCTGGTATAGTCCTAGCATTCGTGACTGAATTGTCTTTGGCGTAACATTCATGCGACTCCCTTGTGGCCTGTGGCAATCTGCCTCCAGCCAATCGGCGTTTACTACGGCATTACAGCATCGGGTGACCATCTTCCTACCCATATACAGTTTCCCCTCCTGTTACGGTCTATCGCGTCACGTCTTAACATGACGTAACCACCTTTCGCAATACATTCTTCACTAAGCTCATTAATATAGAAGGCCGCTTAACTGCGTGCCACTCAGCTCCCGCTCCTTATACTCCTGTCGCAGCCCCCGCCGGCTGCGGCGGCAACGTGACGGCTAGCGAGGGCGCCCTGTCCAGTCCGGGATACCCGGCGACATTCACCCAGCGGCGCACGTGCACATGGTTCGTGACGGGACGCGCCAGAGCCAGGCTGCAGCTGAGCTTCGTCGCGTTCGCCTTCAACTCGTCGGCCGCCTCCTGCGAAGCCAACTACCTGGAAGTGTACGACGGACACCGGGACAACCCCGACGCCAAGATCACACGCCTCTGCGGACAGGTACGCATGACCGATTTGGAACGGAACGCCTGTATAGGCAAACAGGGAAGAATATAGTCATCTAAATTGATGAACGCAGTCATCTGAACTTAAGGAAATTGGAATGCCTTTGTTTTTTAAACAAGCATAGCTGCACGTGGTCGGGCTAATTTGAAGGGACCTGAAGCGATAACAGCGGTAATATTCTAACGCTAAAAATCCATAGGGTATTCGAGTCAAATTTGAAACTTCGACGTGCAGTCTGTAGTTCCCAAATACTTTTATTACAGTGAACTAGAATATTGGGTAGTGTGCTCACAGGCGCCGCTCGAGGTGTCCCCGCCGGTGTCGATGGGGAGCGGCGGTGTGCGGCGGCGCTGCGCGCGTCTCCACGGTAGGTGCCTCGAAGCGCGCGCGCTCCACGGGTAAAAGCAAGTGCCGCGCTCGGCCGGCGTCGCAGTAGCCGCGCCGACAAATTGAAATATTACCGCGACATTTGCGTGAGTTTTGCTGAAATGGCTAAGTGGAACTTGAAATGAACTTTACATCTGCGCTGTGCACATGTTCAAACAACGTTAATCAATGAGCTTGGCTCGTAGGGACGTTCACGTAGTGTATGTCACTCGTGCCTGCATTGTTTCGCTGCAAAGAAGTTATAATACACTGCATATTCGGGGGTTATACAGCTCTTTTCATTAATGCTTAACGTCAATAGCAATAGCATGGGATTCATGCCAGGGATAAACGAGGAATGAAGGAGTGTCGGCCGCAACAACTGTTTATATTCACAAACACCCAAGCTGCAACAAAGGGACATGGAGATGACAGGTAGAATGAATGCATGTAATTCTGACAAAGTAAAAAGGAAGATGCATTATTTACAATTCACGTTTTTCGCAGAACAGGAGGCGCACCACAAGGTTTTCAAACAGCATTAACAGCTACGGCGTACATATTTGGAGAGACAAAAAGTCACTGCTTTATGAAACATATTGTAACATATTGTTGAATTGTTGAATTGCTGTAACCGCTGAACGAGGGCACCGAGAGAGCTGAATCAGGAACGCGGGCAACAGGAACGGGCCGGCACTTCAACGTCCTCTACTTCGTCCCATTTCGCTCCTTCTTCTTCCAGCTCTAATGCGCGTGTCAATATGACCAGATTTGTCACCGCTGCATATATTTATGTTCACGCATTTTGCCGCTTATTTCCTTCACTTGCTCCAGCACTTCACAGCAGCGTTAGCAATGGCTTAGTTTCAGGTGTTTCGTCCGTTCTCGTTTTTCTACCTTTTTTTAATTAACCCCTCTCACATAGAAGTAAAACCTTATTACTTCTTCAGATGGGCCTTCTGCGTGAACGGGGCAACCAACTTCTTTATGCAGTCTATTTCTAACCACTTCCAAAATATCAAGAATTCTTTCAGATTCTGTTCGTTTGGGGCCGATTCCTACTGTTCTGTTGTTACGTGTATATCGGGCAGACTTTTTTGTTTTCTTGGGCCCATGAGTTTCAACACCAGTGGGTTTCCTCTTTCTTTGTTGTCTATCTTTCGGTATCTTTTTTGAAAGATAGGCCGGCAGATCCGGCAATAGCGTCGGTGCGGCATCGGGGGACAATGCTGGCTTCCCACGAGGGATGCGGACTTCTCCGTTCACAATATGAACATAGCCCCGTAGAACAAAACGAGGTTCGAAATGAAGCTCACAAACAGCACAGCTACACAGCTCTTATCCAGCCGCTTGTCCGAGTGACGGAGGTTGATCTCCCACTGCTTCCTTAGAGCGTCATAGAAAACTCTGGGAGTGTTTAAAGATACGGTATGTGTTGTTTTTTTAACTGCTCTTTCACATGGAGTTAATAGGATTTTGAAAAACATCGCTACAAGCGTCCTCTACATGCCACAGGAGAATTTGCCTTGCAGTGTCTTTAGAACAGCCGGTTTGCCTTCTTTAGACAATCTTTTTAAACAAACTCTAGAACTAAAATATTTTTGGAGCAGTGCATACAGGCACATAAACACGAAACCGGTACCGTTGAGACATGTTCCTCGTTATCTTACACCGGGAGTCCGCATTCATTACGGTAAAGCAACAAGACGCTATTATGTTCCAGCCATCTTCAACGAACTACCGGACGACGTATTTTCTTTGACCACCCGCAAAACATTGAGAGTTGCTGTTCAAGCGTTAGAGAACATATAATATGTACTGATGTTATCAGTGCATTTTTGATAGTGTGTTGTGCCAAATGTTTCTTTTTTTTTTTTTTTGCCTCTGATGGAGTTCTGATGTGGGGCGAAGATTGCAGCGGCTGCCGGTTGTCGCCGCACAAGCCCGCTTTAATGTGGCTTCGGCGCTTCCGTATGTGTATGTTGTTCTAACTATCCTAAATAAAGATTGCTATTATTATTATTATTAGCAGTCTGTCCCAGTGAAGTAACCGGTTAGTACAGGCCACATGTCCGCTTACCCCATCATGTGCGAAATAAAAGCACGAAGAGTTCTGATCTCCAGGCAGAACACGCATACACCGACGCACGTGTTGTAGTCGATACTCACTTTCGACGGGAGCTTAAACAAGAGCCTGAACTGGCCTTTACTAAACAAACGCTTGAATTGACCTCCGATAAGCGCTGAAAAACATGCGCACAGCAGAGCAAAAACGAAACCACAAATGCACACAACACAGTGTCAAATTGAACCGGCTGACAGCGACGGGCGGAGCAAAATCCTACCGTGAAGTCTACCGTGACGCCACCTGGTGCCGGCGCCGCGAAGCAGACGCCTGTCGACGTACGCGGGGCCTCCGCTCCGCGTAGAGCCGCCGCGGAGTGAGCACACTACCCAATATTCTAGTTCACTGTACTTTTATAATACGTTCCCGGCGACTGCTCAGAACCGATTAGGGTGACACCTCCAACACACTCCCTCCCCAATGACGTCATTGTGTCTTGCTAGGTGCGCCCACTCATTGGACGCTCCCAAGTGGCGCGGGCGGGACAGCGCGTGATGTGCGCTGTCGTGATTTGTTTTCTTTACTTTTTTCCTCGCTAACTTACGCTGAGTTTAAGGGGGAGTGATGGAGTGCCATTTCCGATCGGTGTCTACGATGTTAATGAAGCGAGCCTAAATGTTCTTGAGTTGTGGAGGGGAGTAATGGAACACCTACTGCTCACCCACGTTTTCTCGTTTTAGTTGACAATTTTCATTTGTATGCGAGTTGTATTGTCACCTCCAGTGACCTAAGGCAGTAATTAATTCCCGAGTACGCTAGAGATATTCTTCGAGTAAGGAACAGCTTCAGCTTCCGGACAGCAGTCACTTACTGCGACGTCATTATGGCATGGTGGTCCGTCTGGCACTGATAGTGCGGTGTTCATACAGACATCACGCAGCGGGAACTCATCTGTTCGTCACATCCGTAAGACATTGCAGAGCTGCCGACTGTGAAACAACTTCGAAGAACAAACATTTGTGGCAAAATTCCGTATTATAAGTGACTTTTTAACGCAGTCACCATCGATTAACGTCGGCTCAGAAAATCTACGAGCTGGAAGACTGAGCGTAACACAGTGTACAGGCACACGCACATGTGTAAATGAAGCATGATATATAGCATTTTTTGATCGTATTCACGCATTCTGCTTGATGAAAGGGGGAAGGGGGTTAGCACGTGCAGTATGACAGCGATTGCTGGCGTGATTCCTTATGGCCACGCAGTGTGTCTTGAATTCCTGTAAAATTGGCACGACTGCACTTTCAACATATTTAACAGCGTGCTCTGCTAATGTAAGCACCTGGCTCACTGCACGACATGCTTCTGCAACACTCATCTTCAGTGCCCACCATGCAAAACAAATGGATCGACCTAAAGACTCGCTGGATTATATTTTCTTTATATGTGAGAAAAGCTATTTCCGATTATTTGTAAACAGCATATAGTTAGGTTTTCTCAATCTCCGGGGCATGTAAGAGGGATCGCTGTGTAAGGATGAGATTTAGAATATTTGTAAACAGCATATTTAGGTTTTCTCAATCTGCGGGGCATGTAAGAGCGATCGCTGTGTAGGGATGATATTTAGATCAATTCATATTGCTTCCCCGGGAATTAAATTAAGAGGAATCTAAATTTTTGGGAGGGGGGGGGGGGGGGGGGGCAGAGGCTTTTTGAGCGCAAAGGTGAAACAGTAGCCACCTCTTCTCAGTGCAAAAAAAAAAAAAGAAAAATGAAAATGGCGGTAGCTTAACTCAGTAAGCCAGTACATACAAAGCGAAAGCATAGTCATGAATGAGACCAAATTGTTTCTCTGTTGTTGTTCTTTTCGCACCTTATCCGCAGCCTTGCGTCGTCGCTTTGCAAGTCTTCTCTTTCTTCGGGAGCTTACGTCACTCGTTTAGCTATCTCAGCTTCGTTTTTCCCACGTGCCGCTTTTTCACGGGA
Organism: Amblyomma maculatum; assembly: GCF_055883805.1. NCBI lineage: Eukaryota > Metazoa > Arthropoda > Arachnida > Ixodida > Ixodidae > Amblyomma > Amblyomma maculatum. The sequence goes on along the minus strand of NC_139349.1, from coordinate 36,285,550 downwards.
AGTGATGTCGGCAGGATCAGCTTGTATGGGCGCGTTGTTGCCTCATCCATGGCATAGCCCTACAGACTCGCCGCAATTCTCAGAGTATATATACGCCTTCGCAAGCGAGCGGCTGCTCCCCGGCTTATATCCCCCGCTGCAGCGCAGCATGTGAGTGCATAGCGCATGCGCAGTGAGGCTCAAAGCTAAGGGATGACGGCAAGCGCGGCGCTCCGCATAGACCAGCGATATTATACCGGTACGAATGAAGTTTGTCAGGTGTGTGAAGAAGCAGATGTGCGATGTAGAAGAAGAAGCGAAGCAGCAGACGAAGAATGGAGTGCCGCCCCGTGCACCACACGTGCAAGAAGAAGAAGAAGCGGGCGGCGAGCGGATCGCGCAGTAAAGTTTTCGCTTTAAAAAAAAAAAAATATATATATATATATATATATATTAAAGAGGTGCCTTTAGAAAAACAAGGTGTTATAATAATTGTAAGGCTCCTACAGGTCAGACTTAAGGATATGTTCATGTTTGTTATATCTTTGAAATGCAGGACATGCCAGCGACGCTCCAGTCGACAGGCAGTCAGCTAATGGTCAGAATGGTCACCAACGAAAAGAACACGGGCGTCGGCTTCTACGCGCGGTTCAAGGTACAGCACGAAGGTAAGAATATGTCTTAAACGCAAAGGGAGGTTCAATTCGCAGCGAAAGCCTGCGTTTCAGTTCACTGCTGAAGAAGGCAGAATTGGTTAACTTAATCGCAGATGCGTCTGCTTCAATCCATAATCTTTCGGAAGCGAAGATATTTCATCATGGTCTCGCGGTATGCAGGGGCCATTATGTTTTTCTCCTCTATGTTTAATTCTGCCGTGTAACAAACATCTCAAGGGCACTGCAAGTTCACCGCGTCTCCTTTCTTTACATGCCACCCGTATACACTGCAGACGAACGAGCCCATGTTGGAGTGTCGGCTGTGGACCAGTCAGCGTGATCGCTCGACTGCACCCTAGTCCCTTCTCGCAACTGTCTCCAGCACCGCACGTCCTGTGCTACGACGGGAGATCGCGAGTGTAAATCAGGCCGTCTCCTGACTGCGACATCCTGGTTCAGCAACGCATGTGGCACGGCATTCTTGCCGTAACAGGAGTGACGACACACCAGCAAAGATGTTCAACGTGCGGACTGAAAGCAGCTGTTGGACATTTGACGACCGCAATTGAAGTGATCATTGCAGAGTAACCTAGAGCATTGTACAGTGCGTGCGTATAATCATCATAGAAAAATAAATGACTTACTCACCAACGGAAAAGACTGGCTCGCCATCGAATACCACTAATACTATTGCATAAGCAAGTCCCTCTAGCAAATCATCTCCTTGTGGCAGGATCGAAATTTTTTGATAGCGTTTGGTGGCAAATGCTGTATATATGTAGTCGCTTGAGCAGGTGTGTCCCGAGTAATCGCACTATGCTCAGGTATCAGAATGAGATGCAATTGTACCCCGCAAAGGCGCGACTGCCTTTGCTATCATCCTTCTGCTATCATCCTTCTATATCCTTCTGCCATCATAGTCCTCTTGCGCACTGATTTCATTTTTTCAATCGTTTTTTCTCTCCCAATAGTTGATAAGATTCGATAGCCCAGATTCATGGCGGACCAAGTTTCTTGTTACGCGTTGCCATTTCACGGCAGCTCTGTGTTCCTTTTTACCTTTGTTGTTCCATTGAAAGCACAGTCTCGAATTGCTGTAATGAGGCCAATAAACGAGTTATTTAAGTTGCTTTCTTGTGCGGTGTCTTACGTCTGGTACCAGAGCTCTTAAACTCATTAAAGCGACAGCTTAAAGGCCCTATTTTCCAGAAAATCTAGCGTCGGCATTGGGAGCTAAAAATCGCGGGCATGGCTCAGGCAGGCGGCAGTTGGCAGACGACATATGGCCGGCCTTTAATTGGTCGTCGAGGTTTTTGACGTCGCCATGCCACGTGACATGACAGATCTAGCATGTGCTGCCAACTTCGCAGCACCGGACACCAGGGTGGTCCCCTACTGCTGTCATGTGTCTCTACGTCATCGTTTGGTCGCGGGCGAGGCAAGGCGCCTTGGGCGAGGTCGGCGGCGACGGGGCCAGCGGAGCATGGGTGTCGTCAGCGTCGGCGCTGCAAATTAGCATTTTTTTCGCTTTTATTATTCCTTTTCTCGTAGGATGTTAAACGGAGCAAAATGGTGTCCCGAGGAAATTAATGACACTGTATGGCTCAAGACCAGGTTCGGGAGATCGTGAAGGGTGGCTGATCCTGGCCCTGATGGGGCTGCGACAGGTAGGTCACCGCCGCTTGCGGCGGGGGCCAGCCTGCCACCGAATTTTATCTGCTGTAGGCCGTCATTGCACCCGCCACTGCTTCGGTGGAGGACGACGCGTCTGTTGTTGCGGCGCGCGTCTTTCTCTTCTTTTTCTTTCTTCTCTAAATTTTCTCTTCTGTCCGCACAAGGCAGCGGAGGTGGCTCAGCTACAGAGACAGTAGCGCAGGCCCATGCATTTTCATTTCCTTCTTCCTACAGCCACAACAACCAGCTTTACTAGATTTGTCTTTAAATAGTATGCACATAGAGATACAAGGAGTGCGATTTGTTTAAAAAGCACACCCATAATAGCCATCTCACTGATCGGGCTGTTCCTGGCCCTACGGTGCTGGAACGGCAGGTCAACGCCGTATGCGGCGGGGGCTAGCCTGCCACCGAATTTTTATCTGTTGTAGGTCGTCATTGCACCTGCCACCGCTTAGGTGGTGGACGACGGCTGTTGCGGCGCGCTATTTCTCTTCTTTTTCTTCTATTCTTTCTTTCTTCTGTCCGCACGAGGCAGCGGAGTACGGCGCGGTTGAGGTGTCCACAGAAAACGAGTGAGACAGTTGCCGCGCCTTTCCCTTCCTATAACTCAATCAGGTAGCTCAGTTACAGAGCCAGTACAGGCCCATGCATTTTTTTTTTCTTCTTCCTACAGCCACAACAACAACGTTAGCAAATGATTGGTTCACAGGGAAGGAAAGGCGCAGTAGCTGTCACACTTTTTTCTGTGGACGCCTGACCGGAGCCGTAAGGAAAGGGGATCCTGGGGATCCGGGCGCAGACATTCTCCTGGCCCTACGGGGTTGGGACTGGTAGGTTACCGCCGCTTGCGGCGGGGACTAGCCTGCCTCCGAATCTGCTTCGGTGGCGGACGACGGTTGTCGCCCCCGACGCGCGTCTTTCTCTCCTTCTTCTTTTTCTTTCTTCTTTATTTTCTATCCTGTCCGCATGAGGCAGCGGGATGACTCAGCTACAAAGCCACCCCCGTGCAGCTACAGAGCCCGCGCATTTTTTTTTTCCTTCTTCCTACAGTCGCAACAACATCAACATTGAGCAGCACACAGACACCTCTTCGTCGCACAACAACAACATTGTGCAGCACACGGACACCTCTTCGTTTCACCTCCATAGAGCGCAGGGGCGGAAGGTGGCTGGTCCTGGCCCTGATGGGCTGGGATAGGTCACCGCCGCTTGCGGCGGGGACTAGCCTGCCACCGTATTTTTATCTGTTGTAGACCGTCATTGCACACGCCACCGCTTCGGTGGTGGTGGACAACCGGCGCGCGGTGTCTTTATTTCCCTCTTCTTTCTCTTTCGTCTCTATTTTCTCTCCTGTCCGCACAATGCAGCGGAGGTGGCTCAGCTACAGAGCCAGTAGCAGGCCCGTGCATTTTCCTTTCCTTCGTCCTACAGTCGAACAACAGCCATTAAAGGCTTTCGCCCTAATACATGGTTTACAAGAAAGGCAAGACGAAGTATCTGTCATACTTTCTCCATAGACAAGTGAGGCGCCGTGGGGGGGTTGGAAGTTTGGAGTGAAAGTGGAAAGAGTGAAAGAGGTGCCGTAGTGGACGACTGCAAAAAAGAAAAAAAGTTCGATATGTTAAACGAATAGCGATTTTCCGGAGTGCGCAGAAGCGTGAGTATCGCGGTGAGCAGAAGTGACATGTATGGTGCGCGTGTACTCTCCCCGCGTTCATGCGAATGAGTCATCCGAGCTGGGAGACAAGGTGCGCCTTGCACAGCTCCGAGAGCGTGTTTTGAACCCCAAGGGCCAGCAACCTTTCCATAGGCGGGGGCCCAACGGCCGTCTTGTAGGCCTGTCGGATTACGCCCTCGACCTTCATTCTCTCCGCGAATCGCAGTTGCAGGTATGGCAGGGAGTAGACAATCCTGCTCAGTACGAAAGCCTGGACTAGTCTACAGAGCGTGAAGCGCCTTGGTGCGAAATGCCGCTTTCCCGAAATTAGCACTTTCACGAGTCACCCCGAGTGCTTAAATAGCGTTTAAAACTTCCTTTTGATTCTGTCTTGATTCTTCAGTATATAACAGGCTTGCAGGAATACAAAGCACAAGAAAAAACACAAAATGCACTTTTTTTTTTTTTCAAATCGCGTTTTTCCCGCGTCTCAGACCCTTCATGGTTCTTTTTTTGCTCCAAAATTACTGACAAAATAATTCATTACAATACTAAATTACCTGATGAGTGAAGTCAATTCATTACATCACAGATTACTGGGAAAGGTAATTTACAGTAAATCATTAATTACTGCAATGTCTGAGTGACATATACGTAAAACACACTACGATTAAAGCTGATTGCTAGAAAGAATTCAAGCTTCGTAGTTGTTTTAAAAGAAAAAAAAAGTCTAGGGCTTTCAAGGCTCTTCAAGGTCCTGAAATTGTAACGTCATGGACTTAGTTAGGTAACATGTTTAGTACCTTGGATAGAAAATTATGCCTTCAACATGACCGCAGATTTTTTTATTGAAAAGGAAATAATGCATATGACATATTGCCTTGAAACACACTAGTAATTAAGACACCACTTTTAAATTGCTTTAGATTTAGTAAGTCCTTGTTCAGTGTCACAAAACAGGTGATCACACTCGCTGCAAATAATAAACTGCTTTAGTTACGCGCTATTGAAGTAGATTAAGAAATCTCTTGAAATTTTTCAGCCATTCCACGGTCGATGGCTAGAAACTCCTGCATTTTCTCTTTTTCAGTCTTCGTAAGGCTGTTTGATTTGATACTATATGTGAAGTCATTTGTTGTTCAACGTTTTTCACATAGCTGTCGGCCGATTTGACCAAAAATTGCCTCTACTTCTTTTCTTGATTCATGTACGCTTCATAACAGCGCCATATGACTGAAACATCTTTCCGCAGCTCCATCGTAATTGCAACTTACTCTGCAAGTTTTCTTGACAGCATCAAACACCTCTCCAAGATATCTGGGAACTTTCTTCCAGTGCTTCGAGGAAGATTTGGCAAGTAATACTAAAATACCCTTTCAACAGTATAGTCTGCCCATGGCTTCAATAATGAACAGCTTTGACTACTCCCCAGAATACAAGAACAACCGAGAATAATGGACAAACACAATACTGTGTTTGTCCATTACTCTCCGCTACCCTTGTTTTTTGCACTGTTTTTTCCTAAAATGAGCCCATTCTAACTAGCCCAGTTCACCACACTTCTCAGAGGTTTGAGCAGGATGCACAAACATAAAAAAAACTACAGAAAAATATGCCCAAACTGTTGGAATGCCTATCAAATAATTCATGAGACAGGCTTAGCGAACTGCGCAAGCGACCATAATTACTAATACAAATCGAACTTTGATTTTCGGCTTTTCAATGTAGCCACAAGGTCAGCCAAAGCTGCTAAGCATAGCCAAGCGCACAGCCACTTTTAAGTAGCTTTCAAAGCCTTGAATCATCATCAGCAGCAGGGCGAAGGCCTCTCCCATGTTCCTCCAATTAGCCCGGTCCTGTGGCGAAGTATCAAGGGGCTTTAGTAGCATGTTTAGTAGGGTCCTCTGAGCAGCGTCACCTGGTGACAGATAGCGAAAATATTGTAAAAATGAATAAGAGCGCATTTAAAGCCTGCAGTACTTGTTGCTTCAATGATGCAATGGATTGACACTACTTACCTGAGCACTGGGCAAATAAAACAGCTGTACGAATCCTGCAAGTTCTTTTCTCTTCGAATCCTGTAGGTGTATTTTTTTTTCTTTTTTTTTAAAATGCAACGTTAAAATAAGCTACCAAAATCTTTTCAGAGGGTTGTTCCTCTTTAGGTTGCATTATGTGATGTTTTTCGTTCTTATTAGCCGCAAAGCCAGCCGTGAACGCAACCACGAGGTGACGGCATGACAACGGTAACACTATTCAATTAGCTTCACCGTGATAATTTCCTGCCTTCAGTGAGCGTATGTTACCTTTAGGTTGCGTTCAGAGCCACCTCTCGGTAACACTCACCATTTAACCACCTCAGAAGCAACCAGTGAGGAGAAAAGTTGCAGGACGTGGTCCTGTGCTAGCTGCATCCACTTGGCCCCTGCAACTTCTTAACCTCATCCGCCCACCTGACTTTCTGCCGCCCACTGCTACGCTTTCTTTCTATTGGTACCCAATTTGGAACCCTTTTTGCCCATCGGTTATCCTCTCTTTGCAATACATGCCACACCCAGCATTCTTGATCTCCACTAAAATATCATTAACGCGGGTTATTTCTCCAGCCTACTCTGCACGCTTATCTCTTCTCTAAACGTTATACCTACCATTTTCCGTTCCATAGCTCTCTGCGTGGAGGCCTTACATATGGAGTTTTAAAAAGTCAGGTGTTCACAAGGGTTTCAAGCACCGCTAAGAACCCCGATTTAGAGTTACTGTTTGACTTCTACTCAAGGTCGCAGCAAGTCAGGCAGTCAATTCCTCAGTTAGTACCTTTGGAGCAGTACAGCTTACACAAAAAAAGTCGGTTTATTTCACTCATAGATAATGTTGTGGAAAAGCTTGTAGCGACAGCACCAGCTTATGGTTGCGTAGCACGATATATCCAGGGCTAAAGTGGAATTAATTAGAGACTAGTAATTTAATTTCCTGCTATGCCTCATTATTATGCCATCTGAACAGAAGGCTACATGTCCCTCAAAGGGCTAACATTGTGAGACTACTTTGTTCAGGTCCCACTGTACTTCTGGGTGCAAAAGCAGTCGGTTAGGCAACAATGCTAAGTTACTTTCCAGCACCACAATTGAGAATGTTGCCATATTTATCTGGAGGCATGTCAGTATGTATGTTATGATCTGTCAAAAACACAAAAGGGGCGACGTAAGAGTAGCGAACCACGCAATGCCGAGTGGTATGCACCGCTACTGTGCCCAAAATGCGTTCTTTTCAGAAGCATTTAAATTTTTGTTTTTTTAGTGGACCCCTCCATTAGTGAACGCTGCTAACAATGCTAGAAACCTGCAGCCACCAAAACTGGCATTCTTGACTCCTCACAAATATATTGTAAGGTTTCTAAGGGTTTGTACGTGCCAAAGTAAAGTTGAGGGCCATGATTCATGATCTGAAGTGTGAAGAAACGGAAATTCTGAACAGTGTTGGAATATGGTTGCAATACAACTTTTATTTTAAAACTATATAGGCATTGCTCCTGCGTAACATACAAGTCAGTAATACAAACTGGGTACCTTGCAATTAACGAGCAATGTAGTCTTTAAATACACATAACCAGATTTGCATCACACTGCATTCACGAGACCAAACACAAACAGCTGAAAAAAAATAACTTGATCAACAAGTATTCTGAAAACTTATATCGTTTATGGCAGTATAGCAACTACCATAGTAAATAAGGGCCTTACTAAGCACGTCAATTGGATAGCCTAAAAGTTGCATTTAGCCCACAGGAAACCAAGTCTAGATAGCTGGTTTCCAAAGGCGCCTTATATGTACACTTGTGAAAAAGAAGCCCACAATGCAACTGTCGGGCAAAAAGGATAAAGAAATTCAAACAGTGCAGGCAGAATCAACTGCTTGGAAGTGGTTGCAAAGAGACCCACATAGATATATATATATATATATAAAAAAAAGCACAGGAACTGCATAGAGCGTCCAGTGACATGCATGGCCTGAAAACAGCACTGCGGAATTACCTAAGCAGTAGCAAAACGACCCACATTGACTCAAAAATAATAAAGAAGAGACAGGAACTGCATAGTCCAGTGACGAGCATGGCTTCACAAACACTCCACTCGGAGTGAATAAGACGGTGACGTCGGACGTCAGTTTCAGCCCTGCAAGTCACACTGAGAAAAATATGAGTTAAGAAGCCTCTCCAAAAGCTTCAATAACATATTCAGCAGACATATTAGAGCTGGACATGAAATACCAGGCCCTGCCTCAGTACACACAACAAACACCCTTTTTGTGAGCAACAGACTAGCCAACGTAAGAGGTAGGGAAGGGTCGCTGCACAGTTTTAAAGGACATGAACAGGAAAAAATACACAGGAAAAAGATGTATAGCATTAAAGAACTTTCAAAATAGAAAAAAAATCCTAAGCTACAGTTTTTATCTCTTCATCTTTTAACATTTGTACTAATTCACCCACACATAGCTTTGAATCTACTGTCCGACGACATACTACAGGCTTTTGTGCAAAGGTTTGAACCGTCCTACAGTACCAAGCTCATGACCAAACCTAAAATTTACTTACTGCACAGTCAGATTAACCCAGTATATAAAAAAATGGACAGCAATGCTAATTGGCATGTATTTATTTTAAGGAGCACTAGAAAATTAAACAACTTCGTGTGGACGAAAACATCAGTAACATTTTTTTTTCTTTTTTTCAAATAAGACACCTTCACAGGTTATTTCACCTTAACAAAACTCACCGGCTAACACAGTATACCTAGAACTGCCTATCACAACAGCAGTATGACAGGCCAGACCTACAGTTTCAAAGCTCCAGATCAACGTCCTGACTACAAACCCTTGATCAAAGATAAGTTTCACACAAACCACCAATAATATGTATCAGCACCAGGAATTTTGCAGGCTTCTGTTCATTTCTGGTAAACAATGAAATTAATTCTTCTCCGTAAAATGTATAATCAGAGGAAACGTCCAAGTAACTGAGTGAACTCTGCAGCCTTCGATGCAATCAGCAAAAATGTAGAAGCGAAACATTTGCCACAAGCAATATCAAACTACAAGAAAGTTGAGAACGTCAGTGCAATAAACTCTCGGAATACAATGTCTCTGCAAAGCAACAGACTCTCTCCAGACAGGGTTCACACAGAAAATTTGGCCATATTCAAAGAGAACTACAGATTTCGAAGACAAAGTAAGAAGACGTATTCTTTTTTTGTATAATATAAGAATCCTTTCACTCTTCTATAGCTCCAATATCTCTCTTCCCTTCTACCATCTGTTTTCTTTTTCATTTCTGGCCTTTCAGCAGGTACTGTTATCCGTGATGACAAAGAGGTATGTCTCAATCTCGGCATCCTCAAATAGAATAATATTAACTCCCACAGAAATATAAACATTTGTTTGCAGATTTTTCTTTTTTTTTTTTTGTCCGAACAATTTCCCGAGCTCTAACTCCAATTTCAGTGCCTTTCCATAGGTGCTTGACAATTTTAGTTGCATTCTTACGATCTCAAAAAGACATTCCGAGCTATTCTGTTGCAGCGGGCACAAAATTTTCAATACTATAGCTGCTTTCAGATGCCACTGACCTGGAGATATGTTCAAGCCTTCCAGGTGACTTATGAGTGCCTACTGCCCCACTGCCAGCACAAAAATCATCCCTTGGGACTTGCAAATTGCTCTATGCAGATCACCGATTCCAACCTCCTCCGATCTACCATAACACATATGCCAGATATGCTGAAACTTGTATTTTCCACCCTGCACGACGTCCTAATTGACACCACAGGCCCCGAAAGAAAAACGAAAACTGAATCCGTGGTGTCGACTGTACACGATGAACGACTTTAGAGCCAGCGCAATTGCTTTGAAATTATGAGAGCACCCCAGAGAGGGAAATGTGGAAAACAGGAGAGCGGAAAAACAAGCCTGCCAAAAAATCTTGAGGAAACGAAGGGCTTTCTAGGAGACACGTTTCAATAACAATTTATTCAATATAGTTTGCTTCCAGAAGAGGTGCGCAGTTTACAGAACCGACCCAAGAAAAAAGGGAAATAGGAGTAAGGGGACTACGAAGCGTATCTTGAATTTAAGCCCGTTATAAAAGAAAGAAAAGTGGGCCATCCGTGACCTGTCACAAGCCACACCATCGCCTCGAATTACGCCCATGTCTCCATTTTTCTGCCCGACCGATGCACTCTGTTTGAATTCATCAAGAAATTTAGAAAGTTTTTAAAGTTTAAGGAGTTTCGACAGCCCTCGAAAATGCTTTTTGAAAATCAAGGGTATTCAAGGATCTCAATGGCCTGTGCGAACCCTGTCAACAAACCACCGATAGAAAGAAATAGCTTTTCACTATAAGCTAACGGCAAGGAATTTGTGATACTATGCAGAAGTCCCCAATTTTAAGGAACCGCCAAACAAAAAGTTAAACTCGAAGCAAACCAACATCTGCGAGCCATAACTAACAATATAGAATTCGATGTAGCATACAAAGGTTACAAGAAAACAGTAAACTGGATTGCTGGGCACTAACTACCAGTTTCAGACCTTTCCACATCTGATGTGGAAAACTGAACACCCATACAACAGCAGCTGCAAAATGCTTAGGCAACATATGCAAGGCCACATTAAACAAAGCTTACTCAATGACAACTCCAAAAAAATGTATATAACCCAAGCAATACTCTTGGTAACCAATTTTCCAGGCCAAAATCAGAATGAATTCTAACTAGCAACTATAATCACCCCCTAACTTTCCCACAAGAGCTTCATCAATTATTTATCCAGATATTCCGCCCGCAGAATACACCAACCGTGGCCTCAAAAATGCGTCCTTCCTTATATAGACAAACAATACATTCCAAGGAAGTTTTGTTGAAATAAGCGCTGACAGCAAAAATCGAAATATTACCCCCCTTTTCACACCAAGACAGTACACTCTGTGCAGCATGAAGTCTTTTGTTTAAATCTAAAAGCAGCAAAGAACAAGTATATTATTTATAGAGAGATTAATCTTCACACATATCGAAAAAAAAAAAAAAGCAACCAACACAAACAAAAAAATCAACACACACTTCCCACTCTACGTTCAAAAGTGGAACAAAACAATGCCATGTTTACATTAGGTAAGCAACAGCAGCTTCCAGAAATGCCACACAAATGTGAACATGAGCGAAGGACCAAAAATAGCTTTCCATCTCAGAGTAAAACGATAAATGCGAACAATTTGTGCCCAGAATCCAACTTAGCAGACAGATAGCGCGCGAAAAATGATTTATGTTCTGGGGACTCGAGGAAACCAGCAACACGTGATTTACACATGTCCGAACACTTCAGCCAGAATTTATGCCACATACAAGTTTGCACACCACAGGAACCTACAGTACAGAAAGCAAATTGAAAAAACTAGCGCTACTGACATGAACTATGAGTGAAGTTTCCTGCCAACTTGACATGGTCAGCTATGCATGTTGTCTGCAACTAGAGGCAATAACAAAATCGAGGCTTTTCGTGGCAGATTTTAACCGGGCTCTAACTAAAGCAGCTAATGTTCAGTAAATGAAGCTGAAACCATAACCAACGCATCTACTGTAACTCATATTGGTAACATGAAATAAGCCAGCAGTAAGCAAGACACGGTTGCTGAAATCAAAGCTACAACAGCATGAACCAACCTGTTGTAATACAAGGCATCTTTAATCGAACAAACTGAAACAGTAACAACTCCACATTTTTCTTCTTCCAAATCAGTAACAAACGTAGGGTGAAGTTTCACAAGCAAATTCAAACAAAACCTTACATACAACAGTTGCCTTTATGGCATTGAAAATCACACTGGTACACAAAGTCAGCAAAGGGTTTCATAACATGGAGCCAAAACAGCTTTTTTCAATATGCACCTACATATTAATTTTCATGAATACAGGCTACTTTGTTTTTCGAGACTTTACTTTGCAACCCTTAGTAAAGAAGATGATGTTTCCTGTCAAAGGTTCGCAAACACAAAGTGAGCTTAAAAAAAAAATACACACCTAAAAAAAAATATTCCCATAAGTGCACTGCTACCCACTGATCTGCCATGTACATGTTTCTATGCACTGCAAATAATCTTCCAATTTTCTCCATGGATGTACAGCAAGCAACTCCTTGCAATGCACGTTCACCACAGTGGATGTATTCTGCAGTGCTCCATGCAATGACGCCCGTATATACTATGCCTCAAAACACGGCAAACAAACAGCACAGCAAATTAGTCTCAAAAGCAACTGTAAAAAAATATAACAATAACAAGGTAATCGAAACACATACTCCTTCCTCGCATAATGCTTGTCAACTAGACAAAGCACCGAGGAAGTCGTCTTCCACAGTGAAGAAGCGTGGAGGGTCCCTTTAAGGAACAACAGACTAGCACGGTCGGCAAAAGCATGCCACGATTAGGCATGGCGGTGTACACGAGGATGTAGGTGAGAAAATCAGAGAAAGAAAAAAAAAAAGACCAATGGAGATCACGCTCTCAAAGAGGTATCAAAAAGAGAAGTGTTGTTTTGGGTGGTGGGGAGGAGGAGGAGGAGGAAGAAAAGGCCACTCGTTGTTGTCAGACCATGACTGCAGCTTCTGGACGGCATCATGAGGAGGAGGAAGTGATGCCAAAGTCCTTGAGGTGCTCCTCGATGTCCACTCGGCAGATGGGGCAGCGCTTGTTGGTGGTCAGCCACTGGTCCACGCACACCACGTGGAACAGGTGCATGCAAGGCAGGCGCCTGCAAAATGCAAACGTCACGTCATACACCACCACAAGGAGCGAGAAACGAATCACAAAACTACTTTTGCAGAGGATCTAAAATTGACACGCTGCTTCTCAGTGGCCACTCCCCCGTTCGCTCTGGCACCAATGGCTTTCCGGATCGAACTATACACGCTCTTGTTGCCAAGATATGACGTCTACAAACATGCCAAGACTACCTAGCCAGCTCCTACTAACGACACCGAGTAAGAGACTCCCGCCAAGAACTCTTTACTTGTAGCTATTTCTATTTGTGAAAGGAGGCAAAGAGTTGCTGTAGGAGAACAGACTTCTTTTGGCTGTGATTCCATGTCTCGGTCTAGTCTGAGTTGTAGTGTTCGTCCCAGAGTGACTCGGGCTATAAGGAATGCCGTAGTGGAGAACTATGGAAATTTAGACTGCCTAGGGTCTTCAGTAAGCAGGGGCGCTTTGATTTTTGCCTCCACTGAAAAGCGGCCACTGTGTCAGGGACTGAACCTACGTCCTTGAGTTCAGCATACTAACCAGAGTCACTGAAGTGGGGCTGATCCCATGTTTCGTTCAGTTTGAAAATGCAAGCAGGGCTATAGCAGGACAGCCCACGTATGTGAGAAAATCCAGCTGGCAAAGACAAACAGGAGATGCAGCAAAGCAAAAAGATAAGATATACACCTAACAACCCATACTTCTTAAAGGGACACTAAAGACACCCAAATATGCTATCAAAATCTAATAAATGGCATTTGGTGACGCTGTCGCTGCACATCTGGCAGCAAAAAATCGAATGATTGCTGAGATATTGCGATAAGAAGCTGATATTTTTTTTTTGTTCCAACCGGTCGAATTCAAACTGTTTTCTCCTACTACGTAGTAGGGTACGATGACGCACACTATGACGCAAGAGGAGACTTCGTGATTGCTGGCGCGCAAGGAGCGGGGAATACTTCGCAGGTGCGCGCAGAGTCATGAGCTTCATGCGATACGCACTTAGGGTAGGGACATCTGCTGCTCCGAGCTCGTTTTCAGGTGCCGCAGGTCCAAAACGAAACTATCCTACTATGTAGTAGGGTAGGATGACGCACACTATGACGCAAGAGGAGACTTAGTGATTGCTGGCGCGCAAGGAGCGGGGAATACTTCGCAGGTGCGCGCAGAGTCATGAGCTTCATGTGATACGCACTTAGGGTAGGGACATCTGCTGCTCCGAGCTCGTTTTCAGGTGCCGCAGGTCCAAAACGAAACTATCCGAGCATGCACGAAGTGCCGGAGCCGGAACATAACCGAAACTGAAGTGGACGCTTGTGGCGCTGCCAAGTATATATTGTCACGACTGAAGTCAGAGGGAGCCGTGAAAGTACCACGTAGCCAAGCACCCGAGAATGAGGTCGGCTTGTCGTTTCGAACACAGAGTCACAGCGTCCAGCACCAGCGCGCCGCTCGTGCCAACCACCGCTTCGTTGTCGTCGGCACCAAACACGGCTGTCGCGCGGCGCTAGGCACGTGGCAATATTTATATTTGCCTTGCAACATTTACGTTGTCTTTTCGCCGTCATTTACGTGTGATAAGAGCATGCCATCATATTCAAGACAAAACCTACTACCGCATTCAAACGGGCAACGCAATTCGCATTTGTCAGCCTCCGGGATCCCTTGCACGTCACGCGATTTGTAGTTGTGAGTCTTTGCCATTTCGGCTGTTCGGCTGTGGCGGCGATACCTGTATTGTGTTCTTCCTCTTTACTACCTTATAACTGCTCTGTTTTCAGTAAGAGTGGCATTTTTGCAACCAGGAACTGGCATTCTATCGATGCAAGCCCACTTCATTTTTCTCCTTAGTGTCCCTTTAAGCAATGGATGCGCACCTCAACTTGGGTGCTGCATTCTATACCACTTTATTGCAACGAAAAGAATGCAACTGTGTAAAAGCATAGCACTTCAATTGCTTCTGTGCTGCATTTGTCCCAGCAAGCATGTTCCTTAAATTCCACAGAAGAAATCAAGTCCATCATGCTGTTTGCCTTCATAGCCTGTTGACAGGGAAATCCCTGCTTTTAAAATTAATTATTTTCCAAAGTTATGGAGAGAGGTACTGCAGCCCTCCTTTACCAACTTCTTTTGCCAGGCAAGCTTACTTGGCAAAATACAGAGATGACTGGACGGACCAGTGGTCTACTCTAGTTAAGCTGTCACAGTCACCGCACTTTGTTTTGTTCAGTACCTTGCGACCAACACAGCGGGTCGTTCCCTTCTGAAAAATCGAATCATGCTCAGTAAGTAAAGTCGTGTGATGCAGGCACTACGATTGTGGACTTCATTCAGGCACCCAATATCCATGAGTTGACAAAGCTTTCCTCGGATTTTTCTCAGTCTTTCGCTACTTGCACAGAGCAGGCTCTTCATCAACATAGACGACATTTCTATTTGATGGGGCCCTTCACAAGACTACAAAATGACAAACATTTCACTGAAAGCAGGAACTGTGATTGTGTATGGTAGCCATTTCTCTCTGATATTTGCCCGGTGAAACAAATTTCTAATTGATTGTGGCTCACATGAGAGGTCAATTTATTTATTTAACCTGTGCCTGTAGCCAAGGCTTGCAGTGACATAATTGAGAAGAGATATTGTGCATACTGCACTGGCAAGCGTAGCATGAATCCCTATCCGTCAGCGCGTTGTATACAGTCGAACCCGAATATTTCGAATTTTGGTTACATCGAACTCACGGAATATATACCCTTGAAAATCCCATGTAAAAGTATTGTAAAAGTATAGGAAAGCTGTGTCGTATATCAAACTCAATTTCACCGGTCGTTCGATATATCGAACTCCGCACCACGCATTGGACCCTTCCCCAAAGACTATCGCATCATCGACCGTTTGTCGCGTGACGTTTTCAAGCCACGCGCGGAAGGAATGAGAGGGCACAGTTTGGCGACGGCTGGTCTAGGGCAGCGCTGCGCCCGTTCCCTAAAGGCGCCCGCATCTGCGGTGATCGCTGCCGCGCGCCAGCACGTGACGTTTGCAAGCCATGTGCATGAAGGAACGAGAGAGAACCGATGCAGCAGTGTTCAGAGGAGGGGAAAAACGCGATAGAGCAAAGCGCAAGGATGTGCCCACTCTTTATCTCTCCTCTTCCTCTTTCTTTCCTGATCTCCGTTCGCAGCAGCACCCACTACGCACGCGCGGACAAGCCAGCTCAGCCCGTGGCAGACGCTTTCTCCAGTGTGTTGTGAATGCTCTGCGCGCGGCGGCTGACGTGTGATGCGCAGTCGTGCTGCACATGCGCGGCTGTGGACGCAGAAGCAGCATTTCTTTCTTTCTTTCTTTTTCTTTTTTTTTTTTTTTTGCTGGAGTCGTTTATCCTCGCCGTCGTGATGAACGTGCGACGTAGTGTATGCTATGGCGGCTGCGGACGTTAAGAAGCCGCAATATTTCTTTTTTCTTTTGCAAGAGTCGTCCTTACTCGTCAGCAGATCCAAAAACTGTGCGAGTTGGTGAACGTTCAACATTGTGTACAGCGCGAAAAACGAAAACAGGGGAAGAAACACGCAAACAAACAAGCACTTGTTTGTTTGCGTGTTTTTCGCGCTGTACATAATGTCACTTGTCGTGCTGAATGTGCGGCGCAGCGTAAGCCATGGCGGCTGCGGAATTTTTTTTTTTTTTCTTGCGAGAGTCTATTCTTACATCTATGAATCAACGAAAGCACGCGGTCAGCTGTGATCATGACACCGACTTTTAGTATTGTTTCTTCAAACGGCATTTGCAGCTAACGCTTCCAATGATTTTGTGGCAGTGGACTACGCCCGCCCCAAGCGCAGCGTGATAAATAGAACCAGGCTTGTGAAATCAAGCCATCACGGGCACTCTGCCAAGTTTGCTCCCTGTCACTGCTGGATCTATCAAACGCATAGTCAAAAGATAAATATGCTGTGACGTTATCGCTGGGTAGTATCTTGGCACGCTGTCAATAAATGAGCTGTGGATGCGATGGTCGAAACAAAGGAATGTGCCTCTAGATGTTTTTTTTTTTCTTTTTCTAATTCTCGGAAGCAAAAGTGGGGTGTGGGTTCATTATGCGACTGGGTTGATTACGCGACAAATCGACAAATACCGTATCATTTTTCACGATCCCAAGTGGCGTCTCAAGCTCATTTCTGTATATCATTATCGATATATCGAACTATTTCGTGATCCCCTTCGAGTTCGATATATCTGGGTTCGACTGTATATGAATGCTCAGCCCGTTATACTATGTGGCACGGGCAGAGGCTCTTTATTTTTCTTTCCTTTTCATGCCTCAACATAATATATGTATGTGAACGCTGCCACACTTCTGGTTACCTTCTTTGCCTAAGGCTGGCAAAGACACTGATGCGCACAGAAACGAAAAGTAATGCGTCTTTTCACTGTCATTTGCATGCTCAAAGCTGACAAACGGCAAGGCAGTCAGGCGCAGACCACAGCAGTATGCCGAGATGCTGCACAGCAATAACATCGTACTGTGTCCATATCAAGGTGAAAGCCTTTCTAGGCTCATGGAACAAAATCCTGTGCGCTAGAGTTGTGCGCAAGATCTGTCCTATTCTGCAATATTCTAAGAGATTAGTTTTTATCTAGAGTCCCTGCTATCTGCAATGCCACCCTGAACACGCGTCAAGGAACGCCACGCGACAGGAGCAATGGTGTACCATTCGAACTCTCATTTGCCGGAGAAAGTGTGACAGATACTGCGCCTTTCTTGTTTGCCAATAAGAGGCAAACAATGACAATCAAATGATAGGAGAGGAAGGGTATGCTTTCACCGTTCTCCTCCCAAGAGACATCTAAGAGACCCTCTAACGCTCGTCGCTGTGTGTCGTGTCCGTGGTCCCTCATAAAAAAATCAGCCTTGACATTTGAATTCACGTTAGCCCTATGCCACTGGCAGGAGCTGCCAACTCTGGTCGCTCCTTTCATACGGGAGGGTGATATCAAAATCAGCCTGCCAGAACCGTTTGCATCCTCGTTACACCTATGACACGCAGTCATGTAGGGGAATAATGTAGTAGGCAAAAGAAGCTTCTGCCGTTGCTTTTTTCGGCATTTGCTCCACAGTAAGTTGTGACAGGACTGTGGGGTGCGAGACTATTTGAAATTTCAAATACAAATCGAATGTTTGTTATTCGATTCAAATTTGGAACTTGTCAAATATTCGAAATTTACTGAACACACCGCAGTTTCACCGCACTGCATGGTCGCATCCTCGGTGAATCCTCAAAACACGACAGGGATGTTTTTTTAAGATGGACCTTCCCTTTTGTGAAAAGGGCGATCCCGACATTACGCGCAAAGCAAAGCATTCGACTAAACAGCGAAAATACGCAATTCTCACTTCATTTCATCTGATGCAGGTGTTTCACCAGATAAGATTACTGTGATGCAAATGGCTTTCAGCAATTTTTTTCTGGCTCATTCGATAATCAAGTTTTCAGCTAACTTGGACATTTTTTCTGGTCCCTTAAGGCCAAATTAATGAGCATTTACTGTATTCAGCAGTGATACGACAGCTCCATCCAGTTTCATGCCGGTCTTTTCTGTACAGAAAACTGGTACATGGAATCCTGTTAAAACTTATATTGTATTGTTCAGTTGGGTGCATACTTTTGCGCAATTCCAGTTTATTTTGTTTGCAAATGCTATGCAAATTCTGAAATAAACAAGACCAACAATGTTTGTCACTTTTTTCTTTGCACCTACCAGATATTCAATATTCGTTTTGACATTTGAAGGTATCTTTTCTCCACATTTGCATTCGTATTCGAAAATAAAAATTTTAATATTCGCGCACACAAAGTGAAAAGCGACAAGATTCGTGCCTAACCTGACTTCTTCATCGTCTTCGAACTCGCTCAGGCAGATGGTGCACTTCTCCACATTGTCCTCGTTGTCGCCACCGCTTCTTGGGATCTGAATGCCAGAAAGACAACATTGCCCACTAGGGCTTGCACACCAAAGCATAAACAGTCGTCCCCAATAAACAAAGCAACGCGGTTCACACAACACAGTGAAAGCAAAGCAACAAGCAGATAGCCAATGAGTGCTCGAACTGACCGCAGCTGTTTTTATTGCTTACAGTCATCTGTTTAGTGTTAGTGTTTACACTTGCATTCACAGCTTGCAGCAATCCTTAGTTGAGAACATTCCTCAGATGCAACAAGCACAATGTGAGAACACCAACTGACCTTCTTATATTTGTGAGGGAACGTGTTTCGTTCTATAGTGTTCTGGGAAGCTCCACGGTTGACCACCATGCGACGGTGCTCAAACAACCGCATGGTTTCCTGCAAACCCAAAGACAAGCGAGCAATTAGAAGCATGACCGCTTTCAATTCTTTTCCACTGCCAATCTGGCAACGAAAATCTCCGAAATCAGAAATCCATTGATAAGGCAAAAGCAAAGAAAATATGACATTATACATGACTCTATGCTTATACAGTCACCAATCAATTTGGAGGGCCCTCAAGGGGCCAAAAAAGTGTCTGGAAAACCAGGCACTCTGAAAAAAAAAAAAAAAAACGATGAAAACAATACTTTATTTACCAGCGGCTTTAAAAACTGGTCAATCTGTCTCTGTCAACCTCCCCGCTCTCAAAGGTGGTAGCAGCGACGGCCGAGAAAACCCCGCAGCTGTCCGAGCGGCACAATGTTCAAATAAGTCGAACCTCAATGAAAAGAATATTGTTTTATTTCCCAATCTCTGCCCCAATGAAAACCATGCATTCTTTCCGCGATTTATCGAAGCAATTTTATGCTGCACATTCGATTTAACGAAGTCCTCGCGCATCACATGCATGTACCAGCAGCCACCTTGATAAACAGATGAGAACTAAACTTCAGCCCTGACACACCGCATTTTACATTTGCCGTTTTACACGCCAATTTTTCCGGCAGTCTGGAACCTGCGAGTGAAACGAAATGATGACAGGGGCGTATCGCCGCGCCATCAGTCATGTGCATGCAAAACCCGCGGTGCAGAAGTGTCATGCCATGATGTCACTGGCCAGTTGGATCGACAAAACGTTAACCAGAAACACAGCATTAACTCGCGTAATGAACCCAATATTTTAGTGTGTAGCGCTGCTAGCCGCAATCACAGATTTTGCTGATGTCTGTCCAAAGCCACTCTCTCTCTCTCTAGCTGTCCATCCGTCTCTCCGTGAACTTCAAGAGAAGGAAAGGAAAGTGGCGACGCCCGTATCACGCGGTTTAGCACTGAGGGGGCGGAGCAGCCACATAGATGCACCCAGTGAGAAAGGGGCGTCTGTTGCAGGCATGGCGGCCGTCTCTGGCCAGCATTCACAAGCGTGTGTTACTCCGGAGTGAGCAGTCGTGTGTCACTCGCGTGTCTTCAACTTCGGCATCTCTCCCCTCACATCAGTCATTCCTTAGCCTTCACGGACAGCAGACGTTCGCACGCGGTGCTTCCTAGATCTCGGCTCAGAGCTGCTCGCCACGTTGTGAAGCAGCTTATGCTCATCTCTGTGCCGTAACCGGCGCTCCCTTTCAAGCGCGTTTTCTTGTCTCTTCTTTCTCTCCCTCTATGATCCAAACCCAGACCTCTCGGTCGCGGAGCAGTGGGGTACATTGTGCCTGTTTTCGCTCATTTCTGAAGGTAGTGTAAGGAAAGCTGAGGATGCGGCTGCCCCTCGCGTTTGTTTTGCGTCGCAATGAATAAAGCCGGGCCGCCTGGCACTGACGTGTTGAAGTACAACAGTTACGAAGGCAGCGGAATCGTGAGTCTACTGATTATGATATTGTAGCTAAACGGTGCAAGAATCTAGAAGCACAAAGAATGAGGAAACATGCCAAGCGTACTCAGGAAACGGCTCAAGATACTGAGCGTCGTCGTGAAATGGAAGCCGAAGTGAATTGAACAAGCGTGCGGTATAAACTCCAGGACAACGGGCGGTGCGACAGCAAGCGAGGGAAAGGTATAGCAGGGATAAGCAGTGCTACGTACCTACTTCGCATTTGATTAACTATGCAAATCGGCTAATTTTTTTTTTTTTCAGACAAAATTGACATGAGTCTGAGGGAGGGTTCAATAAGTGGGAAAAGTTGAGATTATTTTTTTTCTTTTACGAGTCGCTCATACCGGCCATCAATCATCAAAGAAAGCACGCGGTCAGCCACGATCATGACGCCAGCTTTTAGCAAAGGCGCTTGTTGCTATCACACGTTTAAATGATTTTGTGGTAGCGAACAGCGCCCACAGCTAACGTATTGAAAAAAAAAAAAAAAAGGCTAGCGCAACGGGACGGGCCAGGGAGAGCGGAAGCCTTCACAGTATTGAAGTGCTTCAAAGTTCCTGACAGTGTGCGCAAAGCCAAGCTCATGACGAACCTGAGAAAAACCGTGGTCCTCACTTGGGCTGCAATTCGAATACAGACAACCATCATACAGGCGTGCATTATATAACATTATTTGGCGCAAATTGTTTTTGGTAGTTTTTTTAAGCCATTTTAATAATTCTAACTTTTGTTTAAGGGGGGACGCGGCCTTCGAAAGCCAAAAAATCGCGAAAAAATCGCGTTTTGGAAAATCACGTATTTGGGTAGAACGTGTTATAAACTATCTTTCCTGTAATTATCAGCGCGTAATTCATCGTAAAAGTGCTTCAAATTAAATATATAACGCCGCGGCAGCTCCTGCGCAGCGAGCGAGAGCTGAAAACAACTGTATTTCGCGCGAGCGCCATTTCCCAGTCGCTGAAGCGAGCGCCGCCATCTTGGCCTTGTTTTGTTTGTGAATTCTTGCGCTTTTTTTTCCCGGCACCACCGGCAGCGGAGGCGGCGCGGTATAGGCGTGGCTTGCTTGTGTATGGAAGGCTCGCGAGACCTTTCGAATTGCCCGCGGCTCAAAAGCGCAGCTGCGATTGGACAAGGCTTGCGCGCGGGAGGTCGCGCGTCTACTATTGGCTGCTGCGCGTGCGGTCACGTGGTCACCTCCGGCTGCTGCCAGGCTTGTCGTCTGCCGCAGCTTCATCGTCGCGGACATCTTTGTGTTTCGTTTTTGCCTTTCGCCATTTTTGCTATCGTTCATCGTTCTTTGTCGTGGAGTCCTAGCTTTTACGATCCGTCGCTACGTCTTCTGCTTGAACAGTTGCGGGATGCCGGGCAGAGGACCAACGCTGCTGTCGATACCGAGGCCGGTTTTGTTGCGCAAGTCGTGCACATTGCACATGGTCAGTAGTCATGGGTCGCACGTTTCCAAAGAAACGCAAGACTGAGACTGCGTTCGGAAAGCGAAAGCGCCGACCCCCTACTGCACGGAAGTCACGGAAGTCAGTGAAAGTGATCGCCGAGGAGCCGGACTCGTCGAATGGTGGTATGCGGGCGCCGGCATCGGACGCCAGCGTGCCGTACGGTGCCTCATCAAGTCAGCCGCCAAGCAGTGACAGCGATGTCGCCCTGGATCCTGGGACATCGACAAGCTACGGCAGCTTACCGGACAATGCAACGGAGTTGCGACGCAGGTCAGATTTATCAGAAGAGGACTGTTTTCTTGATGCTAGTGCTCAGCGTGAGGCTCTTCGACGCGACACTCAAGCCATTTCGGAAGTGACAAACGGCGCGTCAGCGGATGACTTCAATCAGCGCAGCTGTGCCGACGCTCCATGCGGTGGTCGTCGTACCATTCTAGAACACCGAGAGCCAAGTTTTGTGCCCGCGGAAACAGCGTAAGCGCGCGCAACCACTGTTCGCGAGTCGCTCGGTGCGATGTCGGCAACTGAGCGGAAGTTCACGCTAACCGCGCTGCCGGAATCCGATACAACGCCGGCATCAGAAGATGAGTTCGTAGTAATTCAAATGGGCGCTCTAAATTCGCTGATTAGGGATGCCCTCTGCCCGATTTGCCGGAAGCCAAGCCTAGCAGTAGACCGGGACACCTGACTTGGACTTGCTGTAAAATGGTGCTGAAGTGTTCTTGCGGTGTTATCAGTTCTCAGTGGTCCTCGCAAAGAAAGCAAGGTGCGAGGGTTTTCGACGTAAACCTCAGATCAATGCAAGCAATCAGGAGCATTGGCAAAGGGCCCACTTCTCTGAATGACTTCTGGGCAGTGATGAATGTATCACCGAGGACTGCACCAGAAGACATACCAAAAGCATTTGAAGAAAGTGCTCAAGCCAGCTGCTGAAGTGGCTGCACAAACAGTTTTTGCAGGTGCTGTAAAAGCTGTCAAGAATATATATGAAGAAATGGAAGTCAACTTCACTAAGAACATTACAGTTGTATACGATGGCACGTGGCTGACGCATGGGCACAGCTCGCACATTGTTGTAGGCTGTGTAATAGAATTTTACACGGGACTTGTGCTTGACTGTACAGTTTTATCAAACTTCTGCCTTGGGTGTGAAATAGGGCCACCTGAAAATGACCCTGCATTCCATGAATGGAAGAAGACTCACCAGTGCCAAAAAAACATCACTGTCAGCGCAGGACGAATGGAAGTTGAAGCCGCACTGCAGCTTTTTGGGCGCTCCCTTGACAGAAACGACTTCAGGTATACAAATGTAATCTGTGATGGAGACAGCCGCACCTACCTGGCCTTGTGCAATGAACAAACATATGGTTTCATACCTCTCACAAAGGAGGACTGTGTGAACCACGTTCAAAAAAGGATGGGCACAGCACTCCGCTCTCTTGTGAGCAAAGCCAAGAAGGGCGAGGCACTCGGTGGGAAAGGTGGCTTGACACAGGAGCTGATAAAGAGACTGACTACTTATTATGGCCTAGCCCTGAGAAGCAGTACAAATGTGGAAGAAATGCAGAGGGCAGTGATGGCAACACTACATCACATCGCATCCACAGGTGCTGAGCCCCATCACAATCTGTGCCCACCTGGTGCCCACAGCTGGTGCAGGCACCGTGCAGCTGAGGCAGAAGGCAAGCCACAACCTCCACACAAGTACAGTATTTCAAGCAGAGTTGTGCAAGCGCTGCTACCAGTCTACCAACGTTTGTCCGACCCTCATTTACTGGCTCGGTGTAGTGGCAAAAAGACACAGAACGCTGCTGAAAGTCTTCATTCAGTGATTTGGACATTGATATCAAAGCAGCAGCATGCCTCCCTCTTCACTGTAGAAGCAGCAGTATACGAGGCAGTTGCTAGGTACAATGCAGGCAACTTGCGAGCCTATACCAAGCTTTGCACTACACTGGGCGTAAAACCTGGTGCCCTTGCCCTTCGGAGGGCTGCGGAAAAAGACCAACAGCGAGCCAAAAAATCATCTCGTGTGCATGAACTCAAAGGGCAGAGACCCAAAAAGTCACGTGTTGGTTGGTTGGTTTGTGGGGTTTAACGTCCCGAAGCAACTCAGGCTATGAGAGATGCCGTAGTGGAGGACTCCGGAAATTTCGACCACCTGGGGTTCTTTAACGTGCACTGACATCGCACAGCACACGGGCGCCTTGCTTTTCGCCCCCATCGAAAAGTCACGTGTAACCAAAGACAGTGAAAACTACAGTCCTGGTTCCTTTTGAGTGTCGTGAACTGCTGCGAAAACTTTGAGTCGTTTTCTCAAAAGTGTGTTTTGGGCATTCTGTTTTGTCTGTGGAGAGGGTAGCGTGGGAATGCCTGGACCAATTTTGATTCTGTTTGTTTTTATGTATTCCCTGAAGTGTGCTTGAGGGTATGACAGTCTTCAATATCTGGTTGAGGGCTTAGTTTTTTTTTCTACAGCTAATTTTTGAATGACAAGTTCTGCCACAATTAGTAAAGATGAACATGATGTTCTGTGTAAAAAAAAATAAAGGGTTTAAAAAAATTTTGGAACTGTTGTACCCTGTAAGGCTCTTTTAAGCAAAGATTAAAACTGAAGGCAGCTCCCTGGCATGTTGCATTACAGTGGCAGGTTTTCCACCAGCGGCACACATGCAACATTTTGTAACTTGAAAACTATTCAAGGTATCATAATGAAACTCCATATTTCTTTATTTAAGGCACTTTTGAGTGTGGCTACCAAATTTCATTGCTCTAGGTCAAAGAACAAAAAAGTTAGCTCTGATCGCCACCTCCCCCCTTAATTTGAACATTTCTTCTGGTGCTATGAAGGCTGAAATAATACAAGTTTACTATACTCTGAAAATAGACCTAAATAACACTGACCGCAAAACAAGCATACTCACTTGAACGTGCCTCGAGAGAAGTGGCATGTAGTGCGGCAGTGAGACATAGTGGGGAATATCAGTGATCGCCGAAATGGTATACATTTCCGGGAATCTTTGATGCGAGACTGCCTGCACAAGAAAAAGGAGGGAAAAGGATAATGAACACAACAGGCCCAAAACACGACGCTGAGGGTCAACTTTGGCAGCAACACAAGGCAAGATAACATCGCCCCTCAATAACCCACCTAAAAAGGGCCGAAACTTAAGCAGGTCATGTGGAGTTTATTTTCGGGCTGGTCTCATCCAATGTCCACAAAGGTCTACAGTGTCAGGTGCTTGTTAATTTGTGCATTGCTGGAGTTACACCAGTCAATTCGCATGGGCTACCAAAGGGATGCCGTGAAGAGGTCCGTGAATATTTGGAAATTTCGGACTGCAAACAGAACCCCAGGTGGTCGAAATTTCCGGAGTTCTCCACTACGGCATCTCTCATTGCCTGAGTCGCTTTGGGACGTTAAACCCCACAAACCAAACCAAACCAGATTATTCTCCTGCAGAAGAACCCCACTGTTACATTCCCATGAGCTGCGTTTACCCGGCTGCTGCGTTTTTGCGAGCCGATCGCCTCTAAGCTCATACGAAAAATCCATGCAGTGCAAAACTTGGCTGTTACATCACAAACAGCGAGAGCTCTCCTGCACGCTACACCGCGAATGTCATTTTGCAACAGTGATCCACCCCATGACAGAATTCCAACAGCCTACACTTGAGCATGCATGGAACAGCGATGAGGCCAATGTCCATTGGCACTTGGCTGCCACAATGTTCGAAGGCTTCCGGCAAGTCTTGAATTTTGTTGCGACTCGTGGCGCAGTTCCATCTCCATGTGGCATGAGCCTGAAGGACTGAAGGCGCAAAATCGAAACTAAACTGCGGCAGGCAGCGCACTGTGCGCTTCGCAATTAACAGACCACTATGATTCACTCCTCATCCCCCATTCCTCCTCACTCCTAATCCCCCAGCAGCCTCGAGACATCCACGCAATAATGATTCCCGAATTGCATTTGAAGGCTAGCTTCGAGGAATATTTCAGAAATGTCAACCACGTTTTCCCTGTGGCCTGCCCCTTAAGAATGTAATTCGATTCATGTTCGAATATTTGTACACCCTTAGTTTTTACTCAGTGCCATTACAGCTTTACAAAAAATATACAACCACAGGAAAGCCAGAATGAAAACCAAAAGACAGGGGCAGCCCTTACCACGCTGGGTGGGAGAGCCAAGGCCAGTGGCGAGAACGGGTGGATCTGCGGTGGTGTTGGTGGGTGGTGGTAGTGGTGCTGGTGAATGTGGTGATGGAGATGGGCATGGCCTGCACTTGCCTCACCAGAACTACACAAAACACACAGCCAGTGCAACACCGAATTATGAACACAAAAAGTAAAAAAAAAATACTCTATCTCAGTTAGATGCTTGCAGCATTACTAAAGTTACGATAAGTGCAGGGGTCGACAGTCTGACAGAATGTAGTGCCACTACAAAGTCACCTTAAAGGTCCACAGAAACGGTCAGCAAGAAGCCAATGATAAACGTGTTCAGTGTGTAGAACAAACCCTTTTGAACATTAACCCAAAGTATAACTCCTTGGAACAAAGCCAGCGATTTACTTTAATTTCTAAAAACAATTATTTTTGAAATTCGCGGACAGAGAGGTTGTCGCTTGGCGGTGTCACATGGAACTATTTCTTTAACCCGTGACGTCACGGGCGAGCTAACTGGCAAGGCTGTTGGGCGTTTCTGGCTGTGACGTACCCCCAGTGTCAGCTTGGTTTCAGGGAACGTGCATATCAGGGAACGAGCATAGCGATTTATTTTTGATTATGATTGCTATACAAATAACATAGTCAACGGAATATGCACATTTCAGTGTTCTGCAGGTGTTGTTAATTAACATCATAATCAGCCTAATTATAGATTAACTAAATAAGGATAATATAAGAAAAACTGCTCAATACTTCTTGACAGTCCAAATCCGAGCTCAGCTTGTATTTATAATTAAAGAGCCATTGCTTCAGTCCACAGTCGAAGGTCCCGCCCGGTCAGTCATCCGAAAGTAAGCGCGTGCACGCAGGGCGCACTTTCGATGGCCCGCACAACGGAGAGAAATAGCACGCTGTGAAATCAAGATGACAGACAGAGATGGAAAAAGGCTAAAACAACTATAAAAACAACCTCCTTTGCTGCTGTTAGCCGCAAGCAAGGGCGCGGCAAGAGAGCAAACGCAGCGATCGAGTCATGTCATGTATCGACGGCGCGACCCCCTGAACGTGATGTGATGCGGTGTCGTAACAGAGACGCCAACAGAATAAAAATAAAAACCTGCAAAGCTGCGGTAGATGTTAAACAACACTTGAACCCATAACCGCACGCACGCGCCACGTGATTGCTTAGCGCAACCGCGCTCCCCAGCAAAGAAGGTGGCGGGGGTGGGCGCGGTCGCTCCGTATCAACACAACGAGGGGCGAAATGCGAACTTGTAGAAATACAGTGGAGACCACTTATAACGTAACCGCTTTTAGCGCGGAACCGGTTATAACGCGGGTTTTTCTGACTCCCGGTATTCGTACCATAGAACTCAATGTATAGGCAGACCGCATAATACGCAGGCGCGCGAACCAGAATACCGGTTATAGCGCGGTATTTGGGAGGCTGAAGGGCGCACTCCGCGCCCTTCGAGGGAGCGCAGTCCGCGGTGGAGAGCAGTGGTGGCAGTGGCCGCAGTGGCTGTTGGGCGGACGCGCGCGACGAAAACAGAGAGGGAGAAGGCAACCCCGAAGCACCCGACGAAAGGCAGGCGCGTACATCACCATGGTAACCATGGAGCATGTACGTCATGCTGGCAGCGCCCAATCCGAGCGTGCGCGGCACGGAGTGCGGCGTAGAAGCCGTAGCGCAGCCTTTATTTTTTTTTTCCCGGCCCGCCAGTCTTTTCGTTGTGTCCGTCGTCGTGACTTGTGCTACTTGTGCTGTTGATTCTGCTGTCATGGCGTCGGCGTCTGAGTCTTCAAGCGACGTGAAAAAGCGGCATGCTTTATCGCTCGAAACGAAGGAATGCATTATAAAGGACGTCGAGAGCGGGTTGAAGAAAGTGTCGGTGGCGGCAAAGTATGGCATATCCGACACAACCGTGTCAACTATTTACAAGAATCGGGAGAAGGTGCGGCAGCAACTGCAGCAAGATTCTTCTTCGCTGTAGCGAAAGAGAATTCGTGCGTCGAAGTATGAGGACGTGGACGCAGCACTTTTCAGATGGTTTCGAGAAGTGAGGGCTCAGAGCATACCAGTAAGTGGCCCCCTGCTCCAACAAAAAGCTAGGTGCCTCGGTGCTCTTCTAGGCCACGACGACTTTAATCCACTTAATGGGTGGATCCAACGTTTCAAAGACCGCCATGGCATCAGCTGCAAAGTTGTTTGCGAAGTGAACGACGAGTCCATCGCAGCCTGGCTCCGTTTAAATTTGGAACCTATGTTCTCGTCGTATGCGGACAGGGACATCTACAATGCTGACGAAGCTGGCTTATTTTACAACCTCCTGCCTAACCGCAGTCTCGCGCTGAGAGGCGAACCCTGCTCTGGCCTCAAGGCTTCGAAGGAGCGTATCACAGTGTTGTTTTGCGCAAATATGGACGGCACCGATAAGCGTCGCTTGTTCGTAATTGGCAAATCGGCGAGGCCGCGTTGCTTCAAAAAGAGTGAGTACCTGCCAGTGACATATAAAGCGAACAAAAAAGCGTGGATGACGCAAGAGCTTTTTACAAGCTGGCTTTGTAAGTTTGATGAAGATATGGTGGCAGAGAAGCGGCGGGTTGTGCTTATCCTTGACAATTGCACAGCTCATAACATCCAGCCAAAGTTGACTGCAGTCAACTTGAAATTTTTGCCTGCTAACACCACCGCTAAAAGTCAGCCCCTTGACCAGGGCGTCATCGCCACTGTAAAGGCACTGTACAAGAAACGCCTTTGCGAGAGAGTTCTGCTGAACATACAGCAGCAGCAGCCCCTCAAGGTGCATCTAAGGGGCGCAATTGACATGGTTGCTGCTTCGTGGTGGCAGTTGAAGGCCACAACGATAAGCAAATGCTTTCAGAAGGCTGGCTTCATGCGCAATGCCGAGGCTCTTGAAGCTGAGGAGCAGGGCGACGTTGTCAATGAGGCAGTCGACGGTGACGACGTGTGGTCCGGCCTCATTGAAAGCAACTTTGTTTCCGCGACAGAAACATTTAAAGAATACGTCGATGCTGACGAAAATGAGCTGGCTGTCTGCGAGGAAGTGAGCACGGACGATGCAATTGTCGAAGCGGTGCGCAGTGGCGTGGAGCTTGCGACCGAAGATGAATCTGACGACGACGATGTAGACCCGATGCCTGATGTGCCTTGCAAGGACGCGCTCGAATGCCTGAACAAAGTTAAAATTTACTGCGCGAAAAACAGCTTGAGCGATAAGGCGCTTCAGTGCTTAAGCTTTGTTGAAGACGAGATCGTTCGGAGTGCAGTGAAAAAACGCCGCCAGACGAAAATCACCGCATTTTTCTGCAGATAATTCACTTGTGACAAACATCGTTCCTGCTGAGTTGCAATTGTTTTGTGTGTGTGTGTGTATGTGAAATGTGCAATAAATTGTGTTTAAAAGGTAGGCTGCTCGATTTCACATGCGTAACAGCCTAAAAACGCGATGTTTTGGTTATAACGCGGTACCGCTTATAGCGAAGATTTTCGCAACTCCCGCGACTTACGTTATAAGCGGTCTACACTGTATATTACAGATGGCGCAGCCTGTCCAAGTGCGCCAGTTTCACGCTCAGGTGCGAAGTTTTGAACGCACGATAGAGAACGTACCGGTACGTCAGTGACACGGGGGAGGGGAGAGCGAAAACGTACCGGTATGTTCGTGACAGCGAAAGGGTTAAGCGCCGATATATCTGGTGTTGCAGAAGCTAGATCGAAAATTTTTGCGGGAGAATGATGAGTGGTTCAATATCTATCAGTGTTACGGCGTTGTTTACCCTTCTTGAGTGACCATTTCTGTGGACCTTTAAAGCATATGGGATGACACGCTTCAAAGTGAGCATTCACGAAATACTTTTTCCAATCAAACCCTTAACGTAACTCGATTTACACGCACTATTTCCAGAGTTCAGCGGTCGCAACAATTGCATATGCTGAAACCCTGTTTTCAGCATGGTGGCATGCTTCAAAGCAGGCAGCCTTGCTTCGCAGTTAACTCGTCGCTGCTATTGGGTTTTTATGGTTTCTTCATTGGTCATAAATAGTGCAAAGGGCATTGGCCTGATCTCACCTACAGCAACATCCATAGGTGCTAAATTATATCAAAGTTTTACTTCTGGTGAATATTTTGCCTCTCCCAGCGCAAAAGAAAAAATTCAGTTCATTGCAGAAAATTTTTTTGAAAAAATAAAAATAAAAAAAGACGGTGTGCATGAAGCTTGCGAATGCACAGCCCACTCGGGACTGGCAACAATGGGCCGGTGCAATGAATCTGGTTAGAGAATATTTTCCTCCTCCCCTGCTTGCTTTCGGCAAAATGGTCAATACTGCAGGGATGATGTGATGCCATCCCTGAATAAAACTAAACGACTAGTGAAGTCTAAAGAACTTTTTTAAATCCAAGATGGCACAAATGAGCGTGCCTAATGGCAGCGAGTGACTGGATGGCGTGAATTTACGAGAAGCAAAACAAACTGTGCTGCTGACCTATATTTTGGCACTGGAGGACTTCCAGTTATCGTTACCCATAGCAGGCACGCCAGAAGGGCAAGGGCACCACTGTTCTATGCAATTCAAGTCCAGGGAGCTTAGTTTGGGCAATCGCTGACTTTGCGGATCATATTTGACAGGAGCGAGCCCACCTACTTCCAAACTAACAAACGTCACTTGAAGAGTATGGCTGTAGGCCAGTTGGTGGGACATCGCAAAATTATAACTGCAGAAAAGATAGGACAGAGGCAAGGAGACATCACAAGGTGCCACTCACAACTAACATATATTGAAAGCACGCTTGGCTTATAAGGATCAGACACGTGTAAAGTACCAATAATCACTAAGTGGTGTTAGGATCGTGCTCTCAGCCACGGTTCGCGTGACTCCTGGAGTGGCCGACGACTGGAGTTGAGCGGGTGCAGACAAGCGACGGACGGCCCTTGAGGAGCTCCGAAGCTGTTCCGCCCAACACCAGCACATTGAGGAGAACCCTCGGCATTGGGCATGCCCAGACAAGCGAGCCAGATATCCTGGCACCTCAGTGACTGCCGGCACCATAGAGAAGCGACCGCCTCATCCCTCTCGTGCCGCGACGGGAGGCCAGCGCTCGCTATTGGGTCTCTTGGCACACTGCCAACTGCTGTGTTCGGATTGGGCAGTTTGAATGCCAACGGCTTTCTGGCCCATAAAAGAAGGCACCTGGCCGGTGGTCGAGTGAGATCGTCGTGAGCGACCACCTTCTCGGTGTGCTTCTCGGCTAGACGGGGTAAGGAGGCTTCTCCCTAGCCGGCGCTGTGCAAGGGTGTGTAACTAGTAGCTTTCAGCCCTTGTGCCAATGTCCTGACCCCTCTAACAACTGGTGGCAGCGGTGGGATCGTGAGGGGCTAGTCATCTGACATCTCACGGTGGGTGAGTGTAAACACGAGCATACGAAGGAAATGCACAATCGGTATTGGTTCTTTTGCATTTGTTTCTTACGTTTCCACTCACTTTAAGGCTGACTGTGTCTTTTTTCACTACTTTCATGCCATCTACGTCATGACTGCTTATTGTAACATTTTCATTTGCTCTGAGTGCTCATGTCTACACCCACTCATTTAGTGACTGGTGGCAGTTTATGCATACCTGATCCATACAAGTCGAGTGCGTTTTCAATAAATGTTAGCAGTCAGTACTGCCCTGCGGTGTCTCTGGTAACAAATGTCCCATGTTAGAGGCTTAAATGCTAACTGTGCTTCTAGTTAACAATATAAGTATTTTCGAATTATTGGATGCCAGATTAACAAGATTTTTTACTGTAGTTGTGGCTTCAGTCTATGCTTCTGCTTTTTCTCCATTATAAATGCATCTCAGAAATAACATCACCAAAGTTCATTTTTCGCAAGAGCTCTTAGAATGTGGAAAAGCTCAAGAAGTTTCATCACTTTTCTGCAGAAAACAACATTAGTCTGCTTAGTCTGACGTTTTTCTTCAGGGTCCCTCTTTCAGGAGAACAGATATCCCCAGCCTCGCCAAGGACTGCGCAACGGTTGCACTTGGCAGCGCAAGCGGAATTTACATTTCACGCGCAACCACTAAGAATTGCCGCACCTGGTGGGTGAGGCAATGACCACTTCAGCCTGCACATTAGGGTCCAGCACGACTGCTTCGCTGGCCACCTGGATGGGAGGTGGGCTCGCCTGGCAGCTGCCACTCGCTTCAGAGCCCGAGGCTGCTGCAGACCTGCTGCTCTCGTGACCAGTGAGGAGCGGGCCCGGCCCATCCCTCGTGGTCGGCACCATCAGCAGTCCAGACGGTGGAGCCCTGTCGGTGCTGCACATGAACACGGCCTCTGGTGGGGGTGGAGGTGGCACCGGAGGAGGCACTGCAGCAGCAACAGCAGCAACTGCGGCAGCAGCAGCCGCCGCCCGCTGGGCGTCCATCATCCGCTGAAGCGCGAGGGCCTCCTGCTGCCTGAAAGATGAGCAACGACGAAAAGACACTTTCCTTCCTGAGTGCAACACCAACTGTCAAGGTTGCGATATAATGTACTGTATGGAAACACAAACTCCCGAGCAGTTTAGTGGCAAACCTTGGTAAACAACATGGGTCACTCACCACGGGTTTGCCTCGTGTTGCATGCCCTTCTCAACCAGCAAATGCAGCACATACAACCGCTGGTATTCATACTTACTCGTGCGTACAAAGCAGGCACACTTAACATAACTGTTTCCTATGTTTCGTTTATATGTCGATAATAGGGAGTTATAGCATAGCACGATCCGCTACTGTGATCAGCTTCCGCATGCTGTCCATACGGACAAGCCAGCACGATCTGTTACAACGGGCCCGGCCGCCAGTGCGGGCGCATTGACTGGTGCCAATGTGGTAGGCGTGCGCACCACCGGGGAGCATGCAACTCACTCAAGCCGATCACCGCAAGTGCAATGGTGCCCATAGAAGCAGATCGTATTAAGCTGTAACCCCTATAGCCCTCCGGTTAGAATATCTCGACCAGTCGTGCCTACGCAATGTCCATGCTACTCCACAAGGTACTGTGAAAAAGCTCCATGTCGCGAATGAATGTGCGAAGCAATAACATTCAGTTTCAGTTTTCATGGTTACCGACGGTAGCAATGACCGCGAGATAGAACTCACGGGAAAAACACAAGCGGAGCGAGTTCCTACCTGAGTTCCTACTTCATTACGATGTCACATCTAGTCATGTTTGGTAACTGAAGCTAATGTCACCAAGACATCACATCCAGTCAAGACCGATGACCCAACCAGGCGATTCCCGTAATACGAAGCTGACCGCGCCAGGCGTCCTTCCAATCCAGGCATCCGTGTTGCGCCTTTCCTTTGTAGCTTCCTCGAACAATACACCACACAGCATACAGAAGCAGATGCAGTACGGCAGGCATCAGCGGTATTTCAAACAAAGGTTTTTGCCCCATCACACTTTAGCAGTAAAGTGCTTGCTAGAATTTTTAGTTTCATGTATATGCAGAGTTCTCGTGCGCAAACTTGAGATGTCTACATCCCCTACGCACGTCATTTGGAACCCTTATAGTTACACGTACGTGACACATGCTGCACACTGCTTGCAGTGCCAAAAGCGCACAGCTTTTTTGTGGCTTTGCCAAGACAGATCCCACATCTATAAGCATCTCCCTGTGCGAGGGGCCTGTGTGCGAGGTGGATGAGGTTCGGGCCTTGGGCCTCCATATTCACCTTTTGCTCAAAGCAGACACTACAATCGCTAAACATAAGGGTCTTAAAAAAATATTTTTTATTTGCTGATAGATTCTGATGAAAGTTGCACCAGTCATGCAGCTTTTTGTGCTGATTTCAAATATACACATACATTTTCTGTAAACTCTTTAGTTTTGAAGATATTGAGCATGTTATGTTCCTTGTTTGGAGGTGAGCTATCAGTAAAACTACAGGAGTTACAATGAAAACTGACGTATCAAATCAATTTAGAACACACAGGGAATGCAAAAATCAAGATTGAATGTTCTAGTCCCATTTTAACCAAAGTTACAACCTTGTCAAAGTTCAGAGACCAAAAAGCCACCTGGACACTCCAGAAAACATGCAGTTTTTAAAAACTTCCCTCATTAAATACCACAAATTCATTTATATGTTTACACTGTACATGAGTTTACCTTTCTGGTGCAAAAGGAGTTATAGCAATATCATAAGTAGAACCAGAGATATCGCACCTCCAGACATATACCGTCCTGAATATTTTGATTTCGAGAAATTGAAGAAAAACGTGTTGACAAATTTTTGAAGCACCAAAGCTAACAGTAACTCATTAAAGTGGGTTCTGACTAGCTTCTGATGTCAATGCACCTTTTACCATCGATATAATTTGCCCTCAAAGATTGAAATTCCCGGCGAATGGAACGCATGGTCCGGAGGCCGCCACCAAGACGAGTGCGTTTGCATCGTGACCTCCGCAAAAGTTGGTGCCAAGTTCTGGCGCGCGATCGCCATTCTCACGTTCACGCTGTAAACGCAGTCTGTCTGAAACTAGTGATAAACGACCATTGCTCGTCTTGCACCGCGAAGCATTCAGAAGCCAGTTTATTTCGACAGGATTTGGGATTCCGCGCAATCTTTTTCTCTATGTTCCGCGTGTCGCGAGACGCTGCTTTACGACTGCCGCTGCGGCTGGTCGCGGCGGCACTGCCTCAAAGGGCGATCTCTCCTGGCACTGAAAGCTGCACTTGCTCATCTACACCATCACGATTCCGTACGCGGCAGGTCGTGCCGCTCCTAGCTATCGCACTGAGCATGACCAGCTTTGCTACGCCATTATCAGGCCATCGCGGACTCGACGCGGAGCGTCGGCGCTTCGTCATTGATTGCAGATAACCAGATGCTGCGATGCAGCGTCCCCGGCGCTTTTATCTCCTCTCGCTACTTTTTTAGGCTAATAACGAAGCGTGAATCTTAATATTGCGCATTTCGCGTTGTGGTTACGATGAGGGAATGGTGCTAGGCCGACTAGGCCTAAAGGAGAGACCTTCTCAAAATGGCGCCGGACCGCGAACAGTCGACGCCACCAGCCAACCAAAGCTAGCCATTTTGCTCACGTGCGATGAGAGACAATAGCAAAGTGTGTTTCACACGATTTTGTTCCTTTGCTTTCCGCATCGGTGGGCTCGCTATGGCCGCCAACCTAGATATAGGAATGGCCTAAATCGCGGTCTTTTGTACGACACCAATATTATGCTCGCGGATCGCATATTTCTCGAACTGCGGGAGATCGAAATTCGATGCCATTTGACCTCAGTTTGAAGGGCCACACACGCAGATTCTCGTCTTTGGAACGCTGTAATGCGCAAATTAGGCGATATTTTTCAGCGAAACTTGAGAGGCAGCTGCGCAAAGATCTCAGAATCGCGAAAACGAGAAGATTAAAAATCCAATTTTCTGACCGATTTTCGGCCGCAAAGACCCGGGTCCCCCCTTAAGCACACTGGGGACATGGTGGGCCACATGCTGCGGAGGGTATCGAAACGGCACAAGGGTCTCTGGAGACGCGACGCGCTCCGTCTCGCGCAGGCCCACGTTACCAATCGCATTCTATATTCTACACCGTATCTACACCTTAGCGCAGCCAATGTGCGACAACTCGATGTCATCATTAGAAAAGTGATGAAGCGGGCATTGGACCTCCCAATCACAACTTCCACGGACCGACTTCTCGGTCTAGGGGTGCTTTGCCCCTTCCAGGAGTCGTGGGAAGCCCATACTGTTAGCTAGTACACACGCTTGGCGCAGACGGGGCCAGGACAATGTCTGCTCAAGCGCCTCAAAATCGCACCACCTTGTTTTCCGGAGGAGCAAACTTGCCCTATCCCTGAGGGTTGGTGACACAAGCTGTGGGTGGACTCTGTCCCACGCAATATGAATCCAGACTTTCCCGAAGAGTGTTGCTTAGCTCGAGCGCGTGCGCTGCACTCTAAACACGGCTCCGAACCAGGGGTTCACTACGTCGATGCGGCTGGTCCGACCCACTCGGGCCACTACATGGCGGCGGTAGTGCACCGCAATACACAGGTCAATTGGCTCTCTTTCCGAGCCGAGAGTGCTTATCGGGCCGAGGAAGTCGCAATTGCCCACGCTACTTCTGACCCCCAATGCCGAACGCTCATCACCGACTCAGGATCGCCTGCGAAAGTTATATGCGTGGTGAGGTGGGCACTGGCTCACTGCTGGCTTTACAATGCGGTCAGCGAAGTGGAACCCCAGCCTAGGCACATCGTGTGGGCGCCAGCCCATCAAGGGCTACCAGAGAACAAAGCGACAAACACCGCTGCCTGTGCACTTATCCTCTGGGCACCAAACCTCCGATCCCCTGATGACGAGCTAGGCTAACCGCTGCTGCAGTTCCGAGAAATTATTGAGGACTGCAAAGCTCGGCACCAACGGTACCCACCTCCGGCGAAGGAGCTGTCGAAGGCCAACGAAAGCATTCTGCGACAGCTGCAGACCAACACTTTCTGGTGTCCGGCCCAGGCTGCCCACTATGACCTAAATATTAAACCCGAATGCCCACACTGTGAGAGAGTCGTTGCTCTCTATCCCACATGATGTGGGCATGTCAATCTAGTCCCCACTTTCCTCCCCATCCCAACCCCACTGAATAGGCTTGGAAGGCCTCCCTCCTCGAATGCTCCTCGGTCGAGGACCAAAAGACCCTGGCCTGTCGTACTCCCGAGGTGGCTGGCACTTGCTGTGGCCTGGACTGGGGCTGTTGACCAACTGAGGCTGGCGTTCATCATCTTCGCCGGCTCGCGTCCTCTCATTAAAGGAAATAAGACGTTTCACAAGGAAGCAGCGAAAGCTAGGCTGTAAACAGAAGGAGACACCTTTTTCACTATGCTATGGCATGTATTGTTTGGAGGGAGCCAGGGATTGAATAAGGTAAGGTAGCCCATTCGCCATGAGATGGGATAAAGAAGTGAAGGCTACAGTGAAAGCTAGGCACGAAATGGTAGGCTACCATTTCGTCCCTAGCCTTCACTGTAGAGTGATACAGACACTACTGTAGCCTCTCTGGTCTCGCCTCATACCAAGCGATCATGAAATGTGGATTGTCACATACACGGGAGGCATAATCGAGGTTTTACTGCAGCTGGACTGCTTCGTGCTAGCACTTACCTCTGTACATACAGGGTATGTTGGTACATGCAGCGCCTATGCATCTCTTGCATCCTCTGCTGGGTCTGAAACAAGTGACAATGGTTTGTTAAGTCCAAAAAAAAAAAAACATGAAGCTTTTTCCTCCTAGAACAGGTATATTAGGCTTTCTCCATCCTATCTAAGTTGAATTTTCATTCATACAGCTGAGCCTAGATTTTCATGCACAATGCGCACACTATACTTGCGTTCCACAATTATGCCCACTAAGTTGAAGTTAGAAATGCCGTATTTACTCCCGCAATGAATGCACCCTGAACCTTATCAGTCAAAAATGCAATTGTTTTTTTTCCAGCATAATAAATGTACGTCTAACTTGGGTCCTTTGCAGTCCCACGAATGGCCATGGTGTAGATTTCCCAGTTCACTCGATCTGGCTGACATCCCCCCCCCTCAAAAAAGGAGCAGCAGCCAGGTGTCGCCTCCTCACTTTATCTCTTACCCCTTCCGCAGTCACTTCCCTCCAATACGAAAATTTAAGGAGTATGCAGTCAAGCATTGGAATTGTGCTACCATTTTGGAATAGACGAAGTCTGCATACGCTGCTGGAGGAAGGAACAGGAAAAGCTGAGCGCTACGAATCTTTAGGGGACCAAAGACCAGAAACCTTCCTGCGGTGGAAGAAGAGGTCCTAGACATTATGTCTGGAACCTGCGAAAGAACTGCGTTGTTGCGCACTAAATGATGAAGACGCACGCACGAGCCATAGCCAGGAAGTACTGTATTGTGACCAGCGCTTTCAAAGCGAGTAATAAATGGACAACATGTTTCATCCGGCGCAACGAACTGTGCGCACATCACATTGTCAGCGACTGCTACGAAGAAAAGGTGTGAACTTCCACAAGTTTGTGATAGGCCCTGCGGCGGGACAGAAAATTTATTCTCTCTCAAACAAGGAATGCCAACCAGACACCAATCAACTTCGACATGCCGATGAGCAGGACAGACAGCGAAAGTGAAGCGTGCAGCCTGCTCGTCAAAAGAACAGGCGCCGAGGAGCAGCAATTCACAGTAATGCTGGGTATCACGGCAGACAGCAGGAAGTTGCCACCGTATGTCATCTTTAAGAGGAAAACTGTACGAGCCCATAGTGTGTACCACTTGTACATAGACTGCACCCCGACACCGACCAGCAAAAACTAAGGCCGTCCATCAAGCTGGTATGCTCCTGGATCTTGGACATAAGGCGCTCGCTGCCAGCTGACTTGACCGCAAAGAGATTTAAAAAGACTGGAATTACAAAGGTGTTGGTCGGCAGCTAGGATCACCAGTTGTGGAAGTATGATGTGGATGCAGCCAGCAACCTGGATGAGGTCTAGCGATTCAGTCGAAGAGTGAAGTGACATAAAAAAGCAGTTTGCCTATAGTGTACACATAATTTACAGAAAAAAAGTACGCTATCAACGCATTTTTTGCTCATCTTGAAAAGTCTTCGTAAAATTTACCCCGCCGTATATTAAATGCACCCCCCCCCCCCCAAAATCTGCTTAGATTTTTCGGAAAAAGGATGCACTCATTACACAAGTATGTATGGTACTACAAATGCATACAACTCTAGTGAATTCAATTTTTTTCTCACATAAACCAAAGGTTTGTCCACCAGCCCGAATGAACTCATTCACACTAACAACATGCCTTGAAGTACGAGAGCCCATGTCAACAGGAGTGCCTTTAGGCAAGGAATATTTTGTATAAGCTAACTAGGCAACAAACCAGCACTAACAAAAAAAAAAAAAAACCTAAACCAAGTTGTGACGTCCCTGCTGTGCCTAGTTCCCACACCCACACAGTTCAACCACTCAGCTGACTTAAAAGTCATGTTTTAGCCACAAAGGCTGAAAGTTTGGCGAAGCGACTTGGTATGTCTGCTTTCAAGTAGCCTTCAAAGGCTTTGGAAAGCCTACAAATTCCGCAGCTTTGCCGCAGTGTTCATAAATAGCTTTAAAAAACTTTTCAAACCCTGCCTCCCCTATCAGGGTGTCTAGCAAACCACTATTTTCAAAATCCCTTGAGTTTTCCAGTTTTCTCCGATTATTTCAGTTCAAATTCCGTGACGAGAGAAGAGGCTAAAAAATGTAGCTGCTGATGATAATGAGCATAGACTAATAATCCCTAACAAAAAGCTATTTATTAATCGCATTCTGCAGTTTAGAATAGTAAAAAGGCTGTCATTAGTGTTAATGGGCTTCAAGAACGTCAAAAGCTTACTGAAAATTAAGAGCCCATTTATGCCAGCCTCAGAGCACACGAGCCGCCTACCTTGAAAACAGCCGAGCCAATCCAATCCAATATGGCGACGTGCGCTTGGCAGCACTAGAGTTCTTGAGCACTGTAGCAGCACAGCTCGCCGATTGCTTTCGCACTGGCCGCTGCCGGCGCGGTTATTCCTGCTTTTTTGTCGCTTACTACTCTACCCCCCTCATGTGCGCATTGGTTCAACTAGTGTGGCAGCTCAGCCATGTGCTGGCATCAAAGTAATCGCGCCTCGTACTGCGGCGCGACCGCCGTGGGGGCTGTGGCTGGTGAGAAAGCAAAAAACGGTATGAATGATATACTTGCTGCGCGCCAGCTTAAAATGAAAATACAATGCAGAATATACCGTACCATTTTCCCCGACATGGCGAAATTTTTTATGGTTTTCCCGACATTTCACTGATATCTCCCAGTGTATAAAATTTCCCTGACAATTCCCTGTTTTCCCAGTTGCTAGACACCATGCCTGTTGCAGTTAAAGCAATTCTTCCCCGCCAACAGCATAGCCCCACGAAAGAGGGGGCATTCTCACCTGCCATAGCCTAGAGTGCGCTGGGTTCATGCGTGCGAACACAGCGGCCGAAGAAGCTTGCGGATATTCATGATGCGTGGCCGGTGGTGCAGTATTGTAGCTCGTGTACGGAGAGCTCGACTGTGACAGCGCCAGGCTCAGGGCAGGGCCCAGGTTCGGCACGGTGGTCAGGGGTGGAGGAGGAGGAGGAGGAGGAGGGTTGGGAGGGGTCGCCAAGTAGCCTAGGTGGGAACTCACTGGCGCTGTTGAGAGACCGGTAAGGGTAGCAATCAACAAAATTTGTGTCACGAATGTCAAGGCATGTTTGCACAAACTTCACAAGGACAAGCAACAACAGAC
Source organism: Amblyomma maculatum (assembly GCF_055883805.1). Taxonomy (NCBI): domain Eukaryota; kingdom Metazoa; phylum Arthropoda; class Arachnida; order Ixodida; family Ixodidae; genus Amblyomma; species Amblyomma maculatum. Next base: position 36,245,024 of record NC_139349.1, on the reverse strand, counting down.
TGAGCGAGGAGCAAGCATGTCGCGAGAAATGTAAGCCTGTACAAATATTCAGTCAAACAGTCACACAGTCACATACTCAATACAGCATAGACTGCTTTAACACAGGCCACGAAGGCAGACAAAATCCACACTATAACGAAATCATTAGAGACATTTAGTTTAGCGCTACCACTTACCGCGGCCGTCTACCACTACCATGCGCCGTGAGCACAGCATGCGCCGATTAATTCCTGCGTAGAGTCCGCCTGAATTTGACAGGAACGTGGCGCCATCTGTCGCCCTCAGGGCACATGTGTACTGACGCTCGCGCAGTAGCGGTAGATGGTAGCGCTAAGCTAAATGTCTCTATTATTTCTTCAGGTTAAAATACATGCCAAATGGGTAGCTCACCCTTTCAAAAACGGCTTATATGTTCAAAAGGGTGGCTTTTTGGGCTTGTTGGTGCGTGAACATAGCGAGACTGTAGCGCAAAGCAGACAGGACACACGAGAAGAACGAACAACACGAGCGCTAACTTCCAACAATCTTTATTTCAGACATGCAGCACATTTATACGCCAAAGATAGGAAATCACTTGTGCTGACAGTATCACCGCCGGAGAAAAGAGAGTTCTTTATCGCATAAACTAATAGACGGAGTGCTAACACAAGTCTCTCCGCAAGCATTTATCTTCTCAGCTTCAATTATCATTCGCGTGGTCATGTCAAAATTTCTTGCTAGCACAACTGTTTGTTCCAAGTACGGTTTGCAAGTTTTCGATTCACAAGAAAGAATATGATCAACAAGAGTACTACCCTTCCCATTCTTGACGTTACGTGCGTGTTCCATTAATCGCTGATTTAGGCACCCTCCTGTCTGTCCGATGTAGTGGCCACCGCATGATAAAGGTATCTTGTACACAACACCTTCAATGCAACTGACGTAAGGCTTCAGATGACGAGTCGTGCAAGCTCGTGCTCCGTTACTGTTTGATTTGCCAATCTTGCACAAGGAAGCGAGTTTTTTTGGAGCTGAAAATACGACAGTTGTGTTTGCCCTACGTCCAATTCTCTTTAGATTATGTGAAATTCTGTGCATATACGGCATAACAACAAAGCGTTTTCTTCCATCGGACAACCGAGGCTGTTGACACTGATTACTATTGAATTTTCTCAGAAGTTTCTCGGCGACAGATACCTGGACATCGGCAGGGTACCCAGCATTAGTCAACCTTGTGGATTGCTCTTTAAAACTTTCAGTTATCTTGTGGGTACACAACTTTTTCAGAGGGTTCTGGAAACACATGCTGACGATGGCTCTTTTTACGAGTTTTGAATGTGCGGAATGATACGGCAGTACAGGTTTATTACTGCGAGGCTGGTAGGCCCAGCAAATGCGATAAGGGTGGAAGGTGAAGATGAGGTCTAAAAACCTGATAGTGTCATTTACTGGCAATTAACCACTGAATTGCCAGTAAATGACACTATCAGGTTTTTAGACCTCATCTTCACCTTCCACCCTTATCGCATTTGCTGGGCCTACCAGCCTCGCAGTAATAAACCTGTACTGCCGTATCATTCCGCACATTCAAAACTCGTAAAAAGAGCCATCGTCAGCATGTGTTTCCAGAACCCTCTGAAAAAGTTGTGTACCCACAAGATAACTGAAAGTTTTAAAGAGCAATCCACAAGGTTGACTAATGCTGGGTACCCTGCCGATGTCCAGGTATCTGTCGCCGAGAAACTTCTGAGAAAATTCAATAGTAATCAGTGTCAACAGCCTCGGTTGTCCGATGGAAGAAAACGCTTTGTTGTTATGCCGTATATGCACAGAATTTCACATAATCTAAAGAGAATTGGACGTAGGGCAAACACAACTGTCGTATTTTCAGCTCCAAAAAAACTCGCTTCCTTGTGCAAGATTGGCAAATCAAACAGTAACGGAGCACGAGCTTGCACGACTCGTCATCTGAAGCCTTACGTCAGTTGCATTGAAGGTGTTGTGTACAAGATACCTTTATCATGCGGTGGCCACTACATCGGACAGACAGGACGGTGCCTAAATCAGCGATTAATGGAACACGCACGTAACGTCAAGAATGGGAAGGGTAGTACTCTTGTTGATCATATTCTTTCTTGTGAATCGAAAACTTGCAAACCGTACTTGGAACAAACAGTTGTGCTAGCAAGAAATTTTGACATGACCACGCGAATGATAATTGAAGCTGAGAAGATAAATGCTTGCGGAGAGACTTGTGTTAGCACTCCGTCTATTAGTTTATGCGATAAAGAACTCTCTTTTCTCCGGCGGTGATACTGTCAGCACAAGTGATTTCCTATCTTTGGCGTATAAATGTGCTGCATGTCTGAAATAAAGATTGTTGGAAGTTAGCGCTCGTGTTGTTCGTTCTTCTCGTGTGTCCTGTCTGCTTTGCACTACAGTCTCGCTAGGCTTATATGTCAGTGAAAGAAAGCAATCCACTAAGTCTGCCACACATTTAGATTAGTTTTAGCATACCGAGTGCAGTGAGAGCACGAGAGACACCGGGATTGCCGCTGCAGAACTTCGTATGCACTTATGAAAACCCAGTTCTGCGAATGTGGTCGCGCTAGTCTTCACAGTCTTGCTGCACGCGGTATACTAAAACATCACTCAGCCCTTTTCGCTCCCGCAAACAATGCGAAACGTCTTGGAAGCGTAATTCCGCTTTTTCAACGGTACGGTCCTGCACTTCTTTCTCCTCACTGGTTGCCGCCCAGCGAGTTGAATGGCGATTGCTGCAGAGAGGTGTCTCTGAATACAACCTAAAGGTAACACACACTCACTGAAGACAAGAAATAATAACGGTGAAGGTAATTGCACAGTGTAACCATTGCCATACTGTCCCCTCCTGGCTCTGTTCACGGCTGGTTTTGTGGCTTATTAAGAATCAAAAACAGCCCACAATGTAACCTAAAGGAGAACACACCCCAGGAAAGATGTTAGTAGTAATTTATTTTAATGTCATAAATTGTGAAGGAAACTTAAAAAAAAATTGCACTCAGAGGATTCGAACAGATGATTCAATGGTGAGATCAGTAGTGTTAATCCATTGCATCACAGAAGCGATGGGAATTGGGGGCTTTAAATGCACTCTTACTCGCTTAAAAAATATTTCCACTATTTGTTGCCAGGTGACGCTGCTCAGAGGACCCAACCATTGAGAGAACGGAATCACGCGTCTCGGAACGAGACCTTTTGATTGGAAAACAAGCCTTGCAGTGAGGCTGACAGAGAAGAATTAGTGTTTCGTGCACTTTTATGGCAGCCCTCAACATCATACCTTCATTTTGCTTCAGCGGGGCTGCTTCTGACATGGCAAAAATACCACTTCGTTCGGCGCACGTGGACAAGAAGCGTCCGTTCCAGGGGGGCCCAGCATTTCACGGTTTGCCACCACGAAATGCTGCACTACCATTGCACGACCAAACTTGAACACAACCACAACGAGCACTTCCGCTTACTCTTTTACAAAAAGAGCGAAGTGTGAGTGAAGGAAAGCATTAGAGGTGTGATGGCAAGAGAATGTGGTGCAATCCTGATACGTGGAAAGGAGAAAAGCGAAAGAGCGAAAAACAAGGTTGTTGTGCAATCTTGTGCAAGGCAGGTGCAAAACGTGAAGACTGAAGGAGGAAATGAGAGGCGTGCATGTGCGCAGAGCGTGCACCTGTGTCACACACTAAACACGCAATGCGATGTGCTGTGCCACACAGGGGAGCCCAGTGTCGTGCAGGAAAGTGCGCTTGCTGTTCCATGCTGTCGCAAACAGAACTTAAGACCACACTATGAGCAGAAATTCACTTCATGCGACCATATAATTATATTATAAGCTCATATTAGTCCCATGGGAGGCATAATAGCAACATGACAGCTCTAGTCAGTTTCATTCAGTTTGATCCTATACAAAAAAAAATTAAAAAAAAATATGGTGTACAGAATCCTGCATAAATGTATACTGAATTTTTCAGTAAGCTATAAGCTTCTGTGCAATTCAAGCTTAATTTTATTTGTAAATATCATGTGAATTTTGAAACAAACAAGAAGACAAAGTCGCAGAACTCTTCAGCCAATTCAAACTCAAAACCAAGCAAATATTTAAAATTTCAAATATAAACCGATTATGCTTGTTATTTGATCAACATTCGTATTCAAAAAGCTGATTATTCGAATCCACTGCAGCTTCATTGCACTGCGCACTTCACCGCAATAAACTGATTTGATTTGATTTGAATCCACGGTGCTTCTGCGGAAACCAGTTCATACGGTTTCCTATTTCATACGCTCAAAAATGTGGGCAGTAAAACATCTCCCATAGAGGTACACTAGTTTTCTTTCAGTTAAAATGTTCCCAGATAACACGATTTTCCAGTTACTACAGTCGAACCTGGATATATCGAACCCGAAGGGGATCGCGAAATAGTTCGATATATTGATAATTCGATATACAAAAATTGGCTTGTGACGGCACTTACGATGCCAAAAAAAGATACCGTATTTGTCGCATAAGCAACCCACTCGCATAATGAACCCACCCTGCACTTTTGCACAAAAAATTTGAAAAAAAAAAAAAAAAAAAAGAAAGTGTTAAGGCCAGCTCGCTCACATGCAAGCGATTGAGCGATCTCAGGGGAGCGGCAGCGACAGAGCGAAAAATTTCAAACTCCCTCTCGCTGCTCGAGCCACCGCGGCAGCTCTAAACTAGGTTTCTGTGTTGCCGCGGCAGAAATCGCGAGCGTTTTCGCTTGCATGTCGATGGCGCGCGTCACTCCGTTTCGGTCGTCTCATCGACAGCTCATTGCTTGGCAGCGTGCCAAGATCCTGCGCAGCAATAACGTCGTCGGGGCGCGTTTATCTTGATAGCTCCTGCGGTGGTGGGGAGCGAACTTGGCAGAGTGCCCGTGATGGCTTGATTGCACGTACAAGCCTGGTTCGATTTATCACACCGCGCTTGGGGCAGGCTTCATGATCGCAGCAGCTGACCGCGTGCTTTCGTTGACTCATACATGCAAGGATAAACGACTCCCCCCCAAAAAAACTGCCGCTTCTTAACGTTTGAACAGCACAACGATAAGAAAGGATGACTCGCGAAAAAAAAAAAAATAAATAAAAACAAAAAGCTGCCGCTTTTTAACATCCGCAGGCACCATAGCCACCTCAGCCGCTGCGCGCTCAGAGGGTTCGCAACGCACGCTGGAGAAAGCGTCCACGCCTGTCTGAAAACGGGCTGAGCTGGCTTGGCGCATGCGTAGCGCGTGCTGAAGGAGAGAGATAGCTTGGCAAAAGGATGGGCACACCCACGCACATGGCTTGCAAACGTCATGTGTTGGCGCGCGGAAAATGATAACTGCAGATGCGCGCGCCTTTGGGGAATGGGCGCGGCGCTGTCCAGACCAGCCGTCGCCGAGCTGTCCCCTCTCATTCCTTCCGCACGTGGCTTGAAAACGGCACGCGGCAAACGGCCAAGGGTGATGCGATCGTCTTTGGGGAAGGCACACTTTCCAGTGCGTGGTGCGGAGTTTGATATATCGAACGACCGGTGAAATTAAGTTCGATATATGACGCGGCTTTCCTATACTTTTACATGGGATTTTCAAGGGGATATTCCGTGAGTTCGATATAACCTAAATTCGATATATCCGGGTTCGACTGTATGTTCAAAATTTCAACAAATCGTCGTCAAAAATATATTTTACGATCAATCAGACATGCGCCAACAAGCGCTCATGACATTCAATTTTGTGCAAATTCATGTCAACTGGATTCGTATCACCGAGATTTTACCGTATAAGCTATTGTGATTGCTTCTCCACATGTCACCGGTGTAAGGGGGCAAAGTAGATGAAAACAACCAAAGAAGCAATCCTGGCTCGTCATTGCCTTTTACGAACTAAAATGGTTACTAAATCTCTCCAGCGCATACGACACTCATATACGGACTGAAGTCTGTGAGAGCTAAAAAAGGAGCTGTGCATGATAGATGTCTATAAATACTAATTTACACTTTTATGCAGTGAAAATTTCAATTCTAAATGCCTTTGTACCTCTTTCAGTTGTTAGATCCCCCCCCTCCACAGCCTTTGCACAATGGGAACATACTTTGGTACACGTGGGTGTGAGCCATCACCATACCGGAGGGCCCTGTCGGTCCTGTGTGGCCAAAGCAGCCTCCAAAACTCCTGCATGGCTCTCCACCAGACACCGCAGCTCCCTGAAAGAAGCACAATGCAGCCAACAAACTCTCAAGTTTACCAGCCTGCCACAACAGAAAGGACCACTACATGGTGAATATCGACGGAACATGGCAGAGAGAGAAAGCGGGTGAGTTGAGCATCTCATTTCAAGGTGCTTTCTCGACTGCTTTGTTTTCTGTGCTCAAATGAGGCACTCAACTCACCCCGCTCTCTCTCTCTGCCACATCCCGTGGATATTCACCAGGTAGCGCCACCAGTATCGTCTATGCAAAAGCGGCTGCTTTTGGGCCAGCGATGCTGCAGCCGGTGCGGATTTCGAATTAATTCTGATCAAATCAGGTAAGTACATCATTAAACTGGTATTGAAAGCAGTAGATGGTTGAATGGTGTGTATGTCAAATTTAAGAGCGAATAACCGAACGGTTTAATTGATACAAGACATTTAACAGTTCGCATAAAGCATTGCGATACTCGTTACCTGGCAAACTATTTACTACCAGTCTTTTAGGAGGCTGAATCGAAGGCAGTTAATAACAAAAATTCCGAAGAGGGCCCTAGAAAGGAAGCATGGATCAGCACACGACAGAGATGGAGTGCCTGTCCGGACCCTACAGTGCCTATGTAGTATAGTATTTGTGCATTGTTTGCTGCAGCACTTAGTAACAATTGGCCCAAAATTAGCAGCATGCTCTTCATTAGGCTTCAGTACTCTGCAGGAGCTGCACCAAAGTATGAGGTGATAGTATACAGCTGAACCCCTTTATAAGAGACATGGATGTAACAGACAATCCGGTATAAGAGACATCCTTCACCAAAATGGTTGGCTGCCCTATGATTTTCATTAATTGGACCTCCTCTTTAATAGACCTTGGATGTAGAAGACAACTGGCTATAAAGGATAAATTAGCCTTGAAGTTTGGTACTCAGTCGTGCTTGTAAGAGACATTTTAACATTAGTTGCGGCGCCAACCATCGCCAAGTTCAGTAGCAGCTACAGTGAAAACAAAAGAGGAGACACACACCTGTGTAACCATTATTACTTATAACTTCAGCAAACAAAGAGCAGGCCAGTCAGCTATGAAATGACTGAAAGAAGCCCCTGCAGTGGGAATGCAACATAGAGAAGCTCTTCAGGCTTGCCACGAAGAGCACAAGTGCGACTGCATATGCAAGCATCTGAGCAAGCATATTGGGAGTGCGCGTTAGATTCTCCAATTAGTGGAGCTCCCTATCAAGAAGCACCACTACTTGTGCTGTGTCCACTAGTCTGAAGAATATAGCAAAAATTGTCTATTAGTCGCCGACCGTTTTTTCGGACTTGAAGGGACCCGAAAAATGGTCCAAATAATCGAACAGTCCGAAAAATCCGTGAAGCACAAGAAATCACTTTATTCAGAGGAAATCGGCTTAAAAAAGTCGCCGATTTTACCTTGCGGCAAATTTCTTTTGCTGGCGACGATTTGCGCTTGTATTTGCGCCAAAGTTGTCGTTTCGCTGTACACGCTAGACAGCAAGTTCACAGCGTTCGTAATTTGTGCAAGCGATGGCTGTGGTAGGCCGCCCGAGTCGTCGTCGGAGTCCGACTCGTCTTCAGGTTGAAGAACCTGGCGTACAAGTTCGTCGTCCGTGAGGTCCGCACACATATCGAGGCCGCCGTCCACTTCAACAAACTCGCGGAACGTGGAGCCCGTTGGAATGTCCATTCCGTTCCCGCGAAGGTCAACGATGAGGTCTTCGCCACTGTCTACAGTCAAATCCTCAGAATCGTTGCAGTCTTCTACGTCATCGACTTCATCGGCGGAGAATCCAGCGTGCCTGAAGCAATTAGCAATTGTTTCCGCTCTCACTGCCTTCCACGCGTCAGCCAGCATGCTAACCGCCGCAAAAAGATCCGTGGCGTACTTTTTCCCGTTGTCAAAACAAAGGACTGTGCGCCGCAGAAGACGGGTCCGATAATGCACCTTAAGTTTTTTGATCACCCCCTGGTCCATTGGTTGGAGCACGCTGGTGGTGTTTGGTGGCAGGTATTCGAGCCGAATGGCTTTCAGGTTGTCGAAGGTGCCGTGAGCCGCGCAGTTATCAACAAAAATAATAACTTGTCGCCCCTTCCGCTCGAAACTTCGGTCGAGTCGACGCACGTAATCTTCAAACAAAGCATGAGTGATCCATGCCTTGGAGTTGCTGCAGTACCACACGGGAAGGTTCTTCGCGCCCTTAAAACACCTAGGATTTTTGGATTTGCCTATCACAAGAAGTGGCAGCTTCTCAGTGCCAGTGGCATTTGCACCTACCATTACTGTTATCCTTTCCTTGCTGTGGCGGCCCCCTGAACAGGAGTCACCCGAAAAAGAGAGGGTGCGGTCAGGCAACATCTTGAAGAATAGGCCGGTCTCGTCACAGTTGAAGGTGTCCTCTGGGCTGTACTGGCTCAACAAGGGCTTCAACTTCGTCTGACGGTAGTCTGCTACCGTGGCTGGGTTGGCGGCTCCGCTCTCCCCGTACATCTTCTTAAAAGACACACCGTGTCTCTTCTTGAAACCGCGGAGCCATCCGTCCGTGAACTTGAATTTTTCAATTTTCATTTTCACGGCCAGGGTCTCTGCCTTTTCCTTCAACGTGTCGCCCGACACTGGAAGGTTTTTCGCTAAAGCAGCTTTAAGCCAGAGTAGCAAGGCCTTCTCCAATTCGGGGTGGTCGCCTTTCCTGTTGTTCTTCTGGCTGCTGCTGTGGGACGCCTCAAAGGCGGAAAAAATCTTCTCCTTATTTTTCACGTAATCCGAAATAGTTTGCTTCGACAGTGCGAACTCCTTGGCCACGTCAGCTTGCGTTCGCCCACTCAGCACTAGCTTTATGATCGCTGCCTTTTTCTCAAGGGTCATGGTAGAATAGCTCCCACGCTTCTTTGACGGACCCGGCAGCACCGGCGGGGCCATGTCCACAGCCCGAGTGCGCACCACACCGCTCGTCAAACACGCAAAAATGAGGCACTTTTCGTTCAGAGCGGTGGAACCGCCGGACGCAATCACAAAACGGCCAAAGGATTGACGGCGCGCCACTCGGTTGACGCGGTCGGAGAAACTCGTGTGACAACACGGCGGACGTATGAGACAAAGCACAAAGAGATAGCTGCCCGCGTCAGCTTTGGCGACAAAAGCAGGTTGACGGCGATGACAATCCGACTGCCACCTCGAAGTGGCAGAGATTGCAGGGGCCTCTCCTGGCAAAAATGGGGCACCGAAACCATGTCAAGCCAATCCAACTGCAGAGCCAATCCACCTCAATCCAAGATGGCGCTTGTTGCGCCGGCGAAAAGCCGATAAGATGGCAGATTTTGGCCTGCAGGGGACTGAAATTAGTCCGAAAAATCGAACTTTCGGACTTTTAAAGTCCGAAATATCCGTCGCGAATATGTATGCGCTTCTATGGGGTGACTGACGGTGCCTCACTGAAGTCCGAAATATCCTACAAGTCCGAATTATTGGAGTCCGAATTACCCGTCGGCTACTTATGTTGCATTTCAAGTATGAGTGACAAATCAATTTGATAAATGCAAAGAAAGTGCTCAGCTGGTGCCACTGACCTTAACAAATCACTGTGCCTAGAAAGCGAGACATAGCCAAGACAAGACCAAAACAAATGACATAAAAACAGAAGTGTTTCAGCAGTGGTTCTGCTCTGGCGAGGACAAATAAACTGCTCTGTTTGCTATTCAACCAGATTCAACCCCACTCAGAAATGCCTCACTTGATCTCCATTTATTTTTCATCTGAGTAGCAACATTCACACACTTCTTACTCACAGCCACTGTTATCCTTCGTCAAACAAGCATAAATTTCTGATGGATATTTCTGCTGGTGATGTCCTATAGTTTTGGCTGCTTCTAGTACCTTGGTGGTAGGCTGGTTACATTTACGATTTCGTGGTGCTTTTTGACTTTAATTATTGTAGTGTTACCAGACACATCACTCAGTTGCGAATCGCTAGTTGCAGTGCCACGTCACACTGCGATCGCACTTTGCAATCGCAAGATCACAAAACAGCGCGGCTACTTCGGACAAACAGAGAGGAGAATAACGGACAGCGCCTGTCCGTTATTCTCCTCTCTGTTTGTCCGAAGTAGCCGCGCTGTTTTTTGATCTTGCAATGCACCAACTAGCTCAGATTTCCGTTCTTCTGCACTTTGCAATCGCTGCAAACATAGTTTGCCAACATATACAGATTTGGCACATTGGCTATGATGCTTTTGGCCTGATTTTCAAGCTGGGAGAGGCTGCGTTGAACATCATCAATGCAGCCATGAAGCAGACCAAGATTTACAACTATTTCAGCAGTAAATGAATGTAAGAAAGTTGCGAGGTGTGGCCAGTGTGGTGATACACCAAGCAAATGCAATGTGTAAATGAAAGCTATAATAACGCTTTTGTGCCATGATGTACCTTTCTTTTTTGCGTATTTTAGCCGTAGGATGCCTGCGCCAAAAATAAGGTCTGGTTAGAAAATGTAAACGTGGTATCCTGTTTATAAGGAACTTCTCATATAAGAGACAAAAACTGCTCTCCTGTGCATGTCCCTTATAAAGGGGTTCAACTGTATATAAGGCATGCAAGTGGTGTAATACGGAAACGAAAATTACACTAAGGGAAGAGGTACCTGATGACACTACGCTACCCGAGGGCATGATAATGCATCAAATGTTTTGGTTAAAAGATGAATGTTGTTCATAAAACTTGCTTGAGGATTAAACTGAATGTTTTCAAATGTCAATACAGGCAGTTTAAAGCAAAAACAAACAGTTATCACAAAATGCAGAAATCTACACGAATCCAGTGTCGTGTGCGCAACTGATCGCCGTGACTTTGGGTCGCTGAAGTATCCCCCCCCTCTCCCCCTTTATTTTGGCCCCACTCAAGGAACTTTCCATCTCTGGGCGTGCAAAATCTAACTTTCTCAGGCCACATCTTTTGTCATTATAATTGAATCAAGCCCATTGTGCCAAAAAAGTATGGGCGGGAAACATCTTTAGCTGCTTTTATGTACCCACACTAAACAACGCCATGGGCTTTGAGAGCCTAATCATGCGAAATGAGCCGAGTGTTCCTATCCCCTTCCGCATGTACTCCACCTTTTGTAGTTTTCAACCGTGTAATGCACAACATTCTCTCGCTATGGTGGTTGCACGTTGACCGGGATTTCCGGTTGAGGAAGTTCGAATCACTGCTGTTTTACTGCACCTAAACTTCTTTCCTGGATGGATACTTTTTGTACCACAAGCCTTAAACCAAACACTTGAGTACTGCAAGCAAGGCAAACAGCTCGGCTGCTTTCCAGTCAGCGCAATATAAGTCACAGCTCATACTTTCTCAGTAACCCCATGCGCTCCACAGTCCCACCGCGAACAACTTCCTGCAGCCAACTGACATTCTTAGTGCCTGGCGGCATACCGCCCTTTTAGAATGCCACACTTGCACTTTGTTAACACTAGTAAATCATTTGCTACAAATGCCCCTGTTTCGCTTGTATTTAGCCCAGTTTTTCATTTCTACCACCTAGAACAAGGATTCTCAAACTGGGTTCCAGGGTACTCTTTGGGGTCCTTTCTGGAAGTGACCATTGTATTATTGCCTAAAACAGACTACAATATCAGCACATAGTAAGTTGTGACGAATTAAACCTGGGCATTTTTTTAAGCACTGCGCATAATGCACACCTTTTGCAAGCATGTTATTAGGCAGGGTAGGCAATTACCCAGGGTGCAAAAGGAGAAGGCCGAGATCGCCTGATCAATAAGAACCTACACTATAAACTAACACGCATTTTAACCCCAACTGCAAAAGATAGCTGCAGGCTCCATTAAGCCCTAAAGGTCTTCACACTTGCGACTCGCGAAGGACGCGCGACCGGCAGTCGCATGCGACCAGAGAGCAACCGATGTTCACACTTGCGTATGCAACTTGCGGGTTGCTTTCCACATCGTGTCTACCTTGACTGCTCACCACATAGAGTAAAGCTAACTTACGTTCACGTCAGCTGAGCTGCTGATTGGTTTAATGGTTTGCGACCAGCAGTCGCGCGACTGGAAATCGAGCAGTACTCGAATGGCCCGCGGCAGTCGCTTTTCAACCAAAACGGTCGCGCAACCGCTGCGAGTCGCAAGTGTGAACGGGCCTTAAGGCCGCCGCTTACCATGGTGCGTGCAGGGGAATCCCCATTTTCAGCACTGCAGTGACCGTGGTGATGCGGTGGCTGTGGTGGGTCCGGTGGAGCGCCCGTGTTGCCATGGTAACGGCAACTTGCAAAGCTCGATACCACATTCGTAGTGGGCTGAGGCGGCGCAGCATACGGCTGGTTCGAGTAGTGCAAATGCAAGCGGCTAGCCCCCACCGGAGGAGGCAGTGGGCAAGACGGGAGGGTCCGGTGCACTCGCATAAAGCAGGGTTCCCTGCACAGGGGAAGAATGCATTTACAGCTACGAATGCATTCGCAGCTACCATAGGCGACAATGCAAAAATGCAATGCAATTTTTCATGCGATGCCAAGCTCAGACTTCTGCACGCTGGAACATGTGCAGAAGTGCAATTCGACATCTTTAAGTTTCAGTTCTGGCCTAGTTAGCGTTTTTCACGACAGGTGGCGACATACGAGAGATTTTAAACAAGTGTGTCGTGGTGGTCGCGCTGGCAGAACAGAGTGGAATTTGCATCGAGCTGTGCAGGAAAACAGGTCAGTTGCGTCATTCAGCCATCTCAGCTGCAGTTTTTTTTTTATGATACCAGCAGTGAAGAGTCAGAAGACGAATCTGAAGGCTCCAACTTCAGCTCAGATTTAGATACAGGTGAACAATGGCCTGAACTAATGGCCAAATACGAACAAATTTTCAGTTTCCAATAGCTTTGCAGGAAGTGCGCGCGATCATTAAGGGGAGACGCGGGTCTTAAAACGGTCGAAAATGGTCAAAAAGTCGATTTTGGGAAAAACTCATTTTCGGAAGGTTTGTCCTTTCGAGCATCTACAGTAAAATTATTAACGCTGAATTCGGTCGGGAAATGCGATAAAATCGGCTTTCAAAACACCGCGGCAGCGACGAAATGGCCCCGAAAAGAGAAACTTTGTTTGAACTTCCCGCGCGCGCCGCCGGCGTTGCAGCCGGCCGATCGCCGCCATCTTGGGCTTGTTTTGAAGCTGGTTTCTTTGTGCGCAATTTGAGCTATCTCAAAATGGCGTCGCTCAAGCCGAGCGGCGGTTCGGGCCGGTTTCCCGAAGGCCGTTTTCGGGTCGCTGATTGGCTCGCACGCGGCGCGCTTCCCGCGCGCGCCGTTCTGCGCCTCCCATTGGCTGGTGTGACCGTCTACGTCATTTTTTTTTTCTTTCTCTTGCGTTCGCCGATGTGGCTGTCGCTTCGTGCGCGTATGTTTTTGCGCTCGTGTTTCTCTACACGCCGTGTTTCCGCCTTGTGCCGGGAGTTTCTCTTTGCGATCGAGATGCTGGGAGACAGTCGATTGAAACCGAGCACGCAACGAGCTTTTGGAAGCCGGAAGAAACGTCCGTGGAACAAAAAACAGCAGGCAGCGGCCACCAGTGCGTCGCCGGGGCCTGCAGTGCCGGACTCGTTGGATCCGCCGGGTACATCAAGCACGCTGCCCGATGACGACACCGCGGGACCAAGTTGCAGCACGAATCGTATCTCGGATCGTGGTACACTTCGTGTTGATGCTGTGTACTATTCGTCGACCGAGCAGGCGCAGCGTGTTGAGCGATCGGCGCAAGCAAAGTCCGTTCTGTCGGAAAAGTCGGCAACCCAGCGCAAGTTTGACCTTCTTGGCGTCCCAGACAGCTGATGCCGGTACCCAGTTCGTGATTGTGGACTTGAAGGTTTTGAACAATTTTTTCGCGCAAGCGAAGTGCGGAACCTGCGGCGCAGGAAGTCTGCGTTTGAGCAAGGCAACAGATAAGGAGTACGGCCTTGCTGGAAAGCTTCTGCTTGTCTGCGAAAACTGCGACTTCGAACAGAAGCAGTTTTCTTCCCCAATAAGCGAAGCAGTTCTCTTCCCCAACTGTTTGCCTGGTGGAGCTCTCGTCTCTCCTTGGCTCCGGTCCTCACTATCACCTCAAAAAAAAAAAAAAAAAAAAAAAAAGTCAACCCCTAATTTCTCGAAAGTAACCTCTATAATTTCATCACACTTACACATTCGATATTTTTTTTTTAAATGTTTCCTTCGATGGAATAAGACACTTTTTGTTTTGTTTTGTAGGGAAACTGATAGGGAACATCTGAGTAACATCCGTTGTCGAAGATTCTTCCCAATATTTTCTGCACTCAGTGTCAAAACTTCAAATGAGTTTTTCTCAGCTTCATGTTTTTTGGTGACATGACTAGCCTTACGGAACTTTTCATTGGGTTTTTGTGGTGCAATTTTAATAAATCTTATACCGTTGAATTCAGAAAGGTTTGAACTGTGGAGCTATGCTATTTTTATATTGCTAAGTTGAACATATCAAATTTATTGAACAATAATGTCAGCTAATTATATTTTCGAATTGTGGGGCATCTACATAATTGAATATTTTTATACTGTGATGTACATCAATGATAATATAAATAGCATAGCTCCACATGGCAGGTCTTTGGCTACAACTACATTTTAATCGGAACGAAAAAATATTGAGGGAAACTGTCCTAACGACCCGTAAGAAATTGCCAAATTAGGCTTTGGTTATTTCCCAATAACATTAGAACTAATTGAGATAGAGTAAAACTAATTACATTTTTGAAAACAGGAGGAAGAAATACATATACACACCCAATTTCATTATTATATCTCTAAAAATAAAAATTTTCATTTTAAGACCAGTGTCTCCCCTTAAATGTTCCCACTATTTTATCATTATTTGACAGGGCTTAAAAAAGATATGAAAAAATTATGGGGGACATTTCAGCTCCGCCTTTACACTTTCCTGTCCGCGGGGAAATGTAGTAGTTTTTGGGTGGTGTCATTAAAATTTTTATTTTCTTACCAAAACTTGCTTGGTTACAGGAGTGTATGATATCAAACTGTTGAGGAGGAAATTCTCTTCACAATAGTAGTAGTCACAATTAACATATTTATTGCGTAATGGATGAAAAAAAAAACTATCAGAACAAAATTGTAGTTAAGATAAAAACAAACAAAAACATTAAGTTTTTTTGCACAAAAAAAGCAAAAGCATTTCAAAATGTACGTTTTTTAAAACAATGTCAATGCAATACCGCAGCAAATTCTAGCTTTCCGTGTACAGTATTTGCTGAGTTAGGAAAGGAAACAGTAGTCGAGGTCTATGCTGCGACTATGCTGAGGTCAACCCCTGGCTGTCTTCGAGTGGAAAACACGACTCTGAGCACTGGTGGCGGCAAGTAATCCCACCTGAAAGACGTTGACACCCTGCAGGTAACAGTTGCGACCTTCAGAACACTGATCTCTTCCGATAAGCACACAGCAAAGGGGAATTTTTCTGGGGCGAAAGCGAAACTTATCACGGCATGGCTGTTGACGGTGGGTTTGATGCAGTTTCGCTGTCGGTGCTGAAGTCTGAAGCGCTGAAGTAATCTCCAGAATCATCACTGCTGCTGTTCACATTCCAAAAACGAACTTTCAGATGCATCAATTTCTATAGAAACGCGCCATTTCCGAGCAGCAGCAGCGTGCGACGTCGATGCCATGACGTAAACAAGGAGCCCCGATCACCTGACTCGGAAGCCAGCTGCACTGGCGCGGCCCCGCAGGAAAAGTAAAAAGCAAACATGAAATTGAAAGAAGGGCTCTTCTATTTCCCACTGGATGCTGTCACTTGTCAAGAAGCACTTCAAAAGCGGGAAAATTCGAATCG
This sequence comes from Amblyomma maculatum, assembly GCF_055883805.1. Taxonomy (NCBI): domain Eukaryota; kingdom Metazoa; phylum Arthropoda; class Arachnida; order Ixodida; family Ixodidae; genus Amblyomma; species Amblyomma maculatum. The sequence continues at coordinate 36,228,954 of NC_139349.1, read as the reverse complement.
TGAAACCATCGATAGTGGGTTATCGATGTGAATAGGCGTGGACAGGAAAGTGTTAAGGGTATGAAGCAATAGCGTACGCTACCAACCCGCATATAATGCCCCACTCTAACCAAGTCATGTGAGCATGCCTACGTGACTTACGGATATTGTGCAGCAAAATATAATCCCTTCATAAATCTTGCGAAATGTGCTCTGGAATATTGTACCATTATTGAAATCTTGATGTTGTTAATAACACGATTGCACTGCAAGACAAGCGTGTATAATGTAGTGCATTTTAAAATCACTACAGTATGCCGAGCAAACGGGATGGGTTCGCTATCTGCCGAGAATCTCCCAAAGAGTATGTCGGTTGCTTCTGCTGTGTCTACTCACTGGCTTCTGCATGCTCTTGCATTGCGCATGCAGTGCATCATGTTCATTAACTGCGAATTTATGTTCACTTAGGCCTCAAGTGTTCTAAAGAAACTCATTTGTACTTCAATGGCAGCTCAAAAACTACAATTTCAAGCAAAGGTGATATGGAACCGAAAAACTTAGCCAAGGCCAGATATGCCAGAACTACATGGTGTATTAACACCGCTGTCCGAGAGTAAAGTGCTCCTCTAAGTGAAGGTGTGGGAATGGATCAGAGAAGTGGGTGATTGACGCTGACTGACCTGAACTTTTTTCTTATTTTTCTCTTGCAACAAGTGATACAAGATATCCGTGAATCTGTGAAAACAAAACAAAAAAAGAAAGCCTAGACAAAGGTTTTGACATCTGTCTGGACAACACCAAGCAAGCTTGCCCTCCTTCACTGCCCTCTTTGCTATACCAGCTGCACGAGCCGCAAAGGTTCAGAAACAAAAACAGCACAAGCTATGTTGCGAACAGAAGAAAATTCAGGTTCGAACTAGTGTTTATAGCTGTAAATGCAAAGTAAATTTGTGTCTAAATACTCCCCGGAACTCTATCCTTGAGTGGCATAAACATCTGTCCTAGAAGTGATGCGAGTGTTAGAAACACTGATGCAGGAAAGCACACAAAAAACAAAATGTTGTAACACTGTCACTTTTTTTTTTCTATGCCTTAAGTTAGCAAAGTGGCAATGCCCCACATTTTGTGTATTGTGGAATATTTTTTGTCATGGTATTTGACTGCCACATTCAAGAAATTTTAACATTTTTGTTTTTAAGAATTTTCTTTTTTATAACCCCCCCCCCCCCCCCCCGCCCAATATCGGTTTATAACAATATCAACTTATAACAATATCGGTTTTAACAATATATTAGATATAACAATGGGCAGCCGCTGTACCGTCATGTTTGCCATCTGTTCTAGGTAAAGTAAACTGCTCATTACAATGTTGTCATATTATATTATCGGTTATAACAATAAAATATGGTCACTGAAAGTCAACAAAAATTGCGAAAATGCGGCGACGACAAAAGTGCACGCGTATGAGGAGACAGCGACAACGCCAATGCAGCGACAATAAAAAAAGCAAAAATCGGAACAGCGCATCGAGCCAATGCGTTGGTCGGGTGCGCTGGGAAAGCTTGCATGCTGCGGACACGCGGGGGAGGACGGAGCGCTATCCTCACACGGAGGAGGAGGAGGGAAGGGCTGCTAGGCATGGCTGTTCTGAGGGAGAGCATTGAGCGCTCCCCTCAATGACCCATTGGGTCTTGAGGAATTTTTATATGCCAACGATACAGTCGCGATACAGACGAGGCTATCGTCGCAGCAGTCACTGAAGCAGAGGACAGTGGCAGTAGCAACGACGACGAACCGGAACCTGTGCAGGTTCCATCTTAACAGGAGGCTTTGAGAATGATAGGCTTCCTGCGGGACTTTGTTTTCGCTAAGAACCTTCCACTGCACTACGTTCAGAAGTTGGATGCCCTGCAGAAAGATGCCGGCCAGATTGCTGTGAAACAGACACTAGGATTCTTCCCACCATGAAATAAAAGTGTAAGCTACCTTGTCTTCATTAAATGTGTAGTTTATAATGTTTTCTTAGTTTTTTTTTTTTGGCCTAACCTCATTATAACAATTATTGGTTATAACAATGATACTTCCATGGCACTTCAATATTGTTATAAGTGGGTTTGACTGTACAAAGTTCAGTCCTCTCAATCTTTCTTTTCCAAAAAAGTTTGGTTACCTAGCTGCACTTTGATACTCTGAAAAGTTAGAGCAGAAAAAATTAGTTGTGGTTTAGCTCTAGTTAACCCTAGTTGAATTGCAAAAGCAATGGCGGAAGCTTCTTTTGCCTGCTATGTACATTATTCCCTATCACGCCCTACCAGTGTAAAGTGCTAATTTATTGGGGACACTTCAGCTCCTCCTTTAAGGGTATGACGCGAGAGCATAAGCTACCAGCCCACATATAAAGTCCTGCTTTGACCAAGCCGTACGGACGTGCCTGCCTGCCGTAGGGGTAACGCGAATGCAAACGGTTCTGGCAGGCTGACTCTGATATCACCCTCCCATATGAAAGGAGCGACCCGAGTTGGCAGCTCCTGCCCGTGGCATAGGAGTAACATGAATTCAAATGTCATGGCAGGCTGGTTTTTTATGAGGAGACCGTAGCTATGCTTCTTCACGACATAGCTGTGGCAACCCGAGGTCTTGCTTTGGCTGTCGTAGTATTGCTTTCGCAATAAAATAATTGAAAAATATTTTGCCACTCATTTTTTTTAAATTGCCTTTTTGTCTGCAGTCCTGTAAATGTCGACCCACATGAAGTGATTTCCCCGCGGAAAACCTTGCGAAATGCCGGCTGCTGGCGGCAGTTCGCCGCCGATCAAGCCAGGCCAGATATTTTCGCCAGCGGCCGGGCAAACGGCCACTGCTGGGCGCTACCACCATGCAATGGCAGCCCTTGCTGCCGCTCTGCACCGGCTGCTGCGTGCTGACGATGCGAAAAACATCCGAAAAGTGTGTTAAATTTTGTTTTTCCCTTAAATAATAAGCTGAATGTCAATTATGAACCCTTCTCGAGGATCGCTGAGCCGTACCGGGTGGCTGGTATAGAAGCGACAGCTGTGATCCAACATGTTTCTGCTCACAGCCTGCTGCCGCCGTTGCAGCGCGACTAGTCCGGTCAGCTTGCATGCCACCTCTGCTACAAAGTGCAGCCGAAATTAATCATATTTTGCTATGAGTAGATCATTTACTATATATAGCATGAAGGAATTTCATAGCGCCGTTTCATGTACCACCAATGCGAAACAAAATAGACCAAGCAATGACTAGGGAACAGAGCACAGCGAAGCACTATCGTCCGCCGTGCTAGCGGGCGGCACCGCTTTGGTAAAGTCACGCCATAAGTTGCTGCAAGCGTCGCAATATCGCCTAGTAGTCTGATAATACAGCTGAAGCGGGACCCTTTTCGACGTTCCGCTCAACAATCCTCGCCCAACACCTTGCCTCAGAGAAACACACCTGCTTACGCTGTTGCTGCGGCGTCGGACGTACTCGGAGGCTAATACAAGCGCTGTCAGGTGCCATTATAGACGCTGCCTATTTTATGTGTTGCTCTAGAAATGTCATTTAGTTTAAAAAGTGCATTGTTTATGAGGACCAGCTCATGCGTTTTCTCACTCCGACGCCGCCAACCTCCATGTGGTTCAGCACAGCCATGGTAGGTTGGCGTTCCGCAGCGCCGCATGAAGTTCGCAGAGAAAGTTCACTCCATGTTGGTGGCTTTTAACAGTTTCAACATCAAAGAAGGAAACCTTCAAGCCATTCAAAATTTGCACAATTAGAAAAACATGCAATTTAGACCATTTTGTACATGTCACATATTTTTATGTGTGAAAGCTCATTCACTCAGCTGCATGCTGATATATGTCATACCAAGTAGTGCAAAAACTTGATTAATTAAAGAATATTTTCTAATGTCTAAGAGAATTTCCTGTTTTTCCGTGGTCCAGAGTGTAAGGAAGTGTGAATATTCGAAATTCCAAATACGAATCAAGTATGCTCGTTATTCGATTCAAATTCAATTGGAGTTCTCTGAATATTCAAAAATTACTGAGTACTCCAAGAATTAAAAAATTCATCACAGTTTCACAGCACTGAGCGTTTCACCGCGATGCTTAACTGCGTAGACTGTGCAATGAAGCATCTTCTATGCAAACGGTTTTTGGCAGCTATGTCAGGCCCACTCGATAATTCGAGCTTTCGGTTAGCTCTGACATTTTTTTTTCTAGTGCCTTCATGGCCTAATTAACGAGAGTTTATTGTATTTAACAGCAATGTGATTCCTCCACCCAGTTTCATCCAGGTACTTCCTGCACAAAAAACGAAATTCCCGGTGCACGAAAAAAAAAAAATTCATTACCACTACAATGAAAATTTGATGTGAAACACAAGAAGAATTTTCATTAAGACGGGAATCGTTGTGGCGGGATTCAACTGAATTATACTTTCCAGCTTTTTTCTTTCTTTGGCACTGATCTGATATTCAGTATTTGAAGGCATCTTTTTTTCCATATTTGACTCGTGATCAAAAATATTAGATATTCGTATACACCCTTAGTTAGATGACACAAGTGCCATACGATTTTGCTCTTCCGCCTACATGGAAGCTGGTTGCACACACACGCTGTTGTGTTAAAGCAATGTTTTACCAGTGCTAGAAAGCATGCTAAGCAAAAAGTTCTCTTTATGGCTTCAAAAGCAAGGCAATAATAATAATGCGTTCAGTGGTAAGCGTGCTATTCCAACAAAATTGCCCAAAAACGTCCTGCATCAGAAGGCACATGTACGTTTCATCAAAACTAAGTTTCGAGGATGGTGTACTCCTCATGATTTCAATCATGCATTGGCCTCCCCAATTTCTGTGCTGCTGACCCCAACAAGTGAAAGCTATAAGTTTCTCATCAGTATTATTACTGCAAAGCTCTATCAACAGTGAGAGAAAAGGGTAAAAGATGGTGGCAGGGAAAGGCGACAAGTGGCGGCTGTTTTTGATGCACCAATGGACTACCTGCTCGGTGGTCCCGATCCATCATCATGTGCCACTCTTTTACGCCGACAAAACATAATTGTGCACAACGGTGCAGAAAACTAATGCTAACGAGCATGTTCCATGTGAAACTCAATGAACGCCCGTGAATTTTCGATTCCACTGCTGCACGGACTTCTAATAGATGGAGAAGAGGGGGAAAGTGGATCGAGGGCAGCAGTAGGTGGGTTGGCAGCTCCGTAACTAGGGTAATAGTGGCTGGCACTTTGCACAAATGATAACCAGCATTTTGGTCAAGTGCCACCAGTGCAACTATCGCAATAAAATTAATAAATAAATGAACAGCAATGACAAGAGCCACTCACCCACAACCATGCAAAGGGGGCGGAACGGCTGTCACAGGAACAAAGTGTGGCACAGAGGACGACGCCGATGGCAGGGAAGAAAATGATGGCATCGAAAGCGCTGGTGGTGACCCTCGGCAGCCGGAAGTTGGACCCGAGCCACCTGTGCAACCGCCAACACTGCCACCCACCGCACCACCACTCTCTTCATCAGACTGTGTCAGGTCAACAAAAGTAGTGGGCACCGCCACATTGTTGCCAGGCCCATGATGAGGGCGCCCTCTACCACCACCACCACCAGTGTGCTGCACTGAATAGCCGTCCAGCGAACCTCCAGTTGACAGCGGTGATCGCCTCGGAACAGGACGTGACAAGTCTGCAGTTCCGCTTCCTGCACGGCCTGAAATGCAGGCAGATGACGAGTGTCCGCTCGCATTCCCGGCTGACTGACGTGCGAGGGGTTGACGACAGGCCCTGCCCAGAGAGAACAAAAGAGAGTGGAATGAGGAATCTGCCTACCTCTGTTCAAGAAGTGCGCAATTACGAAATGTCTTGAACCAGTAGCTGATCAACCTCTGGCTGCATACAACTTAGTCCATGCTATGCATGTGGCAGACTCCTTCCACACCTCAGTTCTTCATTTTTCAGCTGTCCCAAATACATGCCAGTATTTGCAGCCGCTACTCACAACCCCATGCCTTGGACCAGAGTTTGGCATCTGGCACAGCAGCGCAACCCCACAGCCACTATGGTGAGCAGAGAGAGGCCATTTATATAGCTGCAATATAGTACCGCAGTAAATGCTCGGAGAAGACGCTACAGCCTGATACAACTCGAGAAAAAAAGCGGCTTCTGGGGCCCCCTGCAGCCAATGGTGTCAACCAACTTTCGTGAATACTCACTCTCTCGGACCCGCGAGAGGGACAACACAGGGTATGGTAGATGAAAGAAGGTTGGTTGCACCTCAATCGGATTAACTGTGGCACCCTGAGGATTGCTCAATGCCATTCAGAAGAGGCTGAAGGGCCTCTTCTGAGAGGCATCTGTGTTGTATCCCCGAGTTGCATATTTTGTTATCTCGAGCTTATTTAGTAGCCACATTAATAACTAAATGTTCTGACTGTCATGAACTACGCTCACCTGGGAATCTCAACACTGACAAGCTCCACGCTGCTACTGTCGTCATCGTCATCATCACTAATCAGGCAATCCAGCTGGAGATCTGGGGCGGAGGGCCAGCGGTATTCTGTGTCATGCTCTGCGTCACTGAGCGAGCCAGGCTCAGAGTCACGGGATGTGCCTGGCAAATGAACACAAAATGAGAGGGTCAAACTCTGCGCAGCACACATAAAGCATGAGCATACAGGAAAAGATATGCCAACCTCTGGTGTCAACAGCCCTACCAAACAAGAGTCGTCCCCATAACGTGGGCATCTAGCAGGCTGCTCTCTTCAAAAAAACCTGACGTTTCCATGTTTTCTCAAAATACTCTAAATTCCCCAAACACTCAAACGACTGGAAAGGCATCATGGCCAATGGTAAAGGACAGTATAGTACATGAAGCTCTCGCAGCAAGAAAACTGTTCCTTGAAACAAAGACAGTAAAATCTCGATATGTTTCTTGAAAAATACGGAAAGAAGACGTATCATCCGGGAAAATACATGATCCAAACTGCGTGATCTTGAAAACTTAACTGCTGAATGAGGTACAAAGGCATTCGGAATTGACACTTTCACTGCATAGAAGCGTAGATAAGCGTTTGAAGACATCAAGCAAGAACAGTTTTTTTTTTTTTTTGGTTCTTGCAGAATTCAGTCCATATTTGCTTTGTCCTAAGCATGGAAGAGGTTCTGTACCAAATCCACGGGAAACATGTTAAATGCAAGGCATCACCTGCAAATACTTTTTCTTAGCATTCTCAGCCTGCTTTTTGTGCACTTTTGTGGTTTCTGCAATAAACTTCCACATGCTGCGGTGACCATATATGGGGTGGACAACCTGCGAAATGAAAGCGGTCAACTTGCTGCTCGAAGCTTGCCTGTATTTTATGGTTGCATGATTTCTCCAGGGCAGACTGGCAGGCTAAGATTATGTTGGCAAGCTTAACGAGTTTGGAGTGTGCACTCCCAAATGGCTGAGGGCCTTTTTGTTTCTTGGGTTATACGACCTGCACATGCATTGCGTGGCAAATGTTTCCACATGAAGCTTCTCGGGACTTGATGTCTGAGTGCCTCTTTTTTTTTATCTGGCCTTCCTCTATAATGATACATTTTTTTCCAGGATGTAAAAGAAAAACACGGTGCCTTTGCATATTTTTTGTTATCACTTGTGTCAATGATGGTAGCAGTTGACCGCCTCAGTTCATCGCTTATATAGCATATGCTTTCAGTCATGAATAAACAGTTGTCGCCCGTGGCATTGCCGTTTTTGTGCCTATGTCTCTTGCCCTTTCTGAAAGGACTTTCTGAAAAGGACCTTCCAGGAGATTTCTGTTTAACCTTACAACCGTACGAATGCATCACCATTCGGTAGTCTCTCGTTACTCGAGAGACCTGACAGGTACGTTAAAGGGATACCAAGGACAAATAGAAATTTGCTCTGTATTGTTACTAATAATGAACACCTCTTACACTGAAAGTAGAGCTTTCATCGGCTAGAAAACGTCGCAGGATGAGACAAACGCATCACCGCAACCAGCCACCTTCACAAGCAAGATGTAACGCATCACAAAAGCTTTAGCAAGTAGATCGTCATCGTTAGGCTACATTGCCACTCCTTTGCAACAGGTGCCAATTTTCGGTCTTAAAGTCATAAGTGTGAATCATAAAAAAAAAAAGGATGTTTTGTACTCTTAAATCCAATTTTAATGTGACTGCATTACAGTTTCTGCCCCAGGAAAACACCGCCACCATCACAGACGTAATTCCCTGATTGGTCAAGACTCATGACATCAAAGAAGTCACAAGACCAGAAAGGACTAATCACAGTGAGCCACCCAGAGGTAAAATTCAATAAAATTCGATAAATGGCCCCCTTGACCTCCCCTTCTCTCCTTGCCTCTAGGAATGGGAAGTCTTACCTCAACCCCTGTGCGGGTTTCTGCGACAAATGCAGCAATGAAACTGATGCAAACACACAAAGGAAACAAAGCTGTGAACTCCAATGCCTTCACATCTACCCTTCAAGAGTAGCCGCACAGCTTTAAATTAGCAATAAATGACAGTTAAACCTCATTCATTTAGCCTTTGTTAATTGGGATATAATTCAACCTGCTCACTCCCTCTAAAAAAGTTGTACACAGGTCTATGGCAGCAAACTCTCCTTAATTCGGCGCACATTTCGCCATGCATTGGTTAATTCAGATTGGAGAAGGGCCATGGCCAGCGCTAAAGTAAGTTTTCCAAAAACCATCATACAGAAGCAGGTGCCGGGACAAAAATCTCCCTCCGTTAAGAAATCAAAAACATACGAGGGGTGGGAGTTTTGGAGTTTTCAGAGCACGCATCGCCACTGTCATCACTTCGCTCGAGAACGAGAATGTGCACGCAGCCAGGCACGCGCATTTTTCGGCATTCTTCCTTCTTTCCGTGTATGTGTGTGTGTGTTTGTGTGCGTGCACGCTTCAGGACAGCCATTTTGCAATTTTCGATATGCGAATTAGACCTGCTATGCTTGTTGTGTTGTGTCGCGGTACTGTTGTGGACCTTCGCTCCACCGTGATGGTGACGCGGCGACGCCTGCTAAACGGACCAAGTATGTGGCCAAAGAGTTGGGACAAAAGGTGGAAATGCTGAAGGCAGGGGTCTCCTGTGAAGATGTGATGAGCCGGTTTGACCTAAAACGAACCACCCCGAGATCAAGGCATCATCCAGTACATGAAGAAAAAAAAACACCAGAAAAAAGTTTTTGAGCCCATGCTACTCTGCATGGAGAAAAAACAACCCTACTACATAACACTCCTGAGTGCAATCCACATCTTGGCACATGTGTTGTCTAACATGCCGGCAGCTCTAGTGGTCAACTGTTTCAGGCACAGAGGATTTGGGCAGCTGGAGCCGGTTGAAAGCCCGGAGGTCGCAGCGCCTGTTGAGGATGAAGACGATAGGGCATTCAATGCCCTGCCTCTTGCTGAAGTACAGCTCACCGACTACTTTTGTATCGATGTTGCCATTACTGTAGCCAGTCAGTTAACTGACGCAGAAATCACTGCCGACGCCATCGGTGCGACTGGCGAGGTGTTCGGCGAAGACAACAAAGATGGCCCCAGCGCTGAACTTCAAGCGTGACATAGCACCAAAGAAGCTGCGGATGGCCGAGCTGTTTTGAAGAAAATTTGCCTCTATGCCCGCATAACACACTTGCATGGAAGAGGTTGGCAGACGTGCGATAAGCTGTCCTTGCCTATTAGCAGCTTTTGAAAAAAAAAAAAAAAGAAAACCATTACAAACTTCTTTGCGAAGTAAATGCACGAAATACTTCATGTAGTACTGTTTGTTGTTCATTCAATAATTCGGCATTCGGATAATTTGGACAATTCTTTTACTCCTATGAGATCCAAATTGTCGAAGTTTTACTGTAGTATTTTGCCGTTGATTCTTTACTGAGAATAAAAACTCGATGGAGTTGACCTAGGGTGTCCTGCATAATCGCAGTTGGTACTTTTTTTCTTCTATGCACCTGGCACTGATGCATTCTACATGAGCAAACAGTCATGCCCTACAAGTGTGCAAAGGAATAAGGTGTCATTAATATATGCACAAAGTGCATGCTAAGCACTAACAGTAGTGTCGCAGAGGCCTGCGGACAATTGCGTTGATTTCATTTGGTAGGGCTCTTTACCTTCTAACTTTTTGATGCTATTCCTCAATCATCCTCTAGATTTCCACCGTAGCACAGAATTTCCTTCTGACAATTCCATGCTTTAAAGGTCCCTAGGCAGCCTATGCCAAAGTGCTGCTGGTACCTCATAGAAGAAACAACAGCTACTCCCTAGTACCTGTTTACAGTAGAACCCCGTTGTTACGTTCCTCATTGCTGCATTTTCCCGACATAGCAATGTATTGGGAACCACGCTGTTATGTTGTAGCAGTGGAAACGTTCCCGCATGGTATGTCGCAACCTGGCTCCCCAAATCCGCCCTAGCACGAGTCTTGACAACACTTCCCAACGAAATTGGCGACAAAAAGCTGCAAGCCAGTTGGAGAGGCTGGCATTAGAAAGCTATACTATAGCCATACCATATGTTCGTGAACGTCGAACCCACATGCCCACATCTCTTCCTTTACTGTCGAACCAGTCGAACCATCAAACTTGGTAACACCTCTGCAGTACTCTGATGCCGTCAGTGGCATTCGCACAAGCGGAAGGCGCTTCCCCTTGAGGAAAAGCTAGCTATAATCAAAGTAGTTGAGAGGCAGCCAGCACAGAAAAGAGTGGATATTGTGAAAGGCCTTGGTCTGCCACCCTTTACCTTTAACAGCATCATCTCGAAGCGTGCCGAAATAAGAGGGGAATGCCGCGCTCTTCGGCCCGAAAGCTAAGCGGGCTTGTGGTGTCAAGTATGCAAACCTCAACGAGGCTCTTCTCGCCTGGTTTAAGCAAGCTCGCGCTGCCAGTGTCAACTTCAAAGGGAGCATTCTGCATGAGAAGGTGATGGACATAGCTGACAGACTAGGCATCACCGACTTCACAGCGTCGAATGGCTGGATCGACCGTTTTCGAAAGAAGCACAACATCACTTATAAGACGGTAAGTGGAGAAACAGCAAATGTATACTTAGAAACGGTCCATGTTTGGGAAGGCCACATTATCCTCTACAACAGAGGGGTATGAGCCTCGTGACATTTATAACGCTGACGAAATGGGTTTTTTCTTTCGGGTGCAGCCATCGAAGTCGTTAAGCCTGAAGGACGAAGCATGCCGTGAAGGCAAATGCAGCAATGACTGATTGGCGGTGCTCCTTTGTTGTAACATGGATTGCTCAGACAAGCTAACGCCATGGGTAATTGGAAAATATTAGAACCCATGGTGCTTAAGAACACTCGCTTGCTGCCATGACCGTACAAAAGCAACAGTCTTGCACGTATGATGTGTTCTTTGTTCAAAGAATTTCTTAGGTACTTTGATAACGAGATGGGTTTCCAGAGCCGAGGAGAACATTTCTGGACAATTTTGCTGCCCACCAGACCCGTTTCTTCGGAATGTGAAGCTTGTGTTCTTCGCACCTAACACTACAAGCCATTTGCAGCCATTGGATGCCGGCATCATGAAGAACTTAAAAATACCTACAGGAAATGCACTGTGAAGCGCTGTTTTGCGCATATTAATTGCAGACAGCAACCTACGGCCATTTAAATACTAGACACTATGCATTATGTTGCTTCAGCATGGACTGTAGTGAGCGTGTCAAGTGCATAGCCCTACTTTGCTCTGCGTAGCTTCTGCATAGACGGGGAAATGGAAACTGCCATGGAGGCTGAAAAGTCAGAAGTAGCATCTTGTGATCAAGAGCTAGCTGAGGCTATGAATGTGCTGGGTGCCATGGGAGTCGTACATGACTATGTCGCTGTGGATGCTGCTGTCGTGACGTCAAGAGTGCATTGCCGAGACCGTTGCGAAATAGGTCACAAGTGAAGCTGCTGACTGCGATGATGAGGAGCATGAGCTGCTCGATTCCGGGAATTGACAGAACAATGCTTTGTATAAACCTTCTTGGCTCTGGACCTCCTCAGCAGGTATGTTGCCACTCAAAGCGATTCTGACACCAATGCGGCCTTTCAGGCTATTGAGAAACGTGTGGTGCTTTCCAGCGAGCGAAAGAAACGGCAATTCCGAAAGGAACAGCAGTCCATCATTTTAAATTTTCTTTAAAGTAAGTTTTTTTGTTTTTAAGCTCAATAAACAGTTTCAAGTCAAAGCTGCACTGTTTTCATTCATTTTTGGAACTTTCCTCACCGTTGTTTTCTCCCAGCTGTTGCGTTTTTTTTGTTCCCCCTGTCTGGTGAAAAGCGTATGAACGGGGTTCCACTGTGGTGGGTAAGCAGCGTTTTACCATGGCTTCTGCATGCTAACACATACACTTGCTTTAAAACATTTTAAAACATTGGTGCATTTTACTATCCCTCCAGCAACTAAATGCAGTGTTAAAAGCTGGTACAAATGCCACCAAGCACCACTGCTGCAGTTTTCTTCTCCATGTGACACTACATAGACATCAACTCACATCCATGGCAATTTCCCTTTCCTGCACATTCCCTCTTTAATCCACAACTCACCAGGATGGTCCCTAGGAGAAGCTCGGCTTTGATGCTCCCTACCCCGTCGGCTTTCCACGTAGCTGTGGTCTTGGCTGTGCACACTGTGTATTGTAGCCCGTGGTGTGGCAACAATAACATCTGTGTCACTGTCACTGCTGGAAGATGCTTGGTCAACCCTGCTGCAAGACTTTTGGTGAGACATCCTGGCCAATGGGGAACCTGGAAACGGGCACAGCAGCAGTGGCTGGAACACAGCCAAGAATCTCGACCAAAATGCATAAAGAAAAGCTCGGGCATAGAAATATTCTAGGCCACAGCCCAAGGGCAAAGGCATGCATGAACCTAGCAGCCATTCTGGCCTGCAACTCAACAAAGCTTTTGGTCCCTTCACAGAGGAAAGAAATGCAAGACGAGAAGGGAGAAGCAAGCAGAGACAGGGCAAAGACAGGGAGAGATGCCTTCAAGCCACCAGCCAAGACAATTTTACATGTGGCCTTTTTTTCCTCCGCTTTATACAACACACCAGAGCTGCAACAATTCACTCGGGGCACTTTGCACAAATCCAGCACTCACTGGGGGATGGGGGGGTGCCGACATCTCTTGGCTCAGACCCGCGCCTCCCATCTTGCCTGCCATCGGAAGTGTCCCCACTCTCCGAGCTTCTCCGACGGCTGTCGACCCTCTGGCAGAAGGACGAGCCGGAAGGAGCCGGAATCGATGCCCACAATGGAGGGTACAGCTTGCGTGGCTTCTCCTTCTTGCGACGGCCACCCTCGCCCTCGCTGAGAAGACGCTTGCGGTGCCGTGCATCCGCACTCTCAAGCTTGCCGCTTGGTGCCAAGCTTGGTGTCGTAACAATGCCAGGCGAAACAACACCGGGAGAAACAATGCCCGACGAAACCACCCCTGGGGAGCAGACGCTGGCCGAAATGATGCTTGGCGTGACGACACTGGTCGGATGCCAGTCCCGGCTCTGAGAGCCAACGTTGGTGGCAGACAAGAAAGCTGCTGCATTGCCACTCCTTGAAGCTAGCCGCATGTCCATGCGGAGATCAGTGAGGGAAAGGAGGTGGTGAGAGGGGGCGGGAGAGAAGGGGGTGAAAGACTGAGGCCCAGGGGGGGAGTACGAAGAGAGAGGATAGGAGGCTGGGTGAGGAGAGGCACGACGATAACCACAGCGGCTGCCACGGACACCTCCGCGATCGAGCCGACTCGATGCACTCTCTGCATCTTCATCGGCAGAAGCAAAGAGGGGGGAACCACAGTCTATGGGCATCTCTGGAACTGCAACCAGGGAGACAGAAGCAAAAACAGCCGCAGTTGGAAGGCAAGAAGGGCCAGCTTTCACAGGAGCGAAAAAAAAAAGGGGGGGGGGGGGGGAGCGAACAACACATCAGTAAGACGTGCCTACTTGAACATACATTCCCCGCAAATTAAAGGCAGAGGCCATGCGTAGTGGCACACATCAAAGCAGAATAACACAGGTGCAACATCATTACAATCCACTCTAACGGATAGCAATGCAGACTTGTACCATAACAAGCACAGCTTCTCAAATGACAAATGGCAACATATGCACCTTTGACCTTCAGCACTCTGGAGTACATCTTAGCGCTCACACTGACAAGAGGCCACACAGCCGTGGTGCCATTTTTGCACCACGAGCTCCAACCTGTGTTGAGTGTGCCGTACTATGCATCTATACTGTGTTCTGCTTTGACTTTTTGAAGTCAGCAGATAAGCCATAAGCCCCATTAAGCTAAATTTTTTGATGCAGTGAAGAACGTCCCATATTCCAATATAGTTCTCCATTCTCCTGGTCCAGCAATAGAACCTGAAACTGCAGCTTATGCCTTTTAGGATACTAGGGAAGCATCAAAGCAGCTCTTATTGAAATGTACTATATTAGAAAAGTTCTCCTAGATTCTTACTCAAGTATGCTTGTTACAGCCTGCTTTTCTTTAGAATCATCACACTATACGATAAAACTACACTCGCACACTACTTACTTCCAATGGTACAAAAACACAACTCAATTTGTTTTGGAGAGTGGAACCCTTTCTCTTAAAGAATAAAGCAGAAAGCTGCAAGTGGTCGTAACTTCTATAAATATGATACACACAGTAATGCCAATAAGGCATTGACATCAGTGGCATGCCTTAAGGTGTATTCACACGATGGACTGAACTGAGAGGCTATTAATCACTAGATCTCTGATGCGCGGTCCGCACGTCCGCGGCGAGTATTAACACAAGGTGCGAGAGGAGAGCCTGCACGGGCACACTGTTGTCCGGGGTAGCCTCCGTTATGGACATTAGACAGCCGCGCAGTGGCCTGTGGCGGGACTGCACTGTTGCTGCTGCTTCTGCGCTGTTTTGCCGAAGTATTGCTGTGCTGATGACTGTCCCGCTCGATGTGATATAATATACAGTTCTCGGCAATGCAAGCAATCACGTTACACAATGACAACTTAACACGCTACTTTCAGCCCATGGAAAAGATAATCATTCACACTGCTGGCCCTGTGCTCTCGGCCGACCGAAGCTTATGCAGCGCAACTATATATGCGCTAAAATGCTGGAGGAAAGAAACAAATACCTTGGAGAGACTGCCCTGTGCAGGCCACAAAGCTCATGCATTTAGTGCTGTGCAGCTGAAAGAGGCTGCGACAGTAATTTCTGCACAAACCACACAAGACTGCGTGAAGGAATAACATGGCTTTAAATTACAGACTAGTTGTACTCCAAAATAAAAACAACTGTCACTTGATACTTAAAGTATGAGCACCTGCTATCTTTTTTGCGCGACTGTGGGTAACAAATATATTGCTGTGCGCAATACAAGCATCGTGCAAAATACAGAATAGTGCGAGTCGCCCATGCTTGCCGGCTTCATGGCCAAACAAGTCAGTCCCTAAAAGCTGTTTTTTGCTACCTCCCAGCATTTTAGTCAATATTATGTTATGTTGTGCATGCTTGGGCTCTGGGAAAGTGGCTGGATGGTTTCCGCGAGACAAAAAAAAGCAAAAAGAAAGTGTCATTCATGAAGGTTTGAAATTGCGAAAAGGTCTCATGGCCATATCGGGAACCGCTGGTCATGGACTGAAGCGGAACAGCAGAAATCACTGACGTAGGGTTGCGTCATGCTTGATCGCGAGAGCGCTTTGAGATTTTTTCCGTCGTGTGAACCCACCTTTAAAGACAAATTAACTGCCCAAGCCCTGCCATAGTGGCTTAAGCTGTGTTCAGATTACCATCGCATCTGTCATAAGTGTCGTATTTATCGCAGTATGCATAGCTGCTGGAACTCCGGTTTACGTAGCTTGCGACTGTGCATGTTCATACTGGGCCGTTCGGCAAGATACGTTCTTTACGACCGGCCAACCACCGCTCTGGGCCAACTGGGCACTTATCAACATGGTGCCGGTTAGCAAGCGGTTGATAGTGGAGGTCAGAGCTCTTCAAGCTCACAATGAGATTATCATCGTCTATGTGCTGAACATATGCAGAAGGATGAGTAATAGAATTTGGGTTTGTCAAATCTTCCTCGATAGCCCATGCCTGTCAACATGATGTGACAGTGGTCTTGCACGCCAGCTTCCGTCCTCGCGCTTCTCCAATACTCTTTTGGCAAACGTCTGATGCTGCTGCCCTGCAACACTTCATAAAAGGAGCAAGGCAGCATGCTTGCACATAGTCCTGGCATGCGGTCCGCCTGCATCACTGCTTGCGATATCCAGTTTACCAGTGCCCCTGAGCAATCTTGGAGACGGGCTGGGGCGGCGACTCAAAGGGCGTACTACTGACTTCAAACAATAAGCCGGTGTGCGCGACAGACATGGAAACATCCACGGAACCTTGTCCCCCTCGCAAAAGATGCCGTTATTCTTTTTTCTCTTTTACGGTGAGCTTCTTTCAAACATCGGTGGGTCCACGCCAGCTCCGTTCTGCAGTCCGACTGCAATGTTGCCCCAGCGAGAATGCACTGGGACGAAGCGGGCATCTACCGCCGCCATAACCTCACTTTTCTAAACTGGAGGAAGCATTTGATTGTTGAGAGCTTGTTCGCACATGAAAAAATATTGAAAAAGCACTTACTGCTTTGACACAGTGCACTGGCAATTTGCAGCCAGGCATCGTTATGCACTTCTCTCGGTGAGATTTCAGCCACTGGTAGTAAAGAACCAGTCCCTGTCAAACTTTTTTATGAGAGGCTGATAATTACACAGCGAAGAGGATTCCGTACTGCACATGATCAAGCTGCATGCAGACACAATCACCGACACAACGCCAATAACACCAGCGAGCAGAGACACTGCAGCAGCGCAGCAGTCTTGGATGATGTCGCCTGCTAGCTGGTTTGCGTGCGAAATCTGGGAGAATCGGAAGTTCCGTGACCGGAAGGAGAAAACAGAAACGGCTATGCGCATTGGTCGCGCAGTAACAGACGTATTTGTGTGGGTCCGCTGACATTTATGCCCACGCTGGCTACGGACATTGCGCATCTTACACTCAATGCGACAGCAGTCTGAACAGAAACATTACGTTTTTTATGCTTACGCTTACTATCCTTATGCAAGATCTGTACATAGCGCACATATTCTGAACACAGCTCTAGTAGTCAAGGCACTCGAGTGGTGAACTCAAGAATGTAGGATCCAATCCTAGCCGTGGCAGCCACTTTTACACAGAGCTGAAAAGCAAGGCTCCCATGCACTGTGTGGTGTTGGTGCACTAAGGAACTCAAGGTGGTTGAAATTTCCAGAGTCCTCCACAATGGCGTCTTTCATAACCCAAGTTGCTTTGGGACACAAAATCCTATACTAAAACCAAAAACAAAAACCAAACGAACTGGAAAAAAAAGGTACAGGGATGAAAATTGTCAGGGATGAAAAGCCTAGTGAAGAACTGTGTAAGCCCCCGTACCATTTGGCAGCTCAGCTGATGACTGGGTTACGGTGGCACCAAATGCGGTCTCAAATATGGAGGAGAGTGAAGGTGGCGGGCTTTCTTCAGGAACCACTTCTTGGGCCACCTGCAATACGGCACTTGTGAATAACAGCTTGCAAACGATCCCTTTCTTTCTTCCACTGAAACTCCAGGTGCTTACGTACAGAAGGTACCCGCTTATCGTTACTCAATTTCCATGGACAATTCTTACAACCAACCCCAACTAAAAGCAAACCATGATGAAATTGTACAGTTTTAAAACTAAAAAAAAAAACCTGACTTCGACCACCACTTATGACACATATAAGTTTCTAGGTAGAATGAGAGGAAGAAGATTGCTTACACGGCATGAAAGAGCACTGAACAAGGGTGGAGGGGAGAAAGTCTCAGTTCGCAAGTCAAGCCAACATTTCGACAAGTGGACTTGTCTTTTTCTGGGCAGAGTGATCATCACTGGCAGGGGTTTAAATACGCTTTTGCTTCGAAAGAAGAAAAGCTGGGGAGGGGGAGAGTGGGTGAGAAGAAAGTAGGTCAAGGAATGTGGAGGGGGAGGGTGGGTGAGAAGAAAATAGGTCAAGGAGTAGGGACTAATCTTGTGGTGACTAATCATTTACCCTGCATTGTAGTTTTTCCTGGTACTGCTGCTTTTATTTCTTTTTCGGGCCTCAGGATCACAAGTTCCAGGCTGAGAAATACATACTGAAGAAAAATTTTTAAATATTTTTTTCACTCCTTGGCCTACTTTCTTCTCACCCACCCTCCCCATACCCCCCTCCTTGACCTAATTTCTTATCAACCACTCTCCCCATCCACAGCTTTTCTTTTTCAGAAGCAAAAGCATATTTAAAGCCCTTCCAGTGATGATCGCTTTGCCCAGGCGAAGACAAGTCCACTTGTTGAAACGTTGGCTCGACCTGCGAACTGAGGCTTTCTAACCCTCTACCCTTGTTCAGTGCTCTTTTATAACATAGAAGTTTCTGTGTGACACCTTAAACTGCGAGAGTAATGAAAAATCCACAAACTCAGTAGTACTTCACACACAGAAGAAAGCATTTCGAGAACTGTACATAGGCCAATGAAGAGACATTTAGTGCAAAGCAATCCAGCAATACATGGAAATTGTCCCAACGTTTTCAGGTTCTTGAATGAGATTTTATCAGATTAGGCTCGATATACTGAGTGCATAAGCCGGCACTCAAATATTTCCTCACTTGAATTTCTTTTATTAAAAAGGTATGACCAGCACGTTGTTAGTCGCATGTTTCCAAACTTGGAATGGCGCACAACACATTAGCGTGCGTAAACTCCAGGAAATTTGCCCATGCCTTGTAAATAATAAACTTCTTCTCATGTTTGTTAATCCAGTTTAAGTTACAACTAATCTTCTTAGGATGCTAGAAGGCCGGAAAATCCTAGAACCTGTGTTTGCCTATGCAAAGTGGTGAGCAAATGAATGAAGGGCTCATATGTGGTGTACATGCTGCATTCTTCTATGCACAAACTTTGCAATAGTGGCTATGCCATCAAATTCAATTAAGGACATGTCCAGCACAACGGAACCATGATGTAAGTAACTGCCGCTTTCCTGTTCTAATTCATGACAGCTTTTAAAGGGACCAAACACTGACCAAAACGTGTCACGAGGTTATGGTCGATATGAAAAGATCTTGCCCGATATTGCGAAGGCAGAGTTTTCCTACATTAAAAAAAAAATGAAGATTTATTTTAATTTGGCATGAAAAGTTACACAAAGCAAACTGAAGTACCGTTTTGCAGAGAGACCCTGCCATCATCTGTAAATCTCACCACAATGCTGCTTGTCAGGTATATATTTTAAGTGCACTGTTTCTTTCAGGAGCGCTCAGTATGTTTTATAATAATGTACATTATGTCCAGTGAAAGCTTTCATGGAAATCAATGCTCCCTCTGCATTGCCGATGATGTGCTTTCAGGTTCTGCTACTCGATGGCGCCACAATGCATTGTATTTCTTGAATGATGCGATATGAAACGAAAGGTCCACTACAACCTTCATCAACAAGGCACACATTACTGAGCTGTAATAGCTTGAGGTATGCAAAGAAGAATGAGTGCTGCTCTATTCTGAACATGTCCAATTACTAGCAGATGAGGATAACAATAGATTTTAGCACATCCCTTCTAGTGACATGTGATTACCATCCCACTCACTCGTTAGTTTTGGCTTTCAGCTTATGGACATATGAAAATAGATGCATGCACAAATTGTAAAATTCTCCATAATAGCTGCAGTGTTTCTAACAAAACTGTTGCGGAATCGAGCACCTTATACAGATAGCTTTCGGTCTCAACGAAAAACTTCAGAAGCTTAACGTTCAGTGAGAAGTGAGACAAATACTGTTGCTTCCTTTCTCCAAAATCAACCGAAACAAAAAGTATGAAAGTATCTGCAGAATGAAGAGGCGATATGCTCTTAAGGCAAAGCTTTCCCTTGGTAAAAATAAAATCCAACATTGCAATTTATTTTTACTCATGCCTTCCTTACCATTACAAAGGATTAACACAACTGATATTTGGTGTCTGGACTGCAGAGTTTTTTTTGGGACTGCTGCACACTCACTGCTGTTCTTGTTTTTTGTTTTCTGTGTTGTCCGAGACTTTTTTTTTTTTTTACATGTTAGGTATATGGAAATTTTATGCTAGTAATGCCCTGCGAAGCTCAGCAGGACACGTTTATTAAATACTTTTATTAGACTCGGCAGGTTTCTTCTTACTGCCCGACTTCGTAGGTGGCAAGGGCACTTCTTCCCCGTTCAACAAGCTGTATTTAGACCAGCAGCTTCATCGTTACCACTTCCATCAGAGTCAGAATTCACCAGCAGTTCCACATCTTCTTCGCGCATCAAACCGCGGATGCATGTTGCACGCTGTCTCACCGGGCTACACTGCTGACGAGGAAGTGGCGCGGTGTTGATGATGATCATGCGGATGGAGAAACATCCGCTCCATATTTAAAATTTACGAGGCAAGCTTTGTGCTTATGTGGCTTCTCCACAAATACCATGACATGCATGACATGCCCAGAACATTATTTTTACCCATGTAATATCGGAAGTGGCAGTGAGTGAATTACAGAGGCAACACAAATATACTCGGGATTGGCAGGGGGTCAGCACGTGGGGTCTCTCGAGATATTTAAGGGGTAGCATTCAAAGTGCAATTAATGTGCAATTAAAAATTAATTTAATCATATGCTCCATCTTTCCTCTGCGTCATACAGTGTACCCTGATGACTATCACCAAAATGCGAAATCAGCTGTACTTCCAACAGTTACAAGAACTGACACTGTCACTTAAGATCAACAACAGGACTTGCTCAGGTCATGTCTCCTACCTGACATCCTATGAGTGAGGGTAGCTGAAAACATACGGATTGGCCTGGACCTAATAAGGCACTACAACTTGTTACAATTACTTGCAAATAGTAGGGCTAACATAGTACCTTTAAGTATGGCACTGCTCACAACGTCCTGCAGTAGAGACTGAATGAACTGCGATATGATTATTGACACCGTTTTATGTCCCTTCAAAAATGAAGCATAATGTTGGCAAAGGCAAATGCTTAGTGCAAAACAGGCTGCACTTTCCGTAAATTCAACAGCCATACAGTAGACGCATGTTTAAAGACATACAGGGAGCATAAACGATGCAGGAAAATGAAGCAAGAACTAGGAGGACACTTAAGCTTTGTGCTAAGAGTAGATGTGATAGAGCCTTTAACAGTCCTTCCATTCCACAAATGTTTTGCATAGGGATTCTGGCACATAGTTTGGCAAAATGTTAAATGTCTTTAGGTGGTTCGGTTTTGGGCGAAAGGAAGATGCAGTATTTGTCTCACTTCTCTGCGAACACCTACTTACAATTAGTGGCATACAACTGTGTCATCGTTTCGGATCCCTGTCACAAACTAGCCTACAACTTGACTAGCAGAAAGGTGCGAAATGGGAAGTGAAAGAGTGCTGCCACCTTGAATGCCACACAAATAATAATATGATAACAATAACTGGTTCACAGGAAGGGGAAGGCGCAGTATCTGTCACACTTGTTTCTGTGGACACCTGAACCGCGCCGTAAGGGAAGGGAGGAAGGTGGGAGTGAAAGTGGATCTCCACGGAGTAATTTCGACCCCGTAGGGATCTTTAACGTGCGCTGACATCGCACAGCACACGGACCCCTCATCGTTTTGCCTCCATCGAAACGCAGCCGCCGAGGTTGGGTTCGAACCCGGGTACTCCGGCACAGTAGTTGGGCATCTTACCACTGCACCACCCCGGCGGGGCATACAAATAATGACCGAGTCATAATTGTAATATGAAGACACGTGGGTATTTTGTTTTCCTTCTCTCTCTCTCTCTTTTTTTTTTTTTTGCCTTCAATTCTGGGTTATGGCGATGGCACCGCCTTTTCGGCCAAACTAGCTGCATACGCTTTGCATAACAACAACCCTTGTCTAAACTTATGGCAGCAGAACAAAGTATTGGAAATAAATAAATAGAAATGGTGGTACAAACACCAGTCAAGCTTAAGCATATGGACGAGAAGCCTTTATCAAATATTTCACATTGAATAACAATGGCTGGAAAAGGTTGGATGTCCAAACTACACTATGGAAACTTGCCTTTGGCTGGCCTTTGACAAGGCCTGAGGAATGACCCCATTGAGCAGCCTGACTGCTCGGGGACAGAAGTTGGTCTTCCATAATCTGCAAAAAAGTATGAACAGCATAGGTAGTCCACCAAAGGAGACTCGTCTGCAATATTCATACCTTTATTCAAGAACATTTTGTTCACACGTACACAAAATATGAATAACTGTAGTAAAAGTATTCTTCATTTGAGTATTTTTATGCTCCCAATAATAGACAACAAATGAGGTTGAAACGCTTTTTCATGCACCATTGGCATTCTGAAAAACATTAAAGAAAGCCTGACAGCAATCATGCATTAAATTAAATATAGAAGCCCAGCAGCATTTTTCAATCTTTTGTCATTAACTTCTGCAATTACACTTCACAACTGCGACAAAACATACCAAGGACAACAAATTAGATAATAAATGGTGACAAAGAAGCCCTGATATTGTTTCCCGGAGGTCTGCACGCACTAGTGGCCAAAGTACAATAAATATAAATAAACAGTCAACGTCACTTTTTTCTCTACTGCACAGACCTCTGGGAAAAGGCTCGCGGAACACCAGAACAAAAAGCTAAATGCTGCTTCACTAACACAAAAACATCGACCGGCGATCAATGCGATAAAGTAGAAAATGCGTGCAGTCAAGCACGCAAGTTTACGGTCGGCTGCATCGTTCCACCTTTGCCGGTACTACGATCACGTTGCGACGCATGCAATGACCAGCCATCGTAGCAGTGACCAGACGACGGCCGAACTATCAGTCTTGCATGGTGTCTGAGGCAGAACGCAGTGACATTTGTTTCGCGAAAAACATGAAACGCTATTCGCCACCTCAAGCATACTTACTCATACGGGCCTTGCACCGTCCTAGTCAGCTATCAGCTATCAACAGATGTTCGCGGCCTCGAACGACCACGCAGTAACGAGAATATTTTGATAAGAAAGCCGGAGATCTCACTACCTGACGGAACATGGCACAAACGCGCCTACGTGCGTACCGAACAAATGTCACGCCAGCAAAGCAACTAGGCGAACTGCGTCCATAGAAGCAAGGATACATCTAGCAGCGTGGCAAGGCTGAATATATCCGGGAATCGAACACATCAGAGATGTCATGCGACCGGCAGAATCGGGGCCTTCTTATTTTGCGTGCTTACAAAACAATCCCTGAACCAGATAAGCAAGCAGCGAGTGCGCTCATATATTTACAAAACAGGGCTAGATCCGGCCTGTACTATGCTGGTGATCGCAGGTAATTCGAAACCGCTTGAGCAATGCTCCTGTACCGCTTGCCCACTACATCGACATTAAGCTGACAACCAATGTGTTCGAATTTTCTGCTTTACGCTGTCCGCGCCGAACGCGTCGCGAGGTCTGTGTTCCATCAACATTATACTGATCGCCGCTGGCGGCACATAAAAACATGACAACATTTAAAGGAAGAACGTCCAGTCGCTTACCTTACACTACAGAAGATGCATAGCAGGCTCGAATTTGAAGGCGATATGAGCAGGCCAGCTTGAAGGAACAATAAAAATATATTGTCACCACAGACCGATTATCCACCCTTCCGCCATGGCAAGCAGGCACTGGAACAACACAATACCCTCGTTTATTATTTTTTCATTTTAAGTTTTTGTTTGTAAAGTTGCAGTTTCCTGGGGCCGAGGGTAGATGTAGACACTAGGCCACGGAGCACGGAGGCTGCGAGGCAGAGTGACTGAGGTTTTGGTTTTGGTTGCTTTCGGTACTGTTCTGCTGTTCTGGCGAAGCGGTTTCGCAACAGCGTTTTGCTGCATTTCAACTTGGTGAGCAGCAATATCTCGCAACTACGTGGTATTTGCTGGTGACCTGGAAGTTAGGGGACTATCATCTATATACAATACGTGCGTGAAGTGAAACTCGGTACATTGCAACAAGCATACGTTGGGGAAAGATGCCACCATGGATGGTGACGTCGTGAAAAAAGCAAAATTGGCACCTTGTTGCACCTGCATGGCTTCGTATTTCGGCCTCTTCACTCATGGGCTTCTTAATCGTAATTAAGCACTCGTGTTAATGCTCTGGCTGTCACGGCACGCGCGATTTGTTTTGGCAATCGCAGGCAGTCACATTGTTTTTGGTCTTATTGCAGGTACTGTACACCCATGACTGATCGAGAACACTAGTACGTAAATATGAAGACCGTGTTTGTTACTGTAGGGACAACTTCCTTCGACGAACTTATCGATACTGTCACATCTCCGGAGGTTTTAAGCGTGAGTATATTTTTGTGTGCCGTCGAGCGCGCCTTTCGAGCGCGCCAAATGTCGCGCGAAGGCATGCATTATTTGACTTTATTCTTATGGTGGCATTGCGATAGGTCCTGAAGAACCAAGGTTACACAAAGGTTCTTCTTCAAGTTGGGAAAGGGAATACTCCAAAAGTCGAAGGACATGTGGAGCCGTCTGTGGAGAGCTACAATTTTAAGGATTCCTTAACAAGAGACATAAACGAAGCTTCATTGGTGATAAGTCATGGAGGTGAGGTCATACATCTTTTACTGCTTGCAGTTTTAAGTTGAAGCTGCGTAGCTTTTTAGCCAGCGTTGCACAGCATTTTTCTTTTCACAAGCACAAACGCTAGCGTAAATACCTTGCCAGAAACGTTTTTTTTTTCTTTTTTGTTTCTTAAAGTTGCTTAATCAGATGATGTTCCTGTCACAATGTTTGATTGTCATATATTTCAGGCGCAGGAAGCATCCTCCAAGCCCTCAGAGCTGGGAAGAAGCTAGTTGCAGTTGTGAATGACAAACTACTTCACAATCACCAGAGCGAGCTGGCAGGTCAACTGCATAAAGAAGGATATCTGCTCTGCTGTACATGCAAGTGAGTTGCCAAATGCTCTTGTGTGGTACTAGTGTCACATACAGTTTGAAAACAGCACAGCAACTATTTTTGCTCATAACTAATTAGAGGACGTCTTTCATTTGTTATGCACTCCTTCCAATCCTTGGTTATTCAAAGCTAATCACCAGACACAGCATATAGCTTTAAATATGCACTAATGTTTTTAGCTGCGGGCTGGACTTTTCAGTTTTTTTGTTTTTGCAAATATTAATTTTCGCAAATGAGTTAAGCACTTTTACGATGGTTAAATGTGATTATTCTGTGGGATGGAAAGTAGGGTGGACTTTTGTGAGCGGTGAACAGTTTGTTTACCAGTATTTAACATGCAGATGGTAGTGCTTGGAGCTGTGCTTGCAGTAGGAGTTACTATCATCATTAATAAAAGTAACGTGTTGGATGAGAAAGGTAGCAGACAAAAATGCAAATGGAATTGTGCTTCTAAAACTACATTGGGAGGTTTGCTTTGAGTAGTTGCGCTGGATTGAGCGAGGCAGGACATCGAGTGATCTGCGTGTGGATCGCAGCATTTGAACTGCCACCCAATCAACACGGTTGCCAGATTGTAATAATTTTTTTCTTTAATGTTTTGTGCTAGTATCCAGTGTGCAGTTGATAAGCTTACATAACCGACTAACTGTGTGATAAATTGGTAATAATAGTGAACAAGCTGCAAGGAGGCTGCAAGAAAGTGGTGCTTTCTGGTCTGCAGTTGTGTATAAGCTAGCGGAGCTGTACCTCAAATCCTACAATGGCACTGTTTATCCAGCAATACCACAGTCACATCACACCTACGACTTCCTATTTGACTATTATTACACGATAGCGAATAGAGCTCTTTCGGTTGAAAAGGCGTCACCATCACTGTAACGCAGAACTGAGAAAAACATGTAGGAAAAAATGCACACATGATTTCGTTTGAAATGTGTGATGCAGCCACTTTTTGTGCAGCATTCGAGGTGGTTATCATAACATTTTACTTCGGATTTAGCATCTGTCAGCCAGGCAAGCTGAGGGCTAGGTTAGGATAGGGATCCGAACCGACGACATATCTACCTATCATACACTGTTCATTGAAAGTATAGGCATCCACTGTAAAGTGAGACATTTTCACTTTTACATAACAGCCGTCTAGCTTTGCCTTGCATGCCAGAAATACTGACCTTTTTGATTAAAACCAAATTTGTTAACTGGGTCTGGCATACTTCAATCAGTTTGAACCGAAAAGTCCAACCCCTAGTTATGGCCATTTACAAATACGTAGGTCAGATAAGCCAACATATTAAAAAGCCGAGCTAAAAATTTAAATCTTGGGCTAGGGCAAAACATCTCAATACTCTCATTCTTACTCATCGCACTTGCCAAACTGAAATTTGACACTAATTTTCATCACTTGCCAGTTTACTTTATTGATTCAAAACCTGGACTGTCATATGCCAGACCTTCAATATTTTCATTGCATGTTCCCTCCCTTGTTGGTTCCAACCTACAGCGGCCACACAAATCATTATCGCTCTACGCATCTGTACCCTTTTCCATAACACATAAGCACGCTTTTGCAGAGACCTTCAAGCAACCTTGGAAGAGATGGAACCGAGTCGTCTTAGAACCTTCCCGGAACCAAACTTGAACCGGTTTCCTCAGCTGCTGGATGGCATCATGGGCTGGTCATAGTCAACTGGGGCTCACTAACCCACATTTATACATGACAGTGACGGGCACTCACCATACCCTCAAGTAAACGTTAAATAGATATTTCCTCAAGGTATTTAACCATGCTGCTGGGCAGCGTGACAGTCTGTTGCAAAGATTCATAGGCCTTAACACGCGGCTGTACAGCAGTGCAGTGATTGCCCTTACTTGCAAAATAAAAGAAGTTGAAAAACTACTACACTGTTATGCAAATTAATTTTACCCGTGGATCCACTGGCTTAGGAGTTCTTGCAACAGGTGTT
This sequence comes from Amblyomma maculatum, assembly GCF_055883805.1. Classification (NCBI taxonomy): domain Eukaryota; kingdom Metazoa; phylum Arthropoda; class Arachnida; order Ixodida; family Ixodidae; genus Amblyomma; species Amblyomma maculatum. Next base: position 36,201,932 of record NC_139349.1, on the reverse strand, counting down.
GCATCTTCATTTAATATCCATGAGGCATATTCATAATAAAGTACTGCGTTTGTTTCTGGTGCTATCTACGTGTGATTAAATGCAAAAGCACCCATACGTTGTGCAATATCGGTACGCATTAAGGACTCCAGGTGGTCGAGCGATCCGCAGCCTTCCACTGTGGCAACTCTTTCCTTCTTTCACTTCCTCCTCCATCCGATAAGCAGCCAGCCTGATTGAGACTAACACTGCTTTAACTTTCTTGTAACCAGCTAAAGTTATTGTACTACATATTATGAAAACAAATCAGATGACAAAAGACTGATGTTGCCCGACAGTTTCCTTTCTTACTTTCTCTACATGAAGAGAGAATGCATCAAAACATGAAATGAGCGTTCATCAACAGATAGTCTTTCAACAATGCCATATAACATGGATCTGGTCAGAAAGCCAAAGCATCTTCACTAGCTGTACCATATAAGTAGCTATTGTGTGTTACAGTTTCTCATTTCTGTTGACATGTTCACTGCGTTGTGGGTCATCGGTGACTATATTCATACTCCGCAGCCGTGTGTACTAGTTCACATGATAAAGCCGTGGGACCAATAGTATTGTGAGGTCCAGCTTTGAACTTTTTTGCCAGTGTTTTCCCGCTAATCCCAAGGTCTTTAATGAGTAGCCTTCTCTTGACAGTTTCCAATCTATCTTTGAGGACCAGCAAGAAAAAAAATTGTTTTATATTCGTGTCTCAGTTACGAATACGAGATTGTTATATTCATGTAAATACAGTATGTGTGCACTACCGTCCCTGAATGAAGCGCGTTACTTCTACTGCAAGAACAAAGATTTGAATATATCCAATTCATTAAATATATGCATCTTGGCACAGAGCTAAAATATCCTGGAAATACAAAATGCACCAAACATTTCAGAAAGCTCAGGCAAAAAGAAGCTTACTTCGATCGCTCTTCTGCTGAAGCACCGCAAAAATCAAATGCACCTTTATTTTAATGACAGGTGGTTGTGTTCATATAGCATCGATAACGGGATTGGGCCTAATACGCTAGGCAGTGTCTAGAAAAACTAAATAAGGCTACCTGCAGTAGCTTCAGTACGAAGCAAGCGAGACCTTGCGTCTCTCAGCAAGCCGCACGCTGCCAGTACTCCAGTGGATGGAACATTGTCACAGAATGAGTGTCCCTAGTGTTAGTGCAGCATACTCCTACATTTCTAACCTTATTCGATGCCTTTTTATATAAGTAACTATCAATAAATAGGACTATTTCTCAAACCTCTTCGAGCTCGAATAAATATCCTAGTGCCAAACTACAGTGGCTTGTATCCAAATTTAAAGCACTGTTGTTTCTGGCCCATATGCAGAAATGTGGGAAATATATTTTTAAACATTACCAACTAATTAAAATGTGACGAATTATGATCATTTAACATAACTACTGTTATAGCAGAGTCATCCCGCCTAAACGACATGCACCATTTTCGTCGCCATGAATAACCCGCATATATACCGGACATCCATGTGCCAAGAGAGGATGGAGGGAAGGGGTTGTCCTACTGAATGACGAACTGTTCGCTAGTACTACACTCCATGAAACAGCTTGAGTTGTAAAGCACGGTTTTATTTAATAGTAAAGCACAGCTTGAATAGTAAAGCAGTTTTATTTCAAATCATGCACAGAGTGAAACGAATCCAACGCCGTAAAGAAATATAACATATTACAGCATAATAGTAAAATTGCCTCAAAGTACATAACACGATTGCTACACCTAGGAGTCTTGGATCACCAGTCGGCAACACACAATTGATGACATTCAGGCCACGTGGTACACAAGATTGCATTGCTGATGATTACTTATATTTTCGACACTCTTACAGGTCTCTTTCACACGAGTTGACAGTGACAAATGTACAAAGTGACAAGGTGCTGTGCACTGCTGATATTTTTTTTGCCGTGCCAAAGCTAGACAAATTCACAAACCTGTGCAGGACACTAAATACTGAAATAAATATGATTTTACAAGCTCCAAAACATACTAGAGTCGTGTTCAAGCTGCCTATCTTATGGTTAAGCTTTTTCCCTTGAGATTCAGTCACCGGACAGCCTACACCGGAATCAAATGACCAAAAAATTACAAGCTCCAACTAGGTCGAAGCACAATTATTTCGCTTACTGTACTCTTGTACCATTCAGCCACAAAATTCTGAAAGGTTTTCTGCAGGCAGTCTTGCTACACACTAAACGTCTAGCTTAGAAGGTTTCTTACTTTCACTGTGTATAACAAAAATGATGAAGACAGTTTGCACTGACTACACCTTTTTTTATAACCACACAGCTAAAATGTTTTTTTTCAAAAGACTTACCAAAAGAAAAAAAAAAAAAAAAAACAATGTGACAGCAGTCTATTTCCTTTACACCCTATAGCTTTGACCATAATTGGTGACAAGCTCAAGTACAATAAACGTGTTTGCATAATACAGCTAATGGAATATAAAATATTATGGTTATATTAGTACTGGAATATTAAATCCTCCAATGCAACAGCGCACAGCACATGGACCAGAAAAAAACACACATGCACACATGAACCTTCCGATGAACAAAGCGTGGCAAGCTAGCTATTGATGGGAGTGGCAGCCAAGCGCTCAATGGTGTGCCTGTATTCCAATTCCAAGTCCCTGTACTGACTCTCAAGCTGCTCAAGGCGGTTCTCAGCGTTGAGGCACTGCAGAGTAGCGCGAAACTCTTCCGGGCTCATCGTCCGTTGCAGTTTCTCGACGTCAGCCTTTTGTTTCTGCGCAAGAAAAAAAAACAAATAGTACAACCTCACAAGCTTCAAGCTTGCATTCACCTGCAAGCATCAACTGAAAATTATCACTTCAGGTTCTGCACGCACTTTCCCGTATTTTCTTTTTTTATTATTATTTGCTTCGCTCTTCTTCCGAAGTTTTACAGCTGTGCATTTTAACAATGTACTGTGTGCAAGCACTTGTTTTGTGCATCTGTCTTTTACGCTTCCAAAAACATGAAATGCTGCATTCGTCACGTGCTGTAACAGTGTATCAGCAGGCACCACGGTACCACAGCTTTTTTCACGACGCGACTTCAGCTACAGTAAAAGCCTGTTACCTCACTTCAGAAAACTGGAAAAACATGTTCAAATCGTCGAATGACCCCTAAAAGCTGCCAGGAACCACTTGTATCATGGTCATTTGGTTAAGCAAAAGACTGTGCGATGGTCACCTGCTTTAGAGATAAGAACGACATGGAATGACTATTTTCCACATTTCCATCAATGCTTTATCCCGTGCCACATTGTGGGGCGCACCAAAGAACTGCTCCGAGATGATAAGAGCCTCCTCAGACACCCTCCAGGAGTGAAATGGTAGGGTACTCACAAGTGGCTGCGTCATGCTAAGGAAGGCTTCACCGTACAAAGAGAAAACAGCACTTTACTACAGTATCGCACAATTTCGAGGCAACGAAAGAACCATGCAGATGGAAGCAAGAGATACAGCCAGTGGAGCCAATCAGTGTCTGAAACGGGACCATGAGGCTAGGCTCGGTTCACAAAGTGATATGCGGCCAATGGCCACTGACACCACGTGCCGACGCGAAGCTGAGAAAAGTGGAACCAGGACTTTGTGGACAAACTGCTCTCGGGGACAAATGTGAGGTGAGGAAAAAAATGTCTTACCTCAAAAGATGCACTTATCCAAACTGCCCAATTTAGAAAAATGCTAAATGAGACGCAAATGCCTTTCTTCACTCAAGTCATCATCATCACTAGACTTCATGAACGCTGCTAACGATCTCCTCCGTTGTCAAGTCTGCCAACGTTAGTGCAGTGCTGTCATAGTCATTGAAAGAAGAGATGGCAGGCAGAAGTTCCACAACCTCAGTCCACAGGTCTTATGGGACCTTGTCAATCGTCTTATTCTTGCCCAATATCCTTGCTCTCGACCAGTTGCAAAATGTTTCAGCATGTGATTTGCCGAGCCTTGGCTGAACTTTTGGAATCAAACCATTTTTCTTTGTGGTTTATCTACTGTCTCCCAACTGGTCACCACTTGATCTTTTTTTTTTTTTTTTTTTTTTTTATCGCAGTTAACAACAAATTTTTCTAGACTTTATGAAAGCCTTCGACAAGGTTCCGCACCCTAAACTCACGAGAGAGTTGTGGCACTGTTAATTTCAGCGGAATTCAAAATACTGATGTTCCTGGATTATAGAGGAAAAAATAGATTATGAACGTGATTCTGAAATATGCGCTGTACTGAAATTCATAGTAATGAAATAGTTTTAATTGAAAATGTTGGAAATCTGGTGGGGATATTAAAACTATTCGTTAATTTTAAAAATTTGTTCATGTGGTGTTCATTGTAATGAGATCTGACTGTATATGTCCACAATTTGTCAAAATTTTGAATGCATTGACCGAGAAATTGTGTGGCACTATGAGATCTTTTACTGCCCACAAATGCAATTTCGAGCATACGATCAGGGAAATTGTATGATCGGCAAAGTTTCAGTAAGGCTATTTTGAGGATATGACATATTCACACCAAAAAACGCTCTCCCTCCTGAGGCCTATTCAAATTAAGTGGTGGAATACCTATAGCATCCGAATTAGAAAAAAAGAACTGGTAAAGTACAAAAGGTTAAACAAGTGAACAGAAGGATCCGTGTCGTTCTCCGAGACTGGACTGGTGGTGTATGCAAACATGGTGCACTATGCACAGGGACTGCATACCAAATAAGATGCTTTTGGCATCCTGTAACAAAATAGTTAGTATGATGTGAACTGCCTTTGGCAGTTTTGAGCGGTCATTCAATGATTTGTCTTTTCGTATAACCCAAGTTATTCTTTTGGCTTCCTGAAGCATGAATGAATGAGCTTCGATTTCCTTAGATCCCATGGATGAGGACCATTTTAAAACCTGTAGCTTGGGATATAATAAATCTTGGTAAGAAAATGTTACAGTGCTAGGCTCAATGCAGACCAGCAATACACAATCAAACCCACTTATAACAATACCGGTTTTAACAATATATCGGATATAACAATGGGCAGCTGCTGCACCGCCAGGTTTGCCATGTGTTCTACGGTAAGATAAACTGCTTATGACAATGGTGTCATGTTATATTAACAGTTGTAACAATCAGATATGTTCATTGAAAGTCAACGAAAAAAGGGCCAACCTCAAAATCGCGAGTGTAAGCGGCGACAATACAGCGACAAGATACAGCGACAATTCGCCTTTACCACAAAATGTGGCGCCCACTGGGAGCGTTTCAAAAATCTGCCTGCAACTGGTTGAAAATGTCCTTGGGAGACGTAGCTGCCTGCGAAATAGTGACGTGTGTTCTTGACAGATACTGCCATCTGTCGCGTAAGTCCGTCGCAAATATTACCTGCACATAGCCTCCGAGATCAGCTCCAGCTGTGCCGATTGCGGAGGCCAAGAACTGCGCATGCGCGGGGGTAGGAAGGGGGGGGAGGGGGGGGTTTGTTTTCAACCGAGGGAGAGGAGCGCATGCCCAGCGTGGCCTTATGGAAAAGGCAGATAAAAAATGAAATTGGGACAGAGCATGTCGAGCCAATGCGTTGGTCAGGTGCGCCGGGGAAGCTCGCATGCCGCAGAGAGATGCGGAGGAGGACAGAACGCTTCCTCACGCAGAGGAGGAAGGAAGGCGTAAGGCACTGCTAGGCACTGCCGTTCTGAGGGAGAGCGTTGAGCACTCCCCCTCTGCCTCTGCAAAGTGGAGCAGTCCATTTTGAGGGTGCGCTGACCGTGGTACGCTGCACTATCCTCCCCTATCTGCTTTGTCCAGGCTCCCACTTCGCTTTTGCAAGCTTTGTGGCAAGCATGCAGCAGTGTTCTTGCACGTGCCTTTCTAGCGTGGTTCTCCTAGTGTGCCATTATTGTTACCACGATCCTGCTGGCTTTGGATTTTCCTTGAACAGCAATGGAGGATCCTCCTTTAGGAAGTGCGACACAACCAGCGTAGGAGAGAAAGCGAACAGCAATACCGCTAGAAGTTAAATGGAACATTGTACAAGAGCGCAAGGACAGTGTAAAAGTGTGCAACTTCCGCAACGATGACCGAGTGATGGCGACGCGTCAGGACTTGAGGAATTTTTATATGCCGACGATAGAGTTGCAACAGATGAAGAGCTGACATACAATACTATTGTCACAGCAATCAATGGCGCAGAGGATGGTGACAGTAGCAGCGACGGTGATGAATCGGAACCTGTGCAAATTGCGCCTCACCAGGAGGCTTTGAAAATGATAGACTCCCTGTGGGACTTTGTTTTTGCTAAGAGCCTTCCACTGCACTATGTTCAGCAGTTAGATGCCCTGCAGAAAGACGTCGACTAGATTGCAGTGAAACAGACATCGCTTACGGATTACGGGTTTCTTCCCGCAACGAAATAAAAAGTAAGCTACTTCGTGCTCATTAAACCTGTAGTATAAAATGTTTTCTTTGCTTTTTTCGGCCTAACCCGGTTATAACAATGATATTTCCATGGCACTTCAATATTTTTATAAGTGGGTTTGACTGTAGCTGTGCGTGGGCATCTTAAAATGTTGATGACAGTTACAGCGGAAGATATGAAGAAAGGCAAGAAACTTTGTATACCTGGTAAGGGGCGTTGAGCCTGTTCTTCACTTCCAGGCGGTACTTTCGGTACTGGCTGGCATTCGCCGTGTTTGTTGCTCGCAATCGGAGGATCTCGTACACCCTCCGAGCTTGTTTCTTGAAGAAATTAGCATAAAATAGTCAGATGCAGACACATTCATACGCAAGAACATCTCACAAAAATAAATAATGAGTGTGCAATGTAGCTTTTTGTCGCGTACTAGTCTAACGCAACGCTACTGCATATTTTATTGAGCACCCACTTCACGTGCGTATTGGTTCTTCAATCCGGGCAGCTCAAACGTGTGCTGGCATCAAAGTAATATATCCGGCCTCGCCTTGCGGCGCGAGACAGCACAAAAGAAAATAGTAATAATAAATAAAAATAAAGTAACCTTCATGAATAACATACTCTCTCTGCGCCAGCTTATAGAGCGAAAATGCACTGCAGAATATATAGTGTGATTTTTCCTGGCTTGGCAAAATTTTTGACGGTTTCCCTGACATTTCACTGATTTTTTCCGGTGCATAAAATTTCTCTATTTCCAGTTTTCCCGGTTGCTAGACACCCTGAAATTACTCCGTAGCCCTCCACTATGCACTTCTCTTTTTACACTCTCACTCCAACCTTGTTGTTATGACTGTAGGAAGAAGGAAAAGAAAATGCACGGGCCTGCTACTGGCTCTGTAGCTGAGCCACTCGGCTGCCTCGTGCGGACAGAGGAGAGAATAAAGAAGCAAGAAAAAGAAGAAGGAGGAAGACGCGCATCACAACAGCCGTCATCCGCCGCCAAAGCAGTGGCGGGTGCAATGACAGCCTACAACAGGTACAACCGCCAGTGGCAAGCGAGCCGCCTCCCACAAAACGGCGGGGGCCTGCCATTCCCAGTCCCATAGGGCCAGGAGCAGCCATCCTCCCCTCCCTTACAGTGTGGTTCAGATGTCCACAGAAGAAGTTACAGATACAGCGCCTTTCCTGTTTCATAAGCCAATTTATTATTATTTACTATTGTTGGAAGTGGTCATGTGCAAGAAGCAATACTCTTTTTATTTCATAATTCTTAACCAGTGAAGAGTAATCACCTTGCCTAATGCTGGGACTGTAAAAATGCCAACATGCAAACTGCAATAAGAAATCCCACCAGAAGTTTCGTTTCTTTAGATTTCACTTTGTCCCGAGTGTTTTCTTTCTCAATTCCAAGCAAAAGTGTAACAAACAGACAGGCTAGAGATGGCAGTTGCGGCAGGCATGAAATAACGAAAAATTCGGCACTCGGCCGTTTCCTCACATCCGTAGCATAATTCACAGCACTCTGCCAAGGTTACAGGGTTGCGGCTACAACATTGCCCACACAAAAGGCCATCTGAGCCCTACGCAGGTATCCAAAAGCCACAGAATTGAGCAGCTGCCAATACAAAACATTAGTCAAACGGTAAAAAAGGCTTTTTCAGTCGCAGACAGATAATTTGAACCCCTGATTTTTTGGACATGCTTGACTGCTTGCACTTTTTCGTGGCACTAAGGAAATCAAGAAGAAGAAATGGGCATGGGCAGGGCATGTAGTATGAAAAGAGGATAACCGATGGTCGCTTAGGGTAACAAATTGGATTCTAATGGATGGAAAGCGTAGCAGGGGGCGGCAGAAAATTAGGTGGGCGGATGAGGTTAAGAAGATTGCAGGAGTCAAGTGTATGCAGTTGGCACAGGATCGGGTTAAATGGAGGAATATGGGAGAGGCTTTTGCACTGCATGGGGTATAGCCCGGCTGATGATGATGATGTGGTACCGCAACATGCTTCGTTAAAAAAATGATTCATATAAACACCCGAAATTTTGAACACATCGTGACTGATTGGTTGATTTTTCGCACCTCTTTTACATTCGCCGCAGCACCGTTGCCAATATATCCAAGCTTCCATAAAATATATATACATAGTGGAACGTCATTAAGGGGGTCAAAACTATGGTCAAATAAAGCGAAGTTCAAGCTAGAAAGGAACATATTAGAAGCGGTGCTCTTTTCGCAGTGAGGCGGTAAAGATGTAATTGAATTACTATAGGAAATACAGAGAGATAATAAAGCGGAAATTGCATGGGAGGGTTAAAAAAGTATGTCTACTGTCGAAGTATGCAAAGGACTATGGAAAGGACATCTGCTATCATCACTGTTGTTCATGATATATATATGAAGAATATGGAAAAAAGCCAGCAAGAAAGCAACCTTGGTTTTAATCTCTCGTATAAGCTAGGCGGAATGGACATACAACAAACACTTCCAGGATTAGTGGACACGGACGATATTGCTCTATTAGCCAATAACCAGGAAGATTTACAAGCATTGGTTAATATATGTGAATGCGAAGGAGACTCAGTCAGCTTTACCTTCAGCGCATGTCAAGTCTGATGGTATCCAACTATTTAAGTGATAAAAAGCTGGCAATACAAGGGAGTGAGATACCAAGACTGGCAGAATATAAATAGTATCTCCTGGTATGGATGAACAAAGGACAGGTATACATGAAAAAACATGAACAGGCCACCAGGGCGAAGGGATGACGCGATAATGAAGCACAGGGCATTATGGGGGCACAACAGACATGATGTACTTAAAAGTATTTGGAAAGAAATAATGGTACCAGGGCCTACCTTTAGGAATGCGGTTTTGTGCTTAAGGGCAGAAGTCCAGTGGGAGTTAGAAATAAATCGGAGATCTGTCCGAAGGTTAGCACTTGAAGCCCACGGCAAAACTACAAATCAAGCAGTACAGGGAATCATGGGAATCATGGGCTGGGTGTCTTTCGAGGCACGAGGGGTTCAGAGCAAAAAATTGTACAAAGGACACGCCAGGAAAATGGACGACAATAGGTGGGCAGGTAAAGTATTTAAATACTTACACCGAAAAGACATTGACTCACAGTGACGGAAAAGGACTAGGAAAATAACCAAGTATGAAGGAAGGCAGGACGGGGAAATAAAGAGCATTAAATGACAGGTAAAGAACACAGAGGCTAAAAACTAGAATAATTCAATGGAAAAGAAGCCAACCCTAGACATATATATAGAAAATGGAAAAATCAGATTAAGAAAGAAACCTTCTATGACCACTCAAGAGGCAGCGGCCTTCATTTTGAAGCTAGATCGGGATGCCTCAGAACCCGAAGCCATAGAAGGAAGTTTAACCAAGGAAATGAAACTTCTGCTATGTGCAGTAGATGCCCAGAAACAATTGAACATCTTATACTGGAGTGTGGCAGTATCCATCCAGATGTCGATGCGGACACAGTCACTCTAGCCGAGGCCCTGGTGTTTAGAGGTAACAAGAAAGCATAGACGGATAGGCGGTAGAGGTAAGCAAGAGATGTTTGGAAGATTGGTGGATAAATACCAAGGAGGGGCAGTTGACGGATTAACTAAGTTAAAAATCATAAAAATGGTTGAGCATAGTGATGACTACCACACGCCCGCCCGCCTGTAAAGCCTGTATGGACTTTACTGTAAAGCCTGTTTCACATCCAAGCGAAAACGCTAGCGATTTCTACCGCGGCGAAGCAAAAACATGTTTTGAGCTGTCGCGGCAGCTCGAGCAACAAGAGCGACACAGTTCAAACACGTTCGAAATTTCTGGCTCTGCCGCTACCACTCGCTTGCATGTGAAACGGTTTTAAGGACTATGTGGCGAAGTATCCTCAAAACGAGGCGGTTTATGCCACAAGTGTCCCAGTACAGACGTAGTTTAATTAGGCTCACGCATTCACCCACGACGGCCGACAGTGTATAGCCATCGAAAGCTGGTCACTACCTTTCGACCGTGTAAACAATACGCGGTGAAACCATCAGGCACCAGAAAGGGTGCAAAACTGTTTATTCCTTCCTCCACCATACTGGCAATAGGAGCTCATATAAAGTGATTTTTCTAAAGAATTTCATTTTCCGGGCATTTTCGTGGTACCTAGAGAGTCCAAAAAATGAGTCGGTCACTGCTTTTAGTTTTTATCGGTTATAATAAAATGACTACGATCGCAATATTTTGCCCTCTTCATTTTCACTACAGCCTCTCTCTATGACCATGGCCAACCTGACCTTTGCCTTTCTTTTCTTCTCTCCCGAATGGAAGCATAGTATTCAAATTGGGCACCTCTGCATGGGACATTTTGGGCTTACAAGACTGCAGAGATTGTAGCCTATTATCACGACCTTCTCTGCTGTTATCACACATTCATATCATGCATGTTAGCTGCGATAAAGTGCAAATATGCGATAGTTTACATTTCTACAGGCAGAACTGAATGAATTGCTAACACACTTGAAGGAACAGTCGTTTTTAACACAGCATCCCTAAGGAATTGCTAACACACTTGAAGGAACAGTCGTTTTTAACACAGCATCCCTAAGGAAAAGATGAAAGTGGCAACTGCGAGATATGCAAAAGAATCCTAGACAATAAAAAGAATTCATACAGAAGCTAGCCATAATTAATGACAATACGGTTCGAATTCAATTCCCTGTGACCAAAATGCAGCCCCAGCATGAGAAGGAGCAGTTTTGAACTTTCCTCTTGATTTACTGTTGCACCTGTACATTCACACCTAACTTTACCGTCCTTCAACAGCTCCTCCCCCCCCCCCCCCCCCCCCTAAAAAGAAAGAAAGACTAGCTGAATTTAATTCTTTTCTCAATAACTTTTTTTTTTTTACATTTCTGCCACAGCATAAAAACAATAAAATAATAATAATAATAAAAAGAGTACTGATAGTTGCACTATAACTTACCTTGTTGATTTTCAGCTTCTCCTGGGCTTCTTTTCGCATCTCTTCACAGAAACCATTGAGCAAATGCTCTTTGTCGAATGAGGCAAGTTTGAGACAATTTCTAGCATCCACGAAATCCCTTAACCGGGTGAACACCTCCGAAGGGTCCTCCACTGCAGCAAAAATGAAAAAGTATCCTTTCTTTCATTCCACTTTCACTCCCACCTTACTCCCTTCCTATACGGAGTGGTTCAGGTGTTCACAGAACAAGTGTGACAGATATTTGCCATTCCTTTCCTGTGAACCAATTATTATTATTATTATTATTATTATTATTATCTGCATCCAATCACAAGTGCACACAGGCACAGTAAGCAAAGTACTTTTGAGCTAGCTGCATTCAAGTGAGTGCTTACAAAATCTGATGCAGCAACAACAGGGTGATGATGACTTCACCCCAGCCACGTCTAACCATTTGCCTATTCAAAAGAAAACCTCACAGGCTTTCAAACTTTATAGTTCCAAGTAACCTCACCAACTTTCAAAGGTAATAAATAACAGTTGCTAATAAGGCTGCCCCCGATAACATAGAGCACAGAAAAGGAACAGTTATTGCAGCCCTTGTCCATGCACATTCTGCAATCATCCCTGGTCAGCTACACATGCAGCTGTAACAGATAAATAGAGCACACAACTTGGAAATCTTTGGCCACAAAGAGTCACTCAAAGTGAGCAGCTTCTTTGCTCGAATAGAACAGCTACTGCGGCCCATGGTGCAATACAGTCGAACCCGGATATATCGAATTTTGGTTATATCGAACTCACGGAATATCCCCTTGAAAATCCCATGTAAAAGTATAGGAAAGCCGTGTCATATATCGAACTCAATTTCACCGGTCATTCGATATATCGAACTCCGCACTATGCACTGGAAAGTGTGCCTTCCCCAAAGAGGATCGCATCACCCTCGGCCGTTTGCCACGTGACGTTTTCAAGCCACGCGCGGAAGGAATGAGAGGGGACAGTCCGGCTAGGGCAGCGCCGCGCCCATTCCCCAAAGGCACGCGCATCTGCGGTTATCGTTTCCCGCGCGCCAGCACGTGACGTTTGCAAGCCGTGTGCGTGAATGAACCAGAGAGAACAGGTGAGAACGAGAGGGGAAAAACGCAATAGACCGAGCTATCTCTCTCCTTCCTCTTTCCCGGCCTTCGTTCGCAGTAGCACGCGCTACGCATGTGCCAAGGCCCGTTTTCAGACAGAACGTCGGACCCTTTCTCCAGCGTGTGTTGCGAACCCCCTGCGCGCGGCGGCTGAAGTGGCTATGGCGCCTGCGGAAGTTAAGAAGCGGCAGATCTATCTATCTATCTTTTCTTTTTGCAGGTCGTTTGTTCTTATCGTTGCGCTGTACGCGCGGCGTAGCGTAAGATATGGCGTTACGAAGAGGTTTTTTGTTTTTTTTTTTCTTTCTTTCTTTCTTCTTTTTTTTTTTTTGCGGGAGTTGCATGTATGAATCAACGAAAGCACGCGGTCAGCTGCGATCATGACACCGGCTTTTAGCATTTTTCGCTTCAAACAGCATTTGCAGCTACTTTATCACGCTTTCCAATGATTTTGTGGCAGTAGACTACGCCCGCCCCAAGCGGGGCGGGCGTGATAAATCGAACCAGGTTTGTGCAATCAAGCCATCATGGGCAATCTGCCAAGTTCGCTCCCCGCGGCAGCAGGAGCTATCAAAAGATAAACATGCCGCAACGTTATCGCTGCGCAGCATAGAAATGAGCCGCGAATGAGACAACCGAAACGGAGTGCGACATGCAAGCGATAACGCACAGAAACCTTGTTCTGAGCTGCCACGGTGGCTGGTGCGGCAGAGGGAAGCAGTTCCAACAAGTTGGAAATGGTTTGCTCTGTCACTGCCGCTCGTCGCTGAGATCGCTTAATCGCTTGCATGCGAGCGAGATGGCCTGAGTGCAGAAGTGGAGGGTGGGTTCATTATGCGACAAATACCGTATCGTTTTTTCGCATCGTAAGCGCCGTCCCAAGCCGATTTCTATATATCGAATTATCAATATATTGAACTATTTTGCGATCCCCTTCGAGTTCGATATATCCGGGTTTGACTGTACATGCATAAAATCTAACGACTAATTATACCTATATTAGTCAAAATGAGGAATTCAAATATAAAAAGGCCAGAGAAGAGCAAAAAGAAAAAAAAAAGAAAGAAAAAAGAACGAGACCGATGGATGTACTTTCTTTTTAGGCTTACTGAACTTTTGCGGCCCTTTTCCCGGCCTCAGAAGAAAGCGTTGTGTATGTTTAAAAAGGGACTGTGAAAACTGATCAGGCTCACATAGCACACACTTCCAAGAATATGTTGGATGCACAGGTTCTGTTGTTATAAAACTGTCTGCTGAAGTAAACTAGGTCAAAAGACCATTTGGGGCACGATGACCTTGGCAAACATCAACTGCCTGCCTACTGCTGCAACAAAAAAAGCAATTTTTGTGCACAAAAAAAACAACAACAACAGAGTAAGCTGTAGAAGTTCACTCAAGCTGTTGTGCTCACCGCATAATTGTCATCCTGGTGAAGTCAAAGATCTGACAACTATTTATTAGTGCTAATGGAGCTGGGAAAGGAACGATTCCTTTTGCATGGAGACGCAGACTTTGCTAGCTTCAAAAATCTTAGCTCAAAACATGGTCCATAATAATGGTCTTTCAACGGCAGCAGATGTTGGATAGCTGTAGTGTATACTGATTAGCGGAATTCAGTTCCAGTTTCAGTTCACCTTTGCCGATGACTTCATCATGTCCACACGGGCAAAATGGCTGTCTTCTCTTAACGCCATGAAGTACAGAAATTCAGGAGTATAAGATGTAAATACCCTTTTCCTCGGGCTCACTGTGGGCAGAACAGCGCGAACTAGACGAGAAACAAAAGCAGGAAGAAGACACAGACTTGCATCTAAATTCTTTATTTAGAAGTACACATATTGATGCATCGAAATCATGTGACATTACAGAACATGGAGCAACTGCACAAGCAAATTCAAGAAGTACTCATTTGACGACTTATCTAACACGTGAAACAGTAACAATGCCGCTCATTGGTTAATTAAATGAGGATCTTGTTTCGCCATCGGAATAAAACCACCAAGGAATTGATGGAAGCCTATTTCATCCGAAAGAAGCAGTCACATTATGTTTGCCAGCCTTCCCTGTTGCATGATGAAGAGGTTTTATTTTTTTATACAACTCAAGATTTTATTGGGGTAATCAGGCTGTGTACGAATGGAGGAAGGGTAAGGACTTCGATAGGGTGTCACCACGTGCTAGCTAAAGTCGCCAAATGAGTAATTCTTGAACTTGCTTGTGCAGTTACTCTATGTTCTGTAGCATCACATGATTTTGATGAATAAATATGTGTACTTCTGAACAATAAAATTTAGTAGTTTCGAGTCGGAACTTGTCTGTGTCTTCTTCCTGCTTTTGTCTCGTGTAGTTCGCGCCGTTCCACCCACAATGAACGCCTACCAGCTTACCCAGCTTTCCAGCTTGCTTCTCGTTTCCTTGGGCTTTGAGAGTGCGATGACATTAAGCACACAAGAATCTTAACTTTACCCTGTGTGCTACACACAGGTGGCCTGGCTAACCCTAGACACACACACAAAGCAGCCATCAAAGAGCTGCAACAGCATTGCAGCAAATATAGAATGCTACCAGCCACCATCTATGCCATCCACGGCTACTTTGGCTTTGATAGGCAGCTTAGTCAATGATGCTGATGGTGCTAGTGCAACATTACTTGGCAATGAAAGAAACAGTGTCAAGCAACAAGACAGACCAGCAAGCACTAGCACAAAGGCGCACGCTACCTGTAATGTCCAGCACATCACTGCGGTCTCTGTAGTAATTGTAGATTCCCTGTAGCAACTCTGTGCCCAAGCCCATCCTTTGGTATGGGGGTAGGATCAACATCTGGCTGCAAGAGGAAAGTGCATTTTAGAGTGATAAGGAAGCACACTGCACAATGATTTGAACATTTCAACTTGAGCAAGTAAGAAACATGCCATCGTGAGAAAAGCAGTGCTGTTGTGGTTTTGCAGCTTCCACACTTTGTCACCTGCCACGGCAAGTACACTAAAGAGGCACCTGCCATGGCCGAGATAGGGTGAAATGAAGAAGAGAAATCTTGTGGGAGAGACGTGGCAGGGATGAAAGATACAAACCTTGGATATAACAAATCGTGCGTACCAATATCGATCGGCCCTGAGTTCAAGGAAAAGATGATTTAGGGAGACAAAAAACAGTGCAACAACGGAGACAAGAGAGAAGACGGGACCCCGGACGGTCCAGTCTTCTATGTGTAGTGTACCAACTCGCTCAACTCGCCGTTTAATTAGAGAATTAGGGCTAAGACTTAGGCAATGCAGGTAAACAGATATTTCATAATCATAACTTTCTCTCACAGTCTCAGTCATTGTATTTTGCATGCCCACCATAAGTGCTACATTGTTAACGTATACCTGTTGCATGAATTGTAATCATCACTCACAAATTTTTTTCAACCTTTCAAATTGCAAGCCAGTGGCAGCTACTCACTTGCAGTCTATACTTGATCTACACCCTGAGCTGTTGCAGCTGGCATACAGCAGGCATAACCAAATCTTTGAGAGCACTTAGAGCTTGCTGAACACACACAAAGAGGCACATATAATAAACTCCCATTAATTTGGATTGCATGGGACCAGAAAAAAATGTTCGCCTCAACTATAGGTTCAAACTATCGACTGACTCTAGAAAAAAAACGCTAAAAATCCATTTGTACTAATGAACAGCTGGAACATGGTGACCGGAGGAAGCACTTAAATGCAGGAGACAGAAACATAATAGCAGGAGAAGAAACATTTTACCAGCGGGTCACCATTCCAGAATAAAACTAAAAGCCCAGTGGCGCCCAAAGCAGAGCTCAAAATGACGCGA
This sequence comes from Amblyomma maculatum, assembly GCF_055883805.1. Classification (NCBI taxonomy): domain Eukaryota; kingdom Metazoa; phylum Arthropoda; class Arachnida; order Ixodida; family Ixodidae; genus Amblyomma; species Amblyomma maculatum. The sequence goes on along the minus strand of NC_139349.1, from coordinate 36,185,551 downwards.
CTGGCCAAAGCGCGTGTCAGATGCCAATGGCAAGCAGGAGGGCGTGAATTTAAGAGGCGCAAATCTGAAACTAGTATTATGCTGCTACGCTATGTTTTGGCATTGGAGAACTTTCGTTCGTTACCACGCCTGCCGTTGCACGCACGCCAGTGACTGCTCATAGAGGAGAGAGAGAAAATGTGGCCCAATGAGAGACCACAATCAATTGTCATGTACGCTAGAAGTAACAAAATTTCCCATCTCTTGAAAGCCATAAAAGCATGAAAGTTTGCCGCTGTGCAGTGGCCATGTGTTTGATCTGGCCTTGACTTGTGTCAGAGTAATGTGGCGGAGGTGCGGAAAAACCTAGAGGCGATGCTTTGTGTCTGCCACTTCCGATTTTACTACGAACAGCCTAGATTGGATGCGTGGGCACTCAGCATGACAACATACTTGCACGTTCACAATGAGACCCTGTCCACCAGAGGAGTGGATGTGCGCACCCACCCTTCATATGCAGGGAATTTGACAAACGAGTCAGCCACAACATGAAATTTTCAGAAGACGTGTCATGATCACACCGCATTTTGCATCAGCCAACTGCCTGGTTTGTGTAGGTGCTCCTCAAGAAGCTCCCAATATTCTCATTCTCCGCACCTTCCATGTAAGATTTTTCACACAGCCGGGAGTTAGCAGACGTGCAGTCCCTTTTTTTTCTGATAAAAGAAAGAGATGATACAGTGAAATCTCACTGATATGATCCCGCTTAATACGTTTTCATTTCTTTGCCTGTCAACGCCTGACAGAGGCCAATGCATTTTCCTACGGCTAATACGATCATATCTCCAGCAGCGCAGCAACGTCGTTGTTGAATAATGCAAAGTGATTTATTCCAATAACAGCATACGAAATATTCTGTCATGAATAAAAACACTAATAAAGTTAGCAACACCGACATACGTTTTGCTATGTTAAGGTCGCATTTAACAAATGGTTGGCTATGCATGCACAAGCAGTCCTGCGTGTCAACCGGACCGAATTTGCTGTGAACGTTGCATGTGAAAGTACTGACCGAAAATCGCACTGCGGCGTCAAAGACTAGACCGATTATTTTCGGTTAAGTCGTAGCATGGAAAACGGGCCTTAAAGGAAGAAAAATTACCAAAATGGACGTGAGCTTCAACATGAGCCTTTCTAGAAAGGCTTCCATCTTAAAAAGGTAGCTAAAGCTGGAAATCAAAGTACCCTGCATACAGGTCACTCAACAAAAGCATCGAGACGGCACCATGCGAGTAGCATAACCATCCAAGCACTTAGCACATTGTTGAACCAGTGGCACTGTGAGAAATATGCCACTCGATACAGCACTGCATGTCTGCGCAGACAAAAGGCAGGCGTAATGGGACAGGGTGACAGAATATGTGAGATGGAATGATCATTTAGCGTGCCAGCAACCCTGCTGCCCGTAGGGTCATCGTCATATAGCCCCTTCAGGCGCTGCGTCCACATATGTGGACTCGACCCAAATATTATTATATCTTTGCACGGAGTGCGAATTTCCGCCTTTGAATTTGGCAGCCATAACATTTGGACTCACCCTGTCGAATATGTGGCGTCATCTCTTGCTGCTATAGCGAAATGTGCTTGTAAACAGCAAGTAAAGATGGATGCCACAGAGTTTTACGGCAGGACGAATCAGTAGCTCTTATTTTTGCATGCCTCTTTCTAAACCGACGCCTAATAATACTATTTATTGTAATGAATGTGTCAATAAGAAAATGTACATGTTGCATGCCAAATTTCATTATCTCAGACATAGAAAAAGTGCTTCAGGTTTCTATGTTTGGCAAGTTTGTCTTGAAATGACAAAACTTTTCGTTTTCTGGTTGTTGAGCTCATCAAGATGAACTGACGCCGCAGATACAAGCGGAGCCCCACGAATACAGGCAGAAAGGCTGGCCTAGCACTTCTGAACACGTCGGGCGAGCCAACATCACAAATCCGCAGACAAACGAGACGTGCACGTGACGCAGAACAACAGACAAGATGGTGAATGCACAACGTGCACAAAAATTGCATGTGCTACATGCACGTACAGTACCTACGAAGAAATCAACTGCAGCCACTAATGCCACCTGGTGTTGCACTACACTACCAACGCCCGAGGAGGCTGCTGCGTTAGCCATGGCGCGGCGCTAGAAGGTAATACTATCATCATCATCAATTTTGCTTGATTTTTGCGATTACAGGCGTTTACGTAGCTGCTGGCTTCTTAGAGTTCTAATATTGACTCAATTAATGCATTTCTTCAGCCAAATTTTCAGTAAAAGCTTAAAAAATAATGACTGATCAGCTTTACAAGTTCGTTACATCAAGGTTGACCGCCGCAACGCCTTCGTTACATAGAGGTCGAAAATGCATTGGCTTCAATGGGTGTGGCATGAGGGAATTCAAAAACCGTTAAATTCAGGAAGTCGTTACATAGAGGTTCGTTACATCCAGGTTGAACTGTAGTTAGAAAATGCAGAAAATTTTGCAATGTTATCATTCATGTAGCAGCTTTGAGGCGCCATGTCCATATATGTGGACGCGGAAAAAATATCAACATTTTTGCATAATGTTCTGTATATTTGAATTCTGCCCGGCCTAGTGATTATGCAGGGTGCAAAAAAAAGAAAAATTTCCTTCAAGAAATTTAATTGACACCCGAAAGGGATATTAACAGCAGCAACTGTTTAGAAAAGTCACCAACTCTCCCACTAATTTTTAAATTTCGCTAAACATTTGCCAAGATTTCGTTTTCCCTTCAGACCCCATTTTAGACTAAAAATTCACTATATAAAAAATATACAGTGGAATTTCGCTAAATGAGCCATCACTGCTATCATCCACTATACCAGTCCATTTAACTCTACACATGATTCGGGCTTCTCAGCAACTCGAAGCACAGAGCGGAAAATTCAGTTTCTCACCACAAACAGCAGCTTCCCAAAGAAGCTAATAATGCTCAGACAGAGTAGCAAGCCCAATGCATGAATGCCGTTTGATTCTGTCACCGTCAGTCACCTCGCCTAACCACAGTCACATTCAAATGCTCGCGTAGATCGTTATGTCAAATGTCTGCACGTTACAATGAGAATGCCACTGAACTTACCTTATCCTTGGTCTGATGTGTGTTGGATAGGCATAGTATTTGTACACCGTTGAGTAGCCAGCGAAAGGATAACACGTAACTCCATCCACAACCTTTTTCTCATGCCTGTTGCCAGAGAATAAACAAAATAGAACATTAGTCTGCCTGGGATCTAAAGGAAACAAAATGTAACCTTTTTTTCTCTCAGTAACTGAAAACAAGATACTGACGAGTAACTTATGGTTTCAGTGTACAGTTAAACCTGGTTATAAAGAAAGTGCAAAATGTTCATAATTTTTCGTTACATCCGGGTTTTCTTTACATGCAGTTTTCGCGTCAATACTCAGACGGACAATGCAGAACGAAAATTAAATTAGGAATTGATTGCAAGTGAAACTACCTTGAAAGTGTTAGTAAGTAAATAAAAATTACCAGACGTTATAGAGGCAGTGAAACATTTCGTGATCGCGCTGAGGGCGTAGCGTGACTTCGGCAGCAGTCTCGATTGCCGCGGAGTCACGCGATGCGTCTACGAGGGAGTTGGAAAGGGGGGTGGAGGAGGAATTAGTCTAGGGGAGAGCGCTCACGCCACCGCCGAGCGAGAAGGTGCCTGCATCTTGAAACATGTTCCCGCTCACCCATCACCGTTGCCCTAGGAAACCGACTTTGCCTAGCGTCACCGGTGCGCTTCGCTGTTCTTGCGACGCGCAGGAGCCTGCGAGCAACCGCGTGGCAGCGATGACCGCACACTGCTCGCCGTGCCTTTTTTCTTTGTTCTGTTCATTTTTTGCTGCTTTTAAGCATGAGCCACGTTCCAAAAGCGAAGGCAACGGAAGCTACTCTGCTAACCACATAGATGCGCCATTGGCGCTGAAAGGCGGCATGTTGTATCAACTGGGTCGCTTGTTGCAATCGCAGACGTTCTTCTAACGTCCGCTCATGTTTTATTGTCCTGAAACTTGCGGCGTTCTGTCAAACTTCCAGTAATTCAGTACCTGCTAAGAGACAGCCGGCGCCGGGAGTTCGTTATATCTAGGTCAACCACCATGCCGCGCTACATGAAATTTTCAAATACACGCATTTTAATGGGGGCGGCGTTGGGAAATCGAAAAGCATCGTAATATCGAGGAATTCGCTACACGGAGGTTCGTTACATAGAGGTCTAACTGTATTTACGAATTTTCAGAATGATTACGAACCAGAGCAGAGGCTATCAACATTTTGCTTCTAGGAACCCTCTCATCATAATTTGTCGTCACATTCAAGAGACATTCGTTTGTGCACGAACCCTGCTTGCATTTCTTTTTAACTATGTAGTTCACCTCCTAAAACCTTTGTTATTTTGCGTAGAGAAAAGAGCATTAAAAGCGTGATCCTTGACCCGTTTGCCGCACCACCACCGATCACTTTTGTAGCGTGGCGAAACTTACCACCTGAGTGTATGCCATTCGGCACTGAGAAGTTCGATAAACCCGCTTCAGGGCGGACAGTGTTACATATATAAAGCGGTATCAAAAATATTTAGGAAGAGTTTAATATGGCTATTAACCTGTACCATGCCTGTACAGTGCTGCGCAAAAGTAGAGAGACCATGCAATTTGACAAAACTGTGTGCCAGCATTTTCGGACGGCGCAGCGACTGTTTTCACGACTTGCATATGGCAACCGCAAAGATACGCTTTCCCAAGTACTTCTGTGAGGCGCGCACCTTTATACAGTCGTGCCCCGTTAATATGACCCCCATTAATATAGACAACTCGAATTATGGACAGTTTTTCTGGAGACGAAACTTTTCCAATGTATATATGCCTCGTTAATATGGAAACTCGCTGTCTGGAAAATGGACAGGAGAAAAATGCACACGGCCCACTTGGGCCCATGTATTTTTGTCTCGTTAATATGGAGTGCTTTAAAAAAGCAGAGGAGTCCGAATGTAAGTTAAAGAAGGGCACGCCGCCCGCGAACCTACGCAACAGCCGATACGGCCGGGTGCCTGAACGAGTCCTGTGGGGTTGGAAAGAACCAAAGCGGGCGTGTCGCCGTTCTAGGGAGAAAAAGGGGGGGGGGGGGGGGGCACAAGAGTGGAGAGGAACGTACACAGCAAACCGAGGGTCAGCATAAGAAAGACCCCGAAAGGGGGGAACCAGATTTCTGGGTGCAGCGGCAGTGCTGCCGCAGTCGAGAAAACAGGAACATGTAGTTGCAACAAATTCTGCTGAACGTGAACAGAGAGGCCTGTAAAAGCGTAAGAAAGAAATGACAAGAAGAAAGACAAATGCCTACAGTGGCGGCGGGAACTGAAGTTTTCTTTCCCAAAGCGCAGTATGTGTTCCATGAAGCCGTTAACACTTTTCGGTTACAGTTAAGACATACTCACAAAGTAGAGCGACAAAAGAAAGGCGACGAGCACGCAACCAGGACCGGGCGTTCTGTCCTGGACGCTCTTCCTTCTCATGCTCCTGGTTTTCGTCAGTGTTGCACTGCCGAACTGCCACATTTTGCACCCCAGGTGGTCCGCATGTCGGCTTCGCCTTGAATCAACGATTCGGCCTTGAGAAGGTCTGAGCTCTTCGTAGTCGGCTAGTTGTTCTAAACTGTACTTCAGCTTACATTGTTTGTTTTATAGGAACACATAGAAATGGCGCCAAGAAGATGGGATGTTCGATAGCCCTCTGCATAGCAGCTTGCCAACTTGACCCCCTCGCTTCCTTACGGAAACAGTACAAGGCCAAAAAGAGAGAATCAGGAGAACGAAAAGGCAGAAAGGTTAACTAGGCAAAAAAGCGCAAAGCATCAGGAGCCTGTAACCCTCAACTTGAGTCTGAATTTTTGCATGGCGGGAGTTAAACACAAAGGAACAGAGCTGAACGTAGGCACGAAGCAAGCAGTCTGTGAATACAAGCGGCAAAAGCCATCTCAGTCAATCCAAGCCGTGAGGGACTAGTATCGACAGCTCGGCTGTTTCTTCACCTAAGGAGAATCTCAAGCAGCTACTTAGCAGCTACTTTGCTCAGTGACGAGGCCATTTTGGAAGTGGCGGTGAGTAGAGAATCCGACGCTGATTCATTGGCCAGTTAGGAGTTCGTGTTCAAAAGTTCGACCAACACAAAGCCCACCATCACGCGTGTCATGGTACGCGAGTCACTTCAGACTGCACCACAATTTTTCGAAGACAATGACAAGGATAATGCACTCAAAATTTCCGGTGTTCTGTCAAATTTTGAGTCCAGTGCACACCGTTATCTACAAAAGCAGTCATTAATTACAATTCTTTTTTTTTTCTCAATAAAATCCTTTTCGTTTTTATTCATGACTTGTTATTATAGATGACTTGCTTTATGGACAGTTTTGGTCGGAAACCCAAGTGTCCATATTAACGAGGCACGACTGTACATAGAAAATCAGCAATCCCAGCGGATCGTGCAGTCTTTTCACTTTTGCCCAGCATAGCACATGATATCGAGGTTTTACTGTACTTTAAACATGGCTCCATCCTACCAAGAAACGAAACAATACTCACAGAACAAAATACTCCCACTTCTCATCATCAGAGTCTATGTAAGAAGCAGCGTCAATGAACCAGAGGATGAAGCTCTGCATGCGGGCATGATAGTCCAGGAAGCCTGGCGTTGTCACTCCTGCCGTGTACAGTTCAAACGTACGAGAGAGGCCTCCTGCAAGGAAGTACACATTACAGGGCCTCATCAGACGGCTTCCGAACCCAAAGGATAAAAGTGCCTATAAGGAGCCTCAAATTGCCGTGCCCTTGGTAAAACGCAAGTTGCTCAGTTTCTTTGCTTGGCACTCAAACCTTTGCACGCAGCCTAATTCAAATTTGTCTTCTCTGACAAAACTAGAAAAGAGGTATCGAGTTTGTGACCTCACACAAAGCAGCAAAAGTCTCAGACACAACTTTTTTATGTGAATGTAAGTCGACAATTGTATGCTAAAGGCCCACCCGTAGTGCTAACAAAATTGTAACCATGCAGTCGGATTCCCTTCTTCATTTGTCTAGCCTTATATGCAGTGACATGCTTTGGTTTCATCTGTAAGATGACTCTAACCCTCTCAATTTGGAATTTTTGAATTTAAAAGAAAGGTAGGCTTACATTAGCGCATCATGGTAACTTGCACAAACTGCGCTGCCAGCAGAAGTTTCTCACTACAGTTGAGCCCACATATATCAAATCATAATACAGTAGACCCCCCCTATAGTGAACTCTGATATAGATACTGCAGTCCCAGTTCATCTTCCATATATGGCAGCACATTTTAACATGATTGCATTAAAAGCTGCGTTCACCAGATAATATGGCGTCAACGTCACCAGTGGAAATTCCTGAGCATGGCGACGGCAATAGTGATGTAAAACTATCAGTAAATTGACTATCATATCAATAGCTTTTTTGAAACTATCGATAGTACTTTGAAGTAGCATGCGTTAGCTTGCCACCAGCCACATCTAGCGAAAAACTTACTCGAAACTGGATTTGGAATATCAATTACTTCATTCTGAGGAATCTTGTAAAGTTGAAACGCCCAGAACCACACAAGCTAAAAAGTCAGCTAAGAAACCAGAACCAGCTTTGAACAACGCTGCTCTTACGAGGTTTGAAGAGTTGGCAATTATTAGACTACCATAATCTAGATAGTCTGCATCCTAACGCTGAATGTTCTGTACAAGCTTACCCGACACAACCAGCCGTTGCTACTGTTTCGAAAGCAGCAGCTATATTACAGAAAGCATGGATCTCGTCAACCATACCCGCTGAAGTGTGCGTTCCAACAGATTTCGACTGAGAAGTTGGGCACGGTCGTTCGGCGCGTCTTGGGTCGCACAACTAGGACACTGTTGTCAAGGTGGTTGCTATTAAGCTGCTATTGTGCAGCTTTTTCTCCACCCTCCATGCCCCCCCCCCCCCCCCCCCCTATATACTAAACACATATTTTTTTTTTTTATGGTAAAGAATGAAATGGTATTGATTGATTTGCAACAATTACCACTTTATCCACCAACTCTTATCTAGAGTACAGTTATGTTGACAAAAAAAAAAATTAACACAACATCAGCACAGCAGCGAAAATTGCACCGTGTAGCTGGCGCAGTGCCACGCTTTGCGAGCAGGATTGGCACCTTTGTTAGCGGTGTGTTCGTAAACACTGCCAAGTGTTATCGCCGGCCACTCAGGAACATCTTCAGGACCATAGTTAGTAAAGAGTTTTTCAGTCCAAGTGACTTTACTATAGAGGGTATTTCTACTATTTCAAATTATTAGCAAAACTGAATGCACAAATTACCATCTTAGATCCAATGTAAAAGAATCCACACTGCATACAGAGCAGCAATTGTAGCAGTTATTAGCTACATAAAACAGCATGTCATGCTTCTACGAGTGACACCACTCCTAGCGGCGCTCTTTAATCAGTTTACATGGGCTAAGGGCTGGTTGTCTGGGCAGCCTAAAAGTCCATTCATACTTGAGAATCACAACGGGCGTGAAACCAGCTGTCATATGAGACCAGGGAGCCACTCAAATCTACCGATGTTCACACCTGCAAAAGCGAATCAGAGATCGCTTTCTCGAACCGATCTCGTTCAGAATTAGACTTCTTGATCTTTACTGTTTACCCTCAATTGGAAGCCAGATGAACAACAAAAAACGCAGTGATGCCAACCTGTGTAAAACCTAGTGGCGACCCCCGCCTGGAACACTTCGCTGCTGAATATGCTGCGGAAACCTTTAACTCCACATCAATTTTAATGACAGATATTCTTTTGTTTATACCGCACTGATATGATTAAACAGCTTATAATTTGTAGTGGCTAGTTCGAAAGCTCTGTCCGCAGCAGGTTCGATGCGAATACATTATTGTCGCAGCAACATCTTGCGTGCAGTGCGCTCTCAACACACCGATGGGTGGCATATTGCATGGCAGCGTCATGAGTGCAATGTATTCTCACATTCAGGCTAAATACAAGCTTATCTACTTTTATTTATACTGAAATGCAGATATATTGAACTATTCTGCGATCCCCTTCAAGGTCTATGTATGCAGGCTTCAGTGCATTACAGTAAACTGACACATACTGTAGAAGCATTGGAGTTGGCCAACTGTACAGACTGCAGTGCTTCGTGACAGCTAGTCACGCTGTACACATCGCGAGCAGTCTGCGGCGCTGTGTGTTACCTGTCACGCTGTGTGCACCGCAAGTGGTGAGTAGTAACCGTAGTAGCAAGCGGTAGACACCCATCCTTCTCCCGTCAGTCAGCGAGACGGACGTCGTTCGCGGTATGTACGTCATTACTGTGGCCCGTCGGGCCAGCGAAGAAAACGGGGAAGCTGACTTCCCAAAGGAGAGCATGAGAGAGCTTTGAATTGTATTTTCGATGCTTTGCGGCGCGTGTGTCACTGTAGCATTTTGCACAGACTATCTCCGGTACCTGATCGAAACACTGGGCTCCTTTGCTTAAAAGGTCCTTCCCTGGACAGTGGCCCTTTAAAACATACTTCATAAGAGATCACTACATGTGTGCATTTTCTTCAAAGCACTGCATAAGAAAAATGCCGGAAGACACACCTTTTCCAACTTTGAAGGAGTGCAGCAGTTCCCCGAATGGCCGGAATGCAGGCTCTTTGGGCAGGACCGAAACAAACTCATCAATGTTAGTGTGGACGCCAGACGGCAGTTTTTCCAAGACGGCCTTGAGAACATCGTCAGCCTGAAAATGATTGGAGTTGACACATAAAATGTGCACCGTCAGCTTCTGCCGAGAGGCAAACAGATGCAAAGCCAACAACAAACATAACTGAGATGCACGGCAAGACACTAATCAGCAAGGAATGAAGAAACCGCACAAGCTTTCACTGTTAGCAAAGGCATGACAAGTACAGCACAACAGCATACCTGGACACCATCGCTCTTCCTGACATCGATCTTTTCAGCATAGGACATTCCAAGATACGGAGTGAGTGAGCAGGAGCCATAGTACAGCTTGACTTGCAAGTCCCGGTAGCCAAAAATACTTTCCCTGCATGAACAAGCAAGAAAGAACTCAAATGTCTTTCCCTTGCCTTCTGGGCCAGTACAGAACTGGGTTGCATTGATGCGCTACACATTACACGACCATAAGGAATTAAATGCATTTTGGCAATAATCGCCGCACCGACTTAGACATTTCGGAGCTGGATATAACATTTTGAAAAGAGGAACTTCACAAGTCATTTTTTTTTTATATCTGTCATACTGAGGTGATAAAGACATGCCGATTTGATCTTTTTCTCTTCCCTGCTACAAATCGTTCCCGAAATAAATGTGGAAAACAGTGTGCTATGGTAAAAATAGGAAAAAATATCAAAGCTGGGCTGCCTGAATGACAAACGTAACCGACAAAATGTTGCACGCTGAATGCTAAAACAGCAATTACCTCGCCAGGGTGGCGCAGTGGTTACGGCGCTCGCCTACTGTTTCCAAGGATGCGGCATCGAATCCCGGTTAGCGGCCGCTTTTCAATGAAGGCGGAAAGCGAAGTGTCCGTGTGCTGTGCGATGTCAGTGCACGTTAAAAAACCCCAGGTGGTCGAAATTTCCGAAGTCCTCTACTATGCAGGCTCTCATAGCCTGAGTCGCTTTGGGACGTTGAACCCCACAAACGAAACCAAACCTAAAATAGCAGTTGTAAGCAATGCCTCCTTTCATGAAATGTCTAAAAAGGGCAGAAAACAGGCCTATTATAATAATGTTTGTTCAGCAAGAACCAAAATGCAAGCAAAGTTTGAGAGGTCACAAATGCAGAGCTGTCTGCAAAAATCGCTTGAACTAGGCCAATGGCTAAAATTAATCCGCCCCAACACAAAAATCCACATTTCTGTAAAACATAGCACGAAAAGTTTGGAGAGAAAAATGTACACAAAATAATGAAATGAACCTAAAAAAATTTAAAAAAAAAGCTAAAAGTCGTCGTAAAAGGTTTTTTTGGCAAACAAAATGGACTGTTTTAACGATTGAAGACATCGCCCCAATAATGTTGTATAAGCAGCAGCATATCATACTTCATTAGGAATTGCTGTAGTCACTTGCAACGGGCAAAGCATTGCGATTGCCAGCATACAAGGTAGTTCCAAAACATTTCGCAGACAGTCAAAGAGATTCATGCGGCGTATATACGAGTTATTTTTCTAGAGCATGCTACACATGATTATGTTACCGCCTATATTAACGCTCGTTTATGAATCATTTATTGTGTGGTGACAATTTTCTTTTAAGTAACCTGAACCATCTGGGATGTCCTGTTGCTGTCAATACTGCTCTCAGGTGAAGGTTGTGAGCTCAACGGGATCATAGCCTTGTGTTAAAAAAGAGTGGACGCACCCATGACATCCCAGAGGCATGCTGGTGATTTTTCGTGGCACCAAGCCTCCGTATAAGGGTTGAAAAGGTCCTACGAGTTCGATTCTCATCAACCCAATTCACGCGAAAGGTGCTAGAGCTCAGCTGTGCCATCTGGCCTTGTGACATCACACAACCCACCTAGCAATCACCTGTCTAGCTATTTCCAAGAGCTAAATGAATGTCGGTGCACCACTGCATCTCCCACCTATGTATCGGTGTCAGGCCATGTCACCTGCCAAAGATATGCTCACAACTTTTTAAGGCTGCGAGGCTTCAAATGGGAAGTGCAAGGGTCCCAGTGTTTGCTGCCTGCAAACTACCATCTGCATGAGGCATGCTCATAATTTTTCATGGCTGCGAAGCTTCAGACTGTTAACACTGACGGACAATTTGTGCCAATATGGGGGTTACCAATGACCTTGCATTAAATGTTTTTAATACAGGTTCTGCAACAGATTAACAGAGCAGCAGGAAGCATCGATTTTCACAAGTCATTAACATCGCTTCTTGGGCTAGTTGGTGCATAGCTGAATTGTGGTGAAAAAATATTGCCGAACCATGCACAGCACAAGAAAGACGACGAGACACAGGCGCTTGTGTGTTGTCTTCTTTCTAGTGCTGTGCATGGTTCAGCGCAATCCTTTCATCAATTCACAAGTTAAAGTGTCAAAAAGCGTCGTCCTGTGTACATAAGAAGCTAGACAGCCACTGACACCACTGCGGAGATACAGAGCAAGTCACAGCTATTTGGCTCCCTTAGAAAAGAAGACTTCGAGGGCATATTTCAACAGTGTCAGGAGCACTGTACTGCTGTGCAAGGGGATTATTTTGATGATGATAGTATGTAAATGTAGACAAGTAAGCACTTCCTGCAACTAGACTAGCCCTTTTTGATACTACCCTAATGCATTGCTTGCACAGGAGCATCACTGTCAGCTAATTTGAATGCAACTTTTGCATCAATGCCCATACTCTTCTTTGGCATTAATAAATGACGACGCCCAAACATTTTCTACTGTCACATTACGCTGTTGCTATTCAAGAACTTGACTGCGCGCTTTTTTCCAGTGCCCAATTTCATAACTGAAAAGAGTGCTGCTTCTAGCAAACTTGCCAAAGTTCCATTTCAGAACACGAACGTGCGACGTGGCAGAGGCCAAAAGTTATCAACATATTTTTACTTGGAAGACAACACGGTAATTGTGACACTCCTGAATTCGTTCAAGTGTGCAGATATCAACTTTTTCTTTTTCTGCATTGTAAGTTTTCAACTGTGCAACATAAAACAAAAACTGTTCGCTCCTACACAGGTTAACGAGTACATATACGCGTGAAACGAGCAAAGCTGCCTAAACACACAAAAGGGACTGAAACAGAACAGACGAGTAATCTTACCCTTCGCCAAAGATCTGATGTGACATTTCCGGATGAAATGCGATGTCATCATCTTCGATATCTTTTGTTGTTATTACTGAAACGGGTCAGAACGCACAGGAATCAGCAACAACGCGCTGAAATGTGGTTGAAGGCTCCTCACCTAGTTTGAATTGTACAACGTCGTTTGCAGAAATGACGTAGGCCTCCAAGGCCTCTTTAGATAAGGAAACACCTGAAAAAAAGTGAGCACAATAGTGTTCCTACGTGTAAAAGCAAATATGCAACGACGGCAAGCAACACCTAGCGCAGCAGTAAAATCGCGGTGCTGCCGCTTATCATTGGCAGCCGTTATCGTCGAATGTTTATTTCTACATCTGATTGCGCACATTGGGAAAAAAATTGAAGCAGTAGCTACAGTTTCGACAATGTGCAGTAAACGTTTGGCAAGTAAACATAAACACTACAGTTTCTAGAGTCTTCGTAATCACGGACACGGTGGCGCTTCTCGTAACGGTCGCTGCCGGGAGTATGTTCAGCGAAGAAAGCAAAACGTACATACGAACATTTAAACAACTTTCGCCGTTAAATATCTTCCCTTAAACGCTTTTTCATATGCAGCTCGACGGTACGCAGCCAAATGGCAAGCTTATGTCGCCAACACGGCATACGAAGACTCACCCGCCATTTTCATTGCTTGTTTTCCCGCCGAGTCACGTTGCGCGCATCCGGATATGACGCGAACGCTTCTCGGCAAGAACCAACACCAATCACGTCTCACCAAAGATTTGTCCAATGGGAGCAAGGAATGCAGACCGCTGCTTCCCTTTTCACATCATGGCCACTGAGAATGCAGAAGTGACCTTGCTCGAAGAAAAGGTACGGCCAAAGTTGTCATGTTTAGTTGACGAGCTGACGAAACCACCTTCGTTACATGATCCTTAGTTCATGCTGTAGAGTTATGCCTGTTTTCCTTTGCATTCCTTTTGTTTTCTCCCGCATTTTTCTGTATCTAGGCCGGTATGGAAGATTACGGTCTCTTGAGCTTGCTCCTCACCCGTGCATCATGCGAGGTATGATATATGAAGCCCGATGCCGGTGAATCTGTTCTTGCTTCCTTTTTTTTCGTTGCTCTTCATCGCTTTAGTTTTCTTCTGTGTTGTCGCTTCTGTTCACCTGTGGGCAAAACGCACTTGCCGACTAGCAATCATTGAAACGTGTAAGCTTTCTCACAGCCTCCGACAGCTCGCAACTCTCTTATTTCACTCGGCCGTTCTCCCGACGTCCTATATAGACCAAGCTCTCGGAGAACGACCGTTACGGAAAGGTCGGACGTGTTACCCAGACCGTTAATGTTTTATAACTGTCGCGCTTCTCAACGACGTATGAAAAATATTGCAATCGCGATTTGCAAGTTAACAGCTCTTTCACAGCTTATCTCTGCTTCGCTTGGATGACGTTTCATTCACATACGGGATATTGTAATTGCGCGATTTTTAATCCGCAGTGTCTGTGACCTTCTTCACCGCATCATGCGCTCTGTCTTTGGAAATGGGCGGGGACCGCGTTTATAGATCGCCGACAGGCTAGCTATAGTTTCTGCCTCGTTATAACTTGTTTACTGTCACTGACGGAATTTATACTAACACTGCTATTAGTGAAACTGGTCTACGCGCTGCTTAGCACCGCGATGCGATGAATCATTTTGTTCTCAAATTATTCTGGCCCTGAAGGCAGTTAACTGAATTTATAACCATAGAAATTGTATATATATATATATATATATGCCAAACTTGGCTTTACCTGCAGAGTTCTTTTTTTCTCTACTTGTTTTTAGCTGCAGTTATTTAACTCTCGCTAACATATGCCCTTATGTGTTTGTGCCAAAACTGAGCAGATGATGCATATTTTGTGCGTAATAATTATATCTATTTAATGTAGTGGTTTGCATGACAGTCAACCTTTTTTTTTATTTATTTATGTCATACATAAAAAAAATATTAGCTTTAATCTTAAGCTTACTTTTAGCTGTCATTACTGTCACTAAAAGGTTTTTATATTCATCACTTGAATATGCAAATAAAGTTGAACTTCCAAAAGCACCTTAAGATTAAGTTAAGTAGGTATCAGTTTTAGTCTCAGAATTGTGCGAATCAAGTTTATTAGGTCTTTTTTTTTTTTAGCTGATCACAACCATACTTGCTTTTCCCATGCTATTTAATCTATGTGTACAGGTCTCATTACCATATTTAATTTTTTTAACCCCTTGCGAACGAATGACAGGTTGAGTATGCATAACTTAAAGCTATGCTGCTAGCATTGCATTTCCAAGGCGTCATGTGTAACTCTGCTGTCAAGGTCATTTCAAGAACTTGTGTGCTAGCTGAAGGCACTGCATGTCTGGTTTTCGTTTGTGCAAACATTTAGAAATTGCTACAATTTTGCCACATCTTCTGCCCATGCGAGTACAGCCTCGTTGGGTGAGCATTGAATATTTTAGAGAAAGTGAGGAAGGAACCTTGTTTCGTGTGAAAAATGTTCCAGGTTTTTTATTGCCTTTATTGTCATGATGCCTCTTTTATATTTTTATACTTTCTCGCTTGGTCTTTTGGGTGTTGGGATGTAAAGCCTGTTGGTAAACCAAACTCTGGTCTCAACACGTAGTAAATCTGGTGCTAATTCCTGTTGATGTTGCCTTCGGGTAAAGTTAGTTTGGTTGTAATTAGCATGGTTCCATTTATTTTGCATGCTCTTCTAGGCTGATGCCTTACGAGTGAATTCATTTATGCGTTGAGCCTGACATTAGAGGCATGCTTAGTGGTGTGCACAGAAAAGTTTTGTGCTGTGTTGCTTGTGCTCGTTAAACTCATCTGCACTGGACCTTGTGTGTGTTGTTTGGCTCATGGTGATGCTATCTTTTCCTGGCACAATATTACAGGCAAGTCAACAGTACGTTCGACGAGCTGACAGTGATAGGCTTCGTGAAGTTTTCGACAAAGTGAGTATAAGTCCTCTCTTGTAGGAATAACCGTGCACATTCGGCCCTTAATCATTGCTCATGTTTTTCAGTATGCAAGCATTGAAAAAGAAGGCAACCGTTACATGACACCAAATGACTTCGTGCGAGGTTTTCTTGGCCTCTATGAAGGCCCCAAGTACAATCAACAAGCGGTCAACATGCTGGGTAGCATTCTTGACACTTCCAAAGATGGGTGAGTCGTGTTGATGCAACACATTTTAAAGAAATTAGAATCTGTCTTTTCATATCTGCAGAAGCCGTCGCATCTGCTTTCTGTACCTGCAAAGTAATTTTTTCCTGTGAAACATAACTTAAAAAAGATTGCCCTAACATTATTTATTTCGCGCTTTTCATGATGTTCAACACACTGCATAGAGAGCTCAAAGCTGAGCTTTCTTAAACAGTAGACGTCTAAGAAGAAGGAACTTCACTGTGACAGTATTCAGTGTCACGTGACAAGTTTCTGTGGTAATGCATGATTATAGCAGAGAGTAGAACAATGCATTAGCATCACAGGCTTTCTGGCCTATGCATACCTCTTCTTTTATGTTTGCATGGATGAGAGCTCACGTGTCTGCCATTGGGCTTCAGAAGAATGCTCATTGCAAGCATAAAAAAATATATAAAATTGTGACTTGAGATTTTTATTTTTTTTTCTGCATATGTAGTGCATAAGAAGCAATCTTTATTAAAGTGTCTTCGTGCACTTTGCAATGCATTTGATATTTGGCACCTGTGTGTTTCTTCTGTACCTAGGCTTATTTCGTTTATGGAATTTCAAGCTTTTGAAGGTGTTCTGTGTCAACCAGATGCCCTGTACAAGACAGCGTTTCAAATGTTCGACACCAATGGATCTGGTTCGATTACGCACGGTAATGAAGTGGGCTTTCAGTATTGCATGAGGTCTGAAGAGACGTTACCATAGTCCTTTTGTGAGACCTAAGTGTGCAATGTCTGTCACTCTTTGTCAGACGAATTTGAGGATATCATCAAGAAGACGACATTGTATGAGAAGATCCCATTTGACTTTAAGAGCGACTTTATGACATTACATTTTGGTGCCGATCATACAAGGACCGTTAGCTATGCAGAGTTCTCTCAACTTTTGCACGTGAGTCTTTTATTTGTCTAAACTTGTGCTCACAACTCGAAAATATGTTTGTATTTGTTTGCTGGTGTTCATTTTCACCACGTTTCTTTCGTGCTTTGGCGGTGTGCACCAACTGGCTTCTGTTTAGGACTTTCATGAAGAACATGCCATCCAAGCATTCAAACAGTATGACAAGAAGCGAGCTGGAGTTATTGCTGCTATGGACTTCAACGATATCATGGTCTCAGTCAAGTCTCACCTGCTCAGCGAAGATGTCAAAAAGAACTTGGTTGCGGTAAGTTGTCTTTTGCGTTTTTTTTTTTTTTGCTGTGTCATTCCAATTAATTCATTAATCGAACTGTCATGCTAAAGCGTCTCTGACCACTTAGCAGGCGCTTTCTAAACAGCATCGAATATGCTCTGTGTTTACTTTCAGGAACCTGCAGTTTCATATTATCCCACAGTAAGTCCAGTGACTGCAGCACCTGCAGTGGCAGTCTAAAGTTATCCTAATCAATGCTGCTGTTATTTTCATTTCTCGATGTTTATCAACTTAGCAGAGAAAAGTATAAGGATTATTAAAAAGAGAAATAACTCCAACAAAGGGGAGCCTTTAGGATACAGCGATGAATTATGAAAAACAGTAGAAGCTGAGAATCATGAACAGATGGAAAGGGATGCTGTGATCTGATGGAATAGTGATGTTTCAACCCTAACTAATCTGATTGGAAATAGCTAGCGCAGGGGTTCTCAAACTAGGTTCCACGGAACACAGGGGTTCCGCAGGCTGTCTTCTTGTGTTCCGCGAGAATCCTCAGAGCTCAGGGCAAGCACTGCTCTCATAGAAAAAATTTAATGGTGAAGGCTTGGTGAAATTTTGGATGGGGACTGCTCCGCTGTTTCCATGCCTCTTTGAAAGGGCAGTGGACATTTTACTTCCCTTTGCAACTACATATGCATGTGCACAGGCATTTTCAGCCCTCGCCTATCTGAAGAACAAGCACAGGAGCCGTCTTGACCCGGCAGCTGATATGAGACTGGCTCTGAGGGGGAGGGGGGGGGGGGGGGGTTCCCTGGAACTATTTGAAGGCTTTTGGGGTTCCTCCAAGCAAAAAAGTTTGAGAACCCCTGAGCTAGTGCATTGCCGAGGAAAGTACTTCACAGCGGGATATCCATAGGAAAACGTGCTGCATACTTTCTCTTTAGTCCTGTCATGAAGATTGGCCGAGGAAACGAGTTTTATGTGCATTTTGGTACTCTCCATCTCAGCTAAACTAGGCTAGGAGCTCCTTTTCATTGTTTGCTTAATCACTCCTGACTAGGGACAGTGATGGGGTGAAGACACATTTTCGCTTTGGGCTTACTTGGTTTAAAGCAACAGTGTTTAATTAACATGAGGAGAAAACAGACCTTCTGCACAGTTACTATATTGATGAATTGCATGTGACAGCTTGACACGTGGGGAATCGAATCAGGAAATTGCGTGCATAGGGCAGCCTGCAGTGATTGGTAATGTTTTCAGCAAAGGAGCTGTGTTTGATGTTTCAAAGGTGTGAGATGTGAAAGTCCCAAGTAGGGTACCGTCTAATTAAAATGAAGCTTTTAACGTAACATACCTTGCATTGTTCAGGTTGCAGGCTCTGCCTCTGGGGGTCATCAAGTTACGTTTCCATACTTCATGGCCTTCAACTCGCTGCTCAACAATATGGAACTTGTGAAAAAAATCTACCTCCACTTTACCAAAGGAAACACATCTCTGGAGGTTACCAAAGGTCAGTTATGCATCTGTTATGTTAACAGTGTGACAGTGATGCTGTTTTTGTACCTCTCCTGATGGTTTATCCAATAGCCCAATATACAATCAGAGTCTTTCACGAAGATTGCAGAATGGGCTAAATTTTATACATGCCAGTCAGTTTTGGTGCATTAGCTGGTCTTGTTCACATTCTGAAACTGTGCTGGCCAATGATTTTGTGTGCAAGCTCCCTAAAATGTACATCTAATACCAAACTTGTCAGCTTGTTGGCATCTGCTAACGAGTAATGTTGAAATGTTTAAAGTTTAGTTAGTAGAGAGCAGTGACATCAAATATAAAGCAAATGAGTTTCGTTGTATTATTGCCTTATAAGTCTGATCAGCACATCATATAGCCTGCTTTGCTTGCAGCTACTCAATCTTTCACTTGTCTTGCTTGATCTATACTGAGCCTTTCCATACTCACACCAAGCTGCAGAAAACAAGCTGACGGCATTAAGAGATGGGAAAAGAGCAGAATTGGTCATGGAACAAGTTCATTTGTATCCCAGCTTAAATTAAGAAGAGGAAATAGCGTGGACAAGGTGCGTAATGTGAAGGAAAGTTAACTGTTGTTAAGGATGAAGAATGTCATTTAAAAGCAAGATAGATGGTCAATAGGGCTACTGCAATGGATTCCAAGGGTAGGCAAGCATGGCAGGAGCTGGCAGAGCATCGAATGAGTTTCGCGAAGGTAAGGTGATGGTTGAATGGGACATGCTTGATTGTGGGAATACGGGAGTGACCTTGGTCATGCTGTGGGCGTAGTTCGGCTGCTGATGATCATAATGTACTTACTGCAGAGGAGTTCCTGTATGCTGCGCAGCAGATGTCCCAGGTTACACCACTGGAAATCGACATCCTCTTTCAACTCGGTGGCTTCCTTCATCAGTCCACAGGGTGAGATCGTGATCGATTTTTAATCGTCTTCATGCGCACTTGTGTGTGAGTGGCATTCCTGTGAGAATTGCTTGTGCGTCAGGCTTGTGTTTTGAATCTGAGGAAGCGTTAGTATTAGCCAACACAACTTACAAATTAAGTCCCCTCTAATTATGCAAAGGTTGCGAATTTGCTAATTTGTATCTAGCCATATCGCGACATAAGACGGTTGTGCTGTGTTGTTAGCTGTGCATGGTTCTGAGCTTCTTTATAGCTTACCAAAAATTGAGCCAGTAAATCTGCCTCTTCGTAGCTGTGCATGCTTCTAAGCTTTCCTATGTCTGTTCAAAACCTAAGCGGAAAAAAAATACCTTACTTTTGCCAAAAAGCAGCTTGGGCCTGCTGACAAAACTGCATGTTTAACTACTTTTTGAATGCAGCTGTTCTTGTTTTGTTTTTTACACCATGGTTTTGGAATACAAGTTAAAATAGTGAGCACTCTATGTTTGTCGCCAAATAAGAATGCAAACAAATACGAGGCAGTCCAGCATGGCTTCAGTGAATTGGCATGAGGCTCTAAATAAAGCAGGGATTAAATCTACCACTGCTACACTTGGGTTATGCATTTATTTTGTGCTTGTCTTTAATTTCTTCTTAGCTTAATATTTCACTGTCTTCCAACTTCTCGGCAGTGTGCATTTTTACTACTGCACATCAGTATTTTTTATTCTTATTAGTTTCGACCATAGTTTTGTTTTCCTACCTGCATGTCATGGAGTTAGAAGAATGGCCCTACCTACAAATACAGCTTTGTAACCAAGATTAGGCTTTTGATAAGGTACTTTTTATTTTTTTTCTTTCAGCTTGCTTCTGTCAATATTAATTAGTATTTAGTTGCCTTTATGTCATATTGAATGCATCAAGGATTCACACTTTTGTTACCTTGTGGTGCTTTTCTATTTTATTTTCTATAATTAGGAGGAAAGGTATGTATTATAAGTGATTGATTGCTATCACAAAAAAAAAAAAAGTTTTATAGAATTGATAATGTGCAGAACATTATTTACTGAAGTCATTCAACACTTCTTGCTGCTTCGACAAGTTTTTGCTAACTTTTTGTTTTCTGCAAAAGAAAAAAACAAGGTAGTAAGGTAAAGGTTTGTGGAGGCAGCTAAGGTTTTCTGTTTATACTTCAGCGGGTGCCTAAAAACATATGTACAATATTAACACAACATATTCTGCTTTTCTGGCATATATTATGTAACCTTCCTCTGGCATTACCTTGTCCTTTTCTTTGCAATGAATGCTACATGCAGCTTTGTTTAAGGCTTTTTGTGTGTTTTTAATAAATTCTCATCTCCTAAATCACATTGGAGTTGTCAGGTATCGCAGGCTATTTAAAACACGCATTTGACACCATTTCTGGCTATGCTGGCTGGGGAATTTCAGCTCATCACTCTCATTGCACTTGAACAGAAGCTGCAAAGTCAATAAACTCCGTATTCCAAACCAAGAGCATTTTTCTTTAACACCTTATTTATTATTTCCCGACAACGATTCATGATGTGGGCTTCCCTGGGAATTCTAGACTCACCAGCTAGCTGGTTCACATTAATACAGCCATGCATTCATGGAAAGGGCACTGTGAAGTTCAAGATGTTTTCAGTAAAACGCGCAGGCTATCATTATTGGCGTCCGTAGCAGTCATCAACAGGTGCCCGGACCGTTGCTGGGCTGGATGGCTTCATGACCGTCTTTAAATGCTTTGTGCCATTTTAACAGTTGCACTCAGCCCATCAATCATTGCCTTGATCATGACGAGTGCATCGGTAGGCGACTTCCCCTGTTTACTGCAAAACCTCGCCACATATCGCTGTTCAAACATACGCTTCAGTTTCCTCGACGCAGCTAAAAAAAGGCAGTACACACTCAAGCCCGTCTACTCACCTCGCCTGTTCGAAGCCAACTGTACTCGTCAAATTGTGAAGCAGGAGTCCTCCACCATCTCCTGAGACCGGTTTCGCAGTCGCACGTGCTTATACGCAGTAAGCAAGCAATAACCCAACCCTGATTTGTACGGCAAATTGAAAAGAATCAGCAGAGACAAGGCAATGTTATCGTGCAAATATTCAATATTCGAAGTCATTTTTAATTTTTTTTCTATGCTTGCATTACATTCGTATTCAAAAATGTCAGTATTCGGACACCCATAGTTATTACTAAGAAAATGAATTGCTTTCCAGCTTTGATAATGCAAAGGATGTGATTTATATGCTGCACACCAAATTTTGAGTGTTGAGGCTACACATTCAGTCAGAGAGTAAATGTGAATGATTTCCCCAGACTCATTAGATGGACAGTGTTGTTTTCAGCTAATGTCGTTGAATATTTTCGTGTGACAGCAAGCGAATTGCATAGCTATCGAGCATCATTTGATAGAAATGACACAAACATGGTCATACTTGGGACAAGACTGTCACTTATAGACATAAAGTCAACATTTATTTTCTGCGTAAAAAAAAAAAAAAAAAAAAAGAGAAAACTGTTCTTGGAGTAAAAGTGTTATCTGCTAATGAATTATACACCATCGCCTTTGGTGTTAAAAGCTAAAAGTGCTCTGCCTGAAAAAAAAAAATTGTGCTTAGTTTTAGTAGCAGGCTAGTTCAGAAACAATCCTTTATTTTAAACCTCTGCAGTTTTTTTTTTTTGTTTGTTTTTTGCCTCTGAAAGACGTTATTGAGACGTTATTGCTGCCAGTTATTACACTGTGAAGTGTGTGTGTAGTGCTTGTTGAATGTTTTGGAATGACCAGCAAAAACGCATTTGCCAAAGACAAAGTTATTGTAGAGAGTAACCATTTTTCCTCGATCAAGGAAAATGCGGTGTCAGCACCATGCCCATACTTTGCTTCTTTTTTGTTTTGTTTTGTTCATGCCGTTATAATTAGCATACCTGGGAGTAAGCACTCCTCATAGCGCCCAAATTTAAACTTTATCCCTTTCGCTCATGATGTTTTGGGGGCATCATGCTGATATAGCGTTGTTCCTTAGTCTGCACCTGTGTGCTGCGATTTTTTTTTATTTTCAGCTGTTAGTCTTTGAGTGAATCATTAGGGAATGTGATGCGTTGATCGCTATGCATGCAGTGTCTCAGAAAGTGCAATGCTACAGTTTGACCTTACATATGTTTCATCATTTGCTGCTTCAAAAATGCACCTAGGTGAAAATATTAAAATGCATCCTGCTCTGTTCTGACGTTTGCAAAGCACTGTGCTTACTGTCTGTGAATGCTGCGTGCTGACAGCATTCTGCTGTGCCCAGTCCCTTTAGCTGCTAAGTGTCGCAATGGCTCTTCACATGTGAATGGGTTTGTGAGTCACATGGAGGTGAAGTGTCCTTCAGTATGTGCTAAGGACAGACGAATGTTCCTTGCTTGATAGGTTATTCAGGGGGTGGCTCCTAAACATTACTATTTAATGATGCAGATGTATAAATGCTGGTATTCAAACTAGTTCCAACTTCTCAATGCAGTAGCCGTGCAGGATAGTATGCGTTAGTCTTTAGAATGACCATCATGTAACTCTAAAGAGACATGCAGACATTGGCTAAGTAACTGGTGAGATTTCACCGTTGGAGAGAGATTTTCTGAGATGCTACTATTTTTTTTTCTGATGCTGGAAGAGTATTTTTGAGACCTTATGAGAGAAACTTTCAATTGGAGTTTACTACCAGAACATTAAGATATATATATTTAAATCTATTTCAGGCACATAAAAATGCCACTAGTTGATTGGAAGCATTTGAAACTATTACTTTAAGGTCTTATTGACATACATAGGCTTTATCAGATAAGTAAGCTTTTTGTGCTAAAGGTTTAGCTGTATGTGTCAGCTCTGTATAATATAAAACTGATATTTGTAAACACTGCATACTGGTTTCAACGTTTGGAAAATGAGGTAAGCCAGCAAGGTACGATTGGGGAGACAATGCATGCACGCAGGCATAAAAGAAGATAGAATGAAATGAGCAGTGATGATAAACAGCTTGACTCTGGCGTCATTTGTCTTGTAAGTAAGCTTGGCTTGTAAGCTTGCATAAGCTTGTATTATACTCTTTTCTGCGTCAGTGACATAAAAAGGGGGCAATATCTGCATGTATCGTAGTTTATATGTATATAGCACTAATTCATGGCCATTGTTCTAACGTTTTGACTTCACTGTATTGATTTTTGAAGCATTTGGGACTGGGTGTAGCAGTGTTGCTCTCAGAATGTGGCAGCATAGAATTTGTTATTGCTAGCTGCAACCCCAACAGTGTGAATGAAAGAAAGGGCAGGTGTAGAACATAGTGGGGAACCCTGATCCTAGAGCCATTATTTTGACCCAGAGACATCATATCTTTGTTATAGACTATGACTGAAGCCAGACCACAATTGCTACGCTTCTAGAATAAAAATTTCACGTAAATATGGGTTGCAAAGTTAAATCTAGAGTCCTAATTGTTATGCCTCTGCAAATTAAGCCTGTAGGCTAGTGGCATGTGCATGGCACGTGTGGACTAGCTCTAGTGTGTGCGCATGGTGTGGAGCAGAAACTAATACTGATGTGCTAAACCATCAGTTATAGCAGCTCAACCTTAACTCTGTCATTAGGAATTTGCGAATGCCTTCAGATATCCAAAAATCTTGAAATGAACAAAAGCATGTGTCTTATGAAGCACAAGTCACTAACTTGGCCATAGGATTTCAAACTGGTCACCGTGGAACTACTGTTGAGGCAAATTGGCCAATTTCGAGGGCAACAAATAATGCAGTCGAAGGAAGGGCACGTCTCTGGTGCCAGAATGTTGGCTCAGGGTTGCGAGGAGGGGAAAGAGAGCCACACGGTTTAACAGGGTTGCTGCTTCTCGGGGGGGCACCCTCGCCAAGCTCTCGCCACGTGCACCACCTCTTGGGCAGCGACGGGCATCCTTCCGTCGGTTAGAGCGGTGCGTGCGGCGAGAGGGGGCCCGCAAAGGGGGGCAGTGTCGCAGGAGGCACCTGGTTTTGTCTTGTAGAAAGACGGGTGTGTAGAGGCGGTGGTGCACCGGAGCGCCCTGAAGGCAAAGAGGCGCGCACTCTCACCATGCGTCCCGTGGGGACCCACTACTGCACCTTCCTCTTGTGGGACTCTGTCTCCACAAGCGAAGGCAGGAGGAGGTTCCCAGGTAACCACTTCCCCCCCCACGGGCACAGACTTCAGAGTACACTTCGACGAGATATGAAGCGAGTAAAGAATAATTTGGAGACACATTACCTTGTAAACCACCCTCTATATCCATCCATCTCTCTCCGTTTCATCTCTAGATGTGTGCGTGTTCCACAAGTATTGGTGCATATCTCTCTTTCCGGTGGTAACTTTATTCATTCTAAACTTATGATGGTGACCACGCTTAGTGTGAATGCCTCATTAGCGTTTGAGCATCAGCTTAAGAACAACAGACCGAGTTTTGTTTACAGTGGAATCTCAACTCAAACTTGCACAAGCTGAACTGTCTGTTTGCGTTTAGTAGAGTGGTATTCGAAAGGCTGTCCTTCGTACAAACTCTGCTTAACTTGGAACAAAATTTCAGCGTCTTTCACTTTGAGTTACTGAGAATTGACTGCTCTTGATTTCTGTCTAAACTTAAGAGGTATCAATGATTTGGTTCGGTTAAGGGCCAACTGATTCAATAGGTCGGCCCTTCTCTATTTTATATCGCATAGCTGGATTGTTAGCACTCGAACTCTAATCAAGCTGTCACTCTAAGCCACTTCACCACTATTCTGATATAAGCCGGACTCTACAGAGCCTATTTCTTGCTGTGTTGTGGGTGTTAAGTGTCAACACAGTGTTGTTGGTGAAAGTGAAACACGTACAACCATATGCAAAAGGTCTCTCAGCCACCTTTAGCGTCTTAATGAAAAGACCTTGTTTTTGAAGTGAGTCCGAAACACACCTTTTCTTAGCTAAACTTTGTTTTGAAAAATGTAGTCAAATCATGACTGTATTAAGCTTAGTGTGCAAACTAAACTTGTCAGACTGCTGTATTTTAGATGAAACAGCAGAAGTTTA
Source organism: Amblyomma maculatum (assembly GCF_055883805.1). Lineage (NCBI taxonomy): Eukaryota > Metazoa > Arthropoda > Arachnida > Ixodida > Ixodidae > Amblyomma > Amblyomma maculatum. The sequence continues at coordinate 36,159,801 of NC_139349.1, read as the reverse complement.
TCTAAACAAGGTGTTTAATTGTGGGTGCTATGAATTCCTTTGCTCTTACAATTTAATTTTGCAAAAAAACGTGTCATCTTGGCATGAAACAAATTCGTGAGTTATTATTAAATCCTTCACAGGGGCAGAATGAAGCAATTACATTGAGTTACTTGTAGTTTTGAAATGAAAAAAGTTTCACTGATGGAAAAGATAGCTACACTCAGATCAAAAACCAGCTTGTTACCTTGTCAGGGATGGTAACTAGACCTGGGGTAAGATGAGGCATAAAATGTGCATCTTACTGCTTAGTATAAACTTACAGACGAACCTCAATATAAATAAGTCATGCTTTCTGTTTGAAACCTGGTTGCATTTTAAACTTTATTTTGGATGAGCAATTATGGCCGGTCTCTTGAAGAATTCTCTCTAGAACAGTGAGATAGAGGGGCCTTCTAAGTCGCTAATGGGTGTCATCAACTAATGCAAACTATTACTTGCAAATCTCTCGATTAGGCAACCATTACAATAGTGACCTCAGTCTCAAGGTGCAGCCTTTCATGCCTGTCTGGGCACAACGTTGGTTCATGGAATGTTACACTTGTTACCATACTTCACGTTTGACTTGATACTCATTGTCCTTGAGAACTTGCAAGAATTATACTCATGAGCACAAGCCTTTAAGGGACAAACACTGAGGGCAAGTTGAAGTTGGCCTGTGCCGATAGATTACTTCATTGTAACAAAAAGATGCTACTTTCACATAAATAGGAGATTTCATAAAATCAACTTCTTGCAGCAAGAAAAAAATGTTACGACCCCAGTGTTCCTTTTGAGAACTTGTGAGCATGCATGCAAGCAATGCAGTGGGGTATTGTTTCTCAAGACTTGATATCTCAACACAAATTTTGTTCTCAAACTCGTACGAACTATCGGTGAAGCCCGACTTAACTGTTGCCTACACAGTGAGATGTAGAGGCCTCGCAGTTTGGTTAACTCTTTAAATTCAAATATGTTATATTGAGGTTCCGCCGTAATGGTACTCTGTTGGCTACTGAAAATGCATCCAAAAGTTACATGGTAAGAAAGCTAGAATGGGTTAGAGTGGAGATTTTTCTTGATCTGCGGGGCAAGAAGCGTTAATGGTGCTTCATGGCATATATATATATTTGAAATTGTAGTTCATGTATAACACGTCATAATGCCGTAAGCTGTATGATGTGCAGTGGCAGCTCAGCAGATTTAAGCTGCCTTGTCTGGGGTCACATACTTACCGACACACAACTTCTGCTGTGCCCTAGTGTCAAAAGTTACCAGTAAGAAATCCTATTAATTGAGATTAAGAAAGGCACTGTTCAGAAACATTCATATATACTTGCAAAAAAAAAAAAGTATAACCATGCAGCTTTCATGCGTTTGTTTAGGTAATGTATATGAGGAATCCAGCATTAAAGTACCCCCCAAAAAAAATTGTGAATATCATTAACTCATAAAATCCGTGGCTAACCTCCCTGTATTCGGGAGTTCTGGGTACAGGAAGGGTTATTTTTTCTAACTACCTAGCTGTGGCTTTTTGCCAAACTTTGTGGCTATGAGACTTCTTGCTACTTTTATTTTACCAGAACCAAGAGTTGCCCTTTCTGCGAGTCAAATGTGTGTTATCAGCTTCAGCCAGTCAACTATACTGCACAGCATTGTTTCGTCATTAGTATGTTGTTTAGTCGTACGAGTGCACAGAAAGAACTTTGTGGCGAGAACAAAAATGACTGCCTTAACAGCCTGTTTTCTTTCTTGATTGGTGTTGAAAGCATTGCCAGTTCTTTCCAAGCGACTCATAGATGTACACATGGTGATGTTCAGTATGCACTTCCTGGTGTTGCTTATGATTTATTGCGTCTGGTACCTGCAGCAAAATTCAGCAATTTAGTTAGGCCGCGTTTATGCGCATGAATCATTGAAATGTGTAGGAAATATTACCATGCTGATAATATTTCAACTTGACTGATGCTAAATTTAGAACACTGACAAGAAGTTTCGTACGAGTTGTCTTGTAGTTTCACAAAATTTTACCAAAAATTTTACTGAGCTAGCAACATTTCGTGTTCGACCCTCTAGGGTGTTAAACAAAATTTACACCAGCTCAGTAACTTCAGATCAGCAGCATTCGCTGTATTTAAACGGATCGTGAGAAGATATTTACTGAGGCTATAAAGTGCGTAGATGCTATCGATATTCAGTAATGAAACATGATTCTTCATCTTTCCACTCACAGCACATGGACGCACCGAGCGAGGGCTTATCCCGAGGGCCCACTTAACGTCAGCAGGCTAAAAACATGAAGTCACCCTAATTGCAGTTTTGAAAGTCATTAGTATTTTGTAGGGTCCATGCAGAGCCTTTAAATTTGACTCGAATATTCACAAACACCACTTCTGTAGATTTGTAGTAGTAGAATGTGACCATAAATACCTTTTGAGTGTCCCTTAGGTGGCAAGTTTTAGACACTTCAAAAGATGGCACACACTAAAAAATAAAAAGTGTGTTATAAATCATGTATACAACATAACATGTATACGTGTGCAAAAATTTTCAACTGACTTGGGGTGCCATCTGAACTTGCTTACTTCCAGTAAAGTATGAGGCAGGACTTTATGCCTAAGCTTTGATGATAATCAAATTAAATGACTGAGAAAAGCAGTCGCATATTGTTATAAAATTTTACTTCTACCTTACCATTGCAAAATACACATATAGTCTGACTTGGGTACTTTGCTCATAGTATGTACTACGCAAGAAAATTGTGCATTAACTGTAATAACAAAATAAAGCAAAACGAAAACCTGCTCTTCATTTTTTTTTTTTTTTTTTTTGCATGTATGTTATCCTGGTTATAATGTGCTGTTATTTTGACCATGGAATACTGATTGCACTTGCAGCATTGTATTTTTTCTGGGTACGTGATTTGGGAACTTTGCTAGCAAAATGTTCTTTTCTTTCTTTTTTTAAATTCCATTAAGTACTTCATTTTTGCCATCACAGCATGACTTATTCTAAATCCTGGGTGTACTGTACAAGGAAAAAAAATTGTCTAATCTCAAATTACTGTTGCAAAGTGATCTGGAAAAACGGTTTAAATCCTATGGGAGGACAACACTGTGCACAGTTGGACTGCCAATAATTACTTTCTGGAAGTAAGCATAGTTCATTACTTAAATTGTCCCATCAGACATCGGTAAATGAAGTCACAGAGTGCTTTCTGTGCTACTCACACCTAACAGTGAGTAATGTTTGCCTGCATGAATTGGTTACTGGAATATGATATGTGACATACGGAATATGGATGACAGTGGAATATAACAACAGAGTACATTTCACCTTATACTAATATGATGTATGCCTTTTTCGGGATTACTTCTCGTTCAGCAAGACAATGGGCCGCATTAAATGGACAATGTGGTATGTGCTGTATGTGCTTTGTATACTGTGAGGCAGTGGTGTTACATTGTGGATGGCATTGCAGTACCAGTGGACATAGTAGCGATTTCAAGTTGGTTAACATAGTAAAACTTTTGTCTGCTTAGCATCATGCAATTGCAGGTCTGCCAGAGCTGACACATAGGCTATTTTTCTTCACTCAGAGCTTGATTCAGGGAAGGTTTTGGTAAGTCATGAAGTGCACACTGATATTTATAATTGATTGCACTCCTATGCTAGTTGTAATGCAAAGGCGCTTGAATATCTGAGTACTTTAGTTACTAATTATTATTATGGTTCACATTTAAGAATGCTCATTGGGTTCAAAAATGCTGTTTACAAAATCTATTGTTGTCACTATAAAATGCTATCAAAGTTTTGCATTCTGTTCTGTAGGACCTTGTGGGGATTTCTTGTTATTTTCTTTTCTTTTTAGCATGTACAAGAATGAGAATATGAGGGGCCAGGATCTGTAGCGTAAAGTGTAGTTGTTTGAGAGCACTTTTGTAGCATATACTGCCAAACAGTTGTCAGTAAACGGATGTGTCTGCTTAGCACTTGTTGGCCATCGTGTCAGTAATTGCAGAGAAGCAGTTTCTTTTGTGCTCTTACAGTAAAAAATGTTAGACTTTAACCTAGCACACCTAGTTTTTTTCTGGAATGTCACCATGAGGCTTCTTAAAGTGAGGCTTCACTGCCTCGCAGCCCAATATGCTTTTTTTTTTTTTTTTTTTTTTTTTGCAAATTGTTATCAGGCAGTCCCCCGCCCATTTATTATTATTTTTTTTTTTCGGAGGTCAACTCTGTGTGAATGGCATTTGGAAAGAGGTTGTCGTGCACCAGGAAAACCAGCCATTAATGTAGCGAATCTCACGGACTTTCCTTGTGTTTCCACAGACCTTTATCACTCTATTCCGGAACCTACCACAATGTAGCATCTCTTACTTCCAGCCCTAACTAACTTTGGATAAAAAAGCATACAGACACATTGTCTATTTTTTGCTGCTCATTCTATTGGACACTCGAAGGACTCTCAGTGTGATAGTACAAGTCTGCATGCTGAAAAGCTGTGTGTGGCGATCACTGTGCTCATTTATTGAATCAACATAGTACTAGCTAGTTTACCCCCCACCAGGCAGCGTAAGCACATTTTTTCTGCCTTTCTTTTTTGCATGGTTTCAGGCGTGTAACATATGAAGACTTGGAGAGAATAGCCCCTTACAGGCCGACCAGGTTTCTTTCTAGGCCCATTGCTGAAGTGAAGGCAGTTAAGGTGAGTGTGTATGGCCACTTTTTTTTTTTTTTTTTTTTTACCATTTCCTTAGCAAATTAATCTCTTCTAACTTAAAACATGCATTAGGAGTACCATGTATACTTGTGTAAGGACTTGGCAGCCAGAAATTCGAAAAAAAAAAGAAAAAAGCCAGCCATAAAAACTGTTTCATGCATGCATACTATTCTTTTTTTTTTTTTTTCGTCTACTAGTATATTCCGCTGACAGATAATAGATGATAATTGCCTGTCACACTTGGTATGATCATGAACACATTGTCCCCTGCACTGGCCTCATCTTGGAACTATGAACGCATGGTGCATCAGTGCTGCTAGCTTGTTCTGTGGCACTGTTTTTTATGGCGATGCGTCATTGTTGAGTATTATGACATTCGGTCACTGTTGCTAGGCTTTGCAAAGGGTGCTTTGAATCTGGTTACAGTTAATCAAAATCTTTAACCTTGGTAGCAGTTTACCACACTTACAACAATCTCACATTAAGAGGAACATATTATTGGTTTGGTTTGTGGAACATAACGTCCCGAAGCGACTCAGGTTATGAGAGACACCGCAGTGGAGGGCTCCGGAAATTTCGACCACCTGGGGTTCTTTAACATGCACTGACATCGCGCAGCGCACGGGTGCCTTCCTGTCCACCACCCCATTGAAAATGTTAATTAGGAATTCTGCAGCGATGCATGTGCAAAGGCAGCCTAGTCAAAGGCCACCCCACACCGACTATCACAGGTAGCATATGGAGCTTATTGACGCCACTCTGTCGGTCAAACCGCCACAAGCACCAGATCTTAAGAAAATCTTAACAACTTAGAATCAAATGACGTCTGCCACTAAAGTAGCACAGTAGTCTAGTGACCTAATTTACTCTGAGTGGTTAACTTGCACCCATCATTGTGTCCACATCGTATCATCATTCCCCCCCACCCTAAAATGCAGCCCTTGAATGAGCATAGGTGACACGTATGTTACACTAAGCATAGCTCAGGCTTGTGACTGCAGTGGGCTGTGTGTGTTTACTTTCAGAGCCCTGATGAGAGGGGCGTTGGAGTCCAAGTTTTAGAAAGCGTCTACCGGTTCACACTTGGTTCGATCGCTGGTGGTAAGTACTGGGCACCGGCAACTATGAAATTTCTGTGCGCAGTTAATTGAGCGGTCTTTTTTTTTTTCACTGCATGCATGCTGCTAACTGTGTTTTGGGTGTCAGCACGTGAAGAAATTGCCGGCGTTGTTTAATTACAGCGGCAGGAGCCACGGTGGTGTACCCCATAGACCTGGTGAAAACGCGTATGCAGAACCAGCGAACAGGCTCCTACATTGGGGAGCTGATGTACCGTAACAGCTGGGACTGTGCCAGCAAGGTCATCCGACATGAAGGCCTCTTTGGCCTCTACCGAGGCCTCCTACCTCAACTGGTGGGCGTCTGCCCAGAGAAGGCCATCAAGCTCACGGTAAGTAGTTTCATTCCCCTGAGCGCTTCCATATTGCCTTGGTTAGTAGAACTGTGTTCTACTTTCACTTCCTTGTGTTTGCAGTAGTAGCCATTCTTTGCAGCTTGTGACTGTTGTGACCACCTTCTTCCAGGTTAACGACCTGGTCCGGGACAAATTGACAAGCGGTAAAGGAGAAATTCCGGCCTGGGCAGAGATTTTGGCCGGAGGATGCGTATGTGCTGCACTGTTGTCTTTCTTTTCAAATCACGGGAGGGTTACTTGAGAGAAGGGACAAATGCAGGCATCACTCAAGCATAAGACGAGGTAGTTATTTAATAAGGACACTATGAAAGGCTTTTTTGGATTGCCACCAAAATAAAGAATTGGTTCCCCCCCCCCCCCCCCCCCCCCTCATTCTTCAAAAGCAGTTTCCTTAGGAATTTTACATCACTGTTCGGTGGAACGTGCTACTACTTTAATGCTTTCTGAGACTCTTCTTTTGCTCTTGAGGGGAGGGAGTATATACAGAAATGATCTTTGTTGTAGCCAACAGCTACAGAATGAGCATGGTTGACTTTCTTATTGTGAGAGCTGCTGTTCTATTTGCATTGCCAAACAGTAAGTTGAGACATCTGCTAAAGTGCTATCTTGTTCTTGAATGAAAAAATGTGATACCTGTCAAAATGCATTTTTTTTTTTAATTCTGTCTGTAAGGGAACTGTGCAACGGGGGCATGGAAAGTGACTCAGTAATGGCAGTCATCATATGTATTAAATTTTACGAGGCTTTTTACGAAGCTTCTAGAATTACTTATATGTCAGGGTGGCACCACATTCAAGTCAAGTGAAGTTTAAATTTATTTTCAGCATCTTGCGTCCACTGGACGGGCTTAATGTCGATGGGGGCCAAGCAAAAATTATAACAAGGGCTTGACAAGGTCTGCGCCCCTTCCAGATAGCAGAACAGCACAGAGCTAACCAATAAATTTTCTCAGCACTGTGCTCCATTTTCATACAGTGTTCCAAGTTCAGCAAATGTTTGATACCTCACCTCAAAATCACATAAGATGAATGGCTACCATATTTTCTGGTGTATGAGACGCACCCGCTATTATGCAGGCTTTTAATGAAAAAGTTGGTACATAAGACACACCCCAATTTACCCAGTTAGGCTAACGAGACTAATTAAACACGCTTGCGCTACCATCGCGGAATGCATGGTACCTGTGAGAAGTCTTTATGCAGCTCGAAGGGATCGAAAAAGCCAACACTCGCGCCCCACCCATCCACTTTATAAACTTATGCTTGGGGCGTCCGAGATGGCCGCATGTTTGTAATCGTGGAAGTCGTCATCACCGGCGTTTCATGATAAAGTTCACCTAAATAAGTTGCGCACAGCAATCCCCATGTTGATGTATCGCGGTGTTACAACTGTGTGATCGGTAGTGATATTATTTTTGGTGAAACAAGCTTGAACGTCAACCCAAGTAAATTCCCAATGTCCGAACTCGCAAAATAACTACGAAAAATTTGCTTATAAGACACACCATTGTAAAAGACACACCAGCAAAATTTTTTGAAAAAGGCCGCGTCTTATACACTGAAACATACGGCTTTAATGTAATTCTTTTTAATACGCTAGGCTTTGATTTATCCTTGAAGAATAATTCCGTTGTTCCTGAGGTTATTGTGCTTGAGTTAATTCTTGTTTGCCTTTCATTTCAGGCTGGTGCTTCACAAGTGATGTTCACCAACCCACTGGAAATTGTCAAGATCCGTCTTCAAGTTGCCGGAGAGATAGCGTCCACCGCTAAAGTCAGGGCGTGGACAGTTATCAAGGACCTGGGAATTAGAGGACTGTACAAGGCATGCTTCCGTCTGCATTTTGTTGTCATGCTTTTTAAGCTAGTCTACTGTGAAAGGAATGGAGTCATCAAAAATTTGATTCATTCTTTGAATAAAAAATGTGCTGTCATTGATGGGGATCTCAGATGGAATCTCTTGATTAATACTGATTTGTATGGGCGTGCGAGTGTCAAAAATGCCTCTGAACATTGAATCAAATTTTGAATATATGATTAGTGAAAAAAATGGAAAATTATAAAAAAGAAAAGCAAACATTGTTCATCTTGCTTATTTTAAAATAAGATTTAACTAGAATTGTGCGTAAGTGTATATTCTACTGAATAATCCAGTATAAATTTTATACAGGGTTCCATATACCAGTTTATTGTACAGGATAGACCTACTTGAACCCAGATGAGGCTGTCGTATCGCTGTTGAATACAGTAAACTCTCATTAATTCGGCCTTCAATGGACCAGAAAGTATTCAAATTAGCTGAGAGTTCGAATTATTGAACTGCCTGAATCAACAGCCAAAACCATTTTCATCACAATAATTTTATGTTATGAACACCTGCACGATGGTTGTCTAAGCACATAGCCGCGCATGTAGGGAAGATACAAATTCTTGCATAATATAGCATATAAAACGGGCATATTGAAGTAAAAAATACGCTAATAAAGCAAAATATCGTAATCAAAGTATTAAGTAAGGTTAAGATATTGGTGATCCCTTTTTGTAAACAATCTGTGGGTACTTGTCTGTAGCTAGAAAAGCTGAATTCAGTAAGAAATGGATGCTGATTATTTGATTTTTTTTTTTTTTTCATTCCAGGGCTCCCGAGCATGCTTCCTGCGAGACATCCCCTTTTCGGCCATATATTTCCCAACATATGCGCACTGCAAATTAAAGTTCGCAGACGAGATGGGCCACAATGGACCCGGCTCTCTGCTCCTCTCTGCTGTGATTGCAGGTGCTTCCGCTCAGCTGTTCCTCGGCTGTCGGCAAATGATGGCTTGACCATTGCTTAACAAATGTTTTACCAAGACAGTTTGGCATGTGATTGAGGGGTCATAAGATGGGTTCTCATGGCTTCCACCTATAGAAACACTAAGTGACCCCAGTGGGGCCTGTGTTTAACCAATTTTCTTTCACCAGTGGTTCTTAAGTTTTCCTTCCAAAATGGTGCCATTATTCACTGGGTGCACAAAGGTAAAACTGAATGGACTTTAAAGTGGCACTGCTTTAGAGTTTCCAACCGTACAGTCTTGTAAAAGCTCTCAATTATCTAACGCAAGTAGCATCAGCAAATCATTAATTATACATTGCTGCTTACTGCAAGCCATTTTAATCCAGATTGCAAAAACCACCGAGCTGGCCTTCCTATAGGCTTGCCAATGTTTGACTGCAGCTCTGTGGCTTTGTCGACATCATATAAGACCATGCTCATTGACAGCAGGATGTCATTTCCTGGTACCATAGTTCTTTGCTAAGCTCCACAGGAGCTCGCTGACATCAAAATGATGTCTGCATTGCGAAGTCAGCTTAATGGCCTGCAATATCTTGCTTTATTTATTTTATTTTTTTTGCCATATTTGTTACTAATATTTTCTGCAGGGTATATTCTTGAATGCTGAGAAATTGAACTACACGAATGTTCTGGCTTTGCAATTGTTCTCAATGCTCCTTTAATGTCAAATGTACTTTGTATTATTGCAGTGCCAGATGCTTGTAGAGAGTATTTTTTCTTCATTTCCTCTTCTGCCTTAAGCTAAGCATTAGAACCATTTCTGCTATCCTTATAAGGATAGTATACAAGGATAGTTTCCGGCCAATATGCGATGCCTAAAGAGGTCTCGTGGAACGCAGCACTGTTTTGCAGTGTTGGCGTTTTCGTTTGTGCCGAACTCGTGCTGACAATTAGTTGGCTCTTGGCAGGTGTGCCAGCCGCGTATTTAGTGACACCGGCAGATGTCATCAAGACAAGGCTACAAGTGGCCGCCCGGCAAGGTCAGACCACATACTCTGGCGTCATGGATGCCTGCCGCAAGATTTGGAAAGAAGAAGGTGGACAGGCTTTCTGGAAGGGAGGGCCAGGTACGTACGTGAGCAGTGCTATCCTTAGATGTGCCTGCTATCAGAATAGTTCAATGCCCTGACTTTAGTTACTATTACTAATCAGCTTATTTGTGGTGCCTCAAAGTTCAGCATTATTATGACAGAACCGAGGGCATACTCCGTAATGAAGGCCGTTTTCAGCTGTGACCTCTCATACCACAGGTGCAATTAAAGACAGCTATTTGATTTGGTTAATAGTGTTTTAACATTCCGAAGAAACTCTGGTTAAAAGGGGTGCCGTAGTGGAGGACAAATTTTGACCACCTGAAGTTTTTTGATGTGCGCCAATATTGCACAGTACAAGGCGCCTTGGTTTTTGCCACCATTAAAAAGCCCATCCCCATCATCCCAGCCGTGGGACTGAATACACGTCTTTGGGATCAGGAGTCAATTGCCCTAACCACTGAGCCACTGTGGAATGTAATCACAATTGTTACCTCGGTTACATGTGCTGTTAGTAGACTACTGATTGGCAGCACCTTGCAGCTTTGCTTGTTTTTGGTCAAAAGTGTTCTAATTTCAAATTTGTGAAAGCTTTCCACTTAAGAGCTGTCGAGATTCTCATAATGCAGAAGATGTAAGAAGGATATCATGGATCAAAATTATTCGGAGCCCTCCATTGTCACATCTTTCGTGGCCTTAGTTGCTTTGGGATGTTGGACCCCGTAACCACATCAGCCAGACTCCCGAGGTGGGAGTTGGATTTAGAAAAATTTTTATTTATGAAGCCACTATTATTAAATTTTCATACATGTATCTTTGTATGCTGACCTTAAATATGCAATCTAATTTGATATAAACAATTCTTTAAGCGCTTATGTAAACTTTCGTGCAGCACATTTAAGAAATCTTTCTGCGGGCAACCCGCTGAAATGCATGCTATTTGTCTTGAATCCTACCTACCACAGAACCTGAGTTATAGGATTTTGAATCTACCACTTCAGAAATGGGAATATTAACTTTTTTTCTTCCCGTTTCTGAAGTGATACCTTCGATACCCTATAATTCTAGTTGCATTATAGGCAGATTTATGATTTCACACTTGTTGCATTCCTTGACTTCGAGAGCAACAAGCAATGTGTATTTCAGCAAGTTGTCTGCAGCAAAATTTCTTAAGAGAAATAATTGCTGAAGCAATCGTTTCACACGAAATTTAGTCACATATTTAGAATCAGCACAGTGTGTTCCCTGAAGATTTCATAATTGTGACAATAAAATATTTTTGTTTGAAATCTGGCAACCGCTCTTGGCTTTGTGCTGTTAACCATCATGCTTTGATGCATTTCACAGGCTTCCTGGCATGTTTGTAATATTTCTGGCTTACATTCAATTGCAGCTCGTGTGTTCCGGTCAGCTCCACAGTTTGGCTTCACACTTTTGACATACGAGATCCTCCAGAGGCTGTTCTACATTGACTTTGGAGGGAGGTAAGCCGGGAACTTGTGGGGCGAAATTTGTAACCGTTCTTCTGCTTCCCATGGTATGTTACTCAGGCAGAAACTAAACACCTGGCACCTTTTTGCTTCGACAGGAGGCCTACAGGGTCACAAGTTAAGGTGCCCGTGCAGGCCGGGGAAATCAAGTCTTCCAACCCCGACCACATCGGTGGCTACCGGGTCGCCTTGGCCACATTCAGTGGGATGGAAACCAAATTTGGACTTCTTCTGCCTCGATACAATGTCGCCTAGAGGGCACATTTTTTTTTAGTGAACGAAGTTTGGCTTTGCGCGCGTCCACAAACCCGCTGCCCTAGTGTACTGTGTACAAAACTTGCTCAGTCACACAGCGGTAGCATAGGCAAGGAACTCTTTGAAATGCCCCCTGGTTTTTAGCATATATTATCACTGTGCCACTGTTCTAAAGGTGTCTTTTGAACCGCTTTACTTTCCCTGACCACCTTATGTGCTTATGAACCGAATGTTTTTCAAGGTTGGACTGTGTAGAGAGATGAGTGTGAATGAGAACAAGTGGTGCTGAGAAGGTTTTAACTTTCAGTCTCGGAATGTTCGAATTTTTTTTCTTAGCATATGTGGGGTGGTGTGCGATGCAAACATGGTACCGGCATGCCTCTGTGTTCATTAGCAAATAACTCTTTACGCAAGGCCATCTATACGTGGTAGTAAAGTTGTGTTCATTCCTCCATGTAAGCCGGTGACATTTTGGTGTAATTAGGAGCATTGCATCGCGTTTTATGAGCAGCTGTATTTTTGCTGTTGAAGTTGACTGGTGCACATGCGTTTGTTAAGTCATGCTTTTAATTTTTGATGGGCTAGTGCCGAGTATGCCACTGAATGCCCAGTAGCCGAGTGGGATGTTACCGCTACAAAGGCTTCTTTTAAACTTTTTTGTTGTCAAGTTTTCTTAGAAATGGCAGTGCATATAAACAGTTTTCGAGGTTTTGCATCATCAGGTTGCCAATTAAGCCACCCCGGTTGAGTACTTTGAATCTATTGCTTGATGGTTTTGCCATGCAAATATGATGGAAATACTGACTGTCCTTTTCTGCTTCAGCAGTCCTAGTCACACTAGTAGCTCTTAACGCATTGTCCCTGGCAGTGGTGCGGGTGTAACCACTCTTAATTTCACCTAGATTCTGTAGTTTTATTAATTTTATTTTCTCTCTCTCAAGCTCAGTGGTAGCATATGGCAGTTTCATCTGTACAGAAGCATTAAAAGTTGAATGTTATACTTTCAACTGTGTGCTGCTTTGGTTATTTCATTGTTCTAGGTACACAGAGATTAAAACATTGTACAGATACCCTGCACAGGAGGCCCCTGGCAGTGGCTGTTCTTCAATAAACCTGTTGTCTACCAACTAGGTTCCCTTCAGTTTCATTGCAGTTTAGTTACTGGGGGGAAAAAACGCTGCAGCCTTCATATACTTAGGGCACGCACACACTCGATTGTACAATGGGATAAAACAAGTACCCAGTATATGCAGCAAATGCTTCTGGCGAAACAAAACTTTCACCAGTTCTGTTTCCACCCACTTTCGATAAAAGACACCCATACTAGCCTCTTTATATCCTCGTTCCTACCATGAGGGCAAGCAGAAAAACTCTGCTTGCTCTTTCTGCAAAAAACCTCAAAGAGAATATGTAAATATGTGGGTGGAGGATGTTGCTCCATGTGTTCAAGCCTGCATTGGATATAATGGACAGGTGAAGAACAATGCCCCATGGTGTGTATGCCTTTTTGCTCTTTACCTTCCAGCAGGGTGTCTTATGCAGTATAGTAGCCCAGCTGAACTGGGCAGCAATGCTGAATTGTAGGTTTGTTAGTAATTCATTTTAAAACTGTTCATTACAATAAAACTTCGATTCTTACTTCAGGCCCTTCAAGGGGACACATCAAATGGGCCTAATTAATGAGCACCTGTATGATTGTTGTCTGTATTTGCAGTGAAAACCGAAGTGAGAATGACTGTTTTTGCCTATTTCGTCAAGTGCTTTGCCCACACAGTCGGCAACGTTGAGGTGCTCTAAAACACTGTGCTCCGAAATCTTACACGTGTCCGCTACCATTTTCACAGTGCGACTCAGTAACATGGTGCCGATACTTCCCCCTCTCGATTCACAACTGCCTCAGCACACTGTATGCGGTAAAACAATGCGGTGAAACTGCGCTGGCCACGCGTAGGTTCACAGAAGCGGCATGTGGATGCAGGCATTAAAACAGCGAGACGTCATTCCATAGACGTTGCCCACTGAACGATGTGATCACAGCCACGGGATGGCGTGAGCACGGTGTGTGAGCATTGGGGCGGACGAAACTATGCTACTCGAGCTTTCAAGCCAAAATCAGCGAAAGCCGTTCTAGACTCATGGAACGAAATCCGATGCGTGAGATCTGTGCATTGATGCGTCACTTATCAGTCATCTTGCAATTGATAACATCGGAAAAGTAAAAGTTTTCGAGATCAATGCAGAATCTGCACTAGAGAAATGCGCTGTTGCTGTGTTCTCCGCCAGTTGTCAGCTAGATTCCACGAGTAACTGATACTGCGCCTTTCCTGCAGACCAGTTATAGAGCGCCGGGGAACTTTGATGTGTTTAACGAAACATTGGTTGTGTTTGACAAGGGACGCGAGATGTACCGTGTGCAGCAACAACGCTCGGGCTTTCGCATTTCTGCACTACTCTCGCAATTTTATTTCGGAAATGGGAAACTTCACCATGCTTCGTGTCTGCCACAGCGCGCACACAATGCACGGACTACATTGTTTCATGCAACTATAAAGGCTCGGGGAGTCTATTTCAGTGATAGCTGGCTGCATGGACTGTTCGTGCCTTAACCTATCCGAATCAAGTGTCCAAAACGCCATAGAAAAACTGCCCCGAAGAAAAATCCCCAGTTGCGAAGCAGGAAAAAATGCCCAACGGAAGCAATCAAACAAACCGATCATGCAAGCATCGCCTCGCCTTATGTACAGCGCCTACAAGCTTACAAAAATCATCTTTTTTTTTTTTTTTCAGCTTGAACTCGAACGTATATTTTGTCTCTACTGTTTATTTTTTTAATTCCAGACAGTGTTTCCCCGTGAATTGCTGCAATTTGTATGGTGTGGCACTTTCACTCGTTGGATTTGAAGCTGACGCGGAACATTCGTAACAAAGTAACAGAAAATTGTCGGCCTAAGGCAAGCTGCAGAGTTTCAGGTAATCATAGTCGGAGACTGCTCAAGAGCGTCGCCATCGAAAAGATTGACGCCCGTCACCAGGACCATACCAGAACACGTTCTGCGAGGGTATTCCGGCAGTGACCCCCTCTGAAGTCAGTCGTTCCCCATAACTACCAATTCGACCAGCCTATTGTACATTTATTAGCGTATTATACAGCTGATGGGACCTGCCTTTTAACAAAGTGCTAAAGAGCCGGGGAACTAGGGACCAGGGAGTCAACGACCTTTTCTCTCAGGGACGTATTTACCTACACCTACACAGACGTTGGCAGGGAGGGACCGCGCGGTGCAGTTTACTGTATTAAAATAAGAAACTGCCAGTACACTTAAGTGAACGAACTGTAATACTTCTTGCTTAGCATAATTCATGTGCAAAGGACTGAAAGCTTGCCAGTTCAAAAATAATGCCTTTGTGTCCAACACTTCTAACACTGGGCACCACTTTTCCTTTTATTGCCATTAATCCCCTTTAACACCACTTCTGTCATTTTTCCCGACACAGAAGACATATTGGTTTGCACTGCATCATATGCCTCACAAGAGGTACCCCATGTCTCACAAGTGTTTGTTCCAGGCCGCAGAAAAGCTCCAAAGCACACAGAACATTTTTGAGGCCATACAAATAATGAAACATGGGGGCTCTTGTAAAAGTTCATCTATAAAGCTCAGGACAGAGGAATTTTGTGGATTCCCTGTCCTGGCTTGGTGCACGAAGTGGCTATTCAACAGTGTTTTTAATAAACAGTTTTGTGTTAATGCATTTTTGGAGTAACTCCTTTTGAAGTTAATGGTATGAATCCCAAGGGCACAGAAGAGAAATGCACTTGTCAGTCTGTTGCGTGCTCACCAAGCAAAACTTTATAAAAAGTACAGACCGCCGGATGTCTAGATGTGTACACATCCACCAATACAACGCTCATGGGGGATAGCACGGTGCGAGGACGTAACTCTGCTTTGTAGGTGGCGAGACAGATGGACAATGTCAGAAACACAAGCCAAAGCTCCACAAGACTAAAGGTGGCGCATGTATATGGCATTGAAAGCACACCACATAAATCAATGCGACAGTCGTAGAACTAGCTATAGGTAGTACAGGCGAGCTTCAAGGGACATATATTATGCTGAGGCATGCAAAAGGAAAGAAAAATAAAGTAACATTTGGAAAGGGCGGTGAAAAAAAATTGTCTTCAGAGACAAAAATTCAAAAGAACTGTTTGGTGCACTTTTCCGCCAGGGCGGTGCGACTTACCTGGTTGGAGCAGTTTGGCTCAAGCGTAGTACAGTTGAACCCGGTTATATCAAACCCGGATATATCGAATTTTGGTTATATCGAACTCACAGAATATCCCCTTGAAAATCCCATGTAAAAGTATAGGAAAGCCGCGTCATATATCGAACTCAATTTCACAGGTCTTCAATATATCGAACTCCGCACCACGCATTAGAAAGTGTGCCTTCCCCAAAGATGATCGCATCACCCTTAGCTGTTTGCCGCGCGACGTTTTCAAGCCACGCGCAGAAGGAATGAGGGGACAGTTTGGTGACAGCTAGTCTAGGCAGCGCCGCGCCCATTCCCCAAAGGCGCGCGCGCATCTTCAGTTATCCTTTCCCGCGCGCCAGTACACGACGTTTGCAAGACATGTGCGTGGGTGTGCCCATTCTTTTGCCGAGCTATCTCTTTCCTTCAGCACGAGCTTACGCATGCATCAAGCCAGCTCAGCCCGTTTTCAGACAGACGTCGGACGCTTTCTCCAGCGTATGTTGCGAACACTGCACGCGGTGGCTGACGTGGCTATGGCGCCTGCGGACGTTAAGAAGCGGCAGATCTCTCCCTCTCTCTTTGTTTTTTTTTTCTTTTTTTTGCAAAAGTCATCCATTCTTATCGCTGTGCTGTACGCGGGGCATAGCGTAAGATATGGCCGGCTGCGGACGTTAAAAAGCAGCAGGTTTTTCTTTTTTTTTTTTAGGGGGAAGGGAGTCGTTTAGTTTATCCTTGCACGTATGAATCAACGAAAGCACATGGTCAGCTGCGATCATGACACCTGCCCCAAGCGCGGCGTGATAAATGGAACCAGACTTGTGCAATCAAGCCATCACGGGCACTCTGCCAAGTTCGCTCCCAGCCATTGCAAGAGCTATCAAAAGATAAACGCGCTGCCCCGCGCCTTGACGTTATCGCTGCGCAGCATCTTAGCACGCTGCCAAGAAATGAGCTGCGGATGAGATGACCAAAACGGAGTAGCGCGCGCCATCGACATGCAGCGAAAACGCTGGCGATTTCTGTTCTGCCGCAGCGACACAGAAACCTTGTTCCGAGCTGCTGCGGTGGCTCGAGGGACGCAGTTCCAACAAGTTGGAAATTTTTTGCTCTGTCGCTGCCGCTTGTGGCTGAGATCGCTCAATCGCTTGCATGTGAGCGAACTGGCCTTAACGCTTTTTTTCTTTTTCCAAATTTTGGGTGCAAAAGTGAAGGGTGGGTTCATTATGCGATGGGTTGATTACACGACAAATATGGTATCGTTTTTTTGCATCGCAAGTGCCGTCACAAGCCGATTTCTGTATATCGAATTATCGATATATCGAACTATCTCGCGATCCCCTTCGAGTTCGATATATCCGGGTTCGACTGTACAACTGCAAAATTGACAGCTGCATTCAGCATGAAGGTCCAGCCACACAAACTGCAACAAAGCAACTCCATGCTGCTCCTTCCTACAATTCATCAATTATAGAAGTGCCTCCAGAGGAATGTTGAAGAATGTTGACGTGGACACTTAAATGCGCAGGGATCCTCCTTTATTTTATGTGAAGTATGAAATGTCACTTCTTGGCCACTGCTGTCTTGGCGGATGCCTTGGCCGGACCTTTGCCTTTGCCCTTTCCGCCGGTTTTCTTGGACTTGACGACAACAGGGTCCTTGGCCTTGCCACCCTTTTTCTTGATCGCAGCCGCCCGGCGATCTTCAAACGACTTTTTCAGGGCAAGCTGCCATGGCTTCATCTTGCTCTCATCCAGCTTCACCTATGGAGATCACAGTTACCATCTTGCATCATATGCTCCAGCCAAATAAGGCACACACTTCAGTTTTGGTGGCACGGTCCAAGTCTAACCAACAGCATACTGTGTACAACTCTCCGATTAATTATGTACAGACCCCCACCAATACAAGTCTGATTTTGAAAGTCTAAACAGTGTCTTCATGATAAGGTGCACTCCTGATTGGCTCAGAACAACCTCTGCCGTTTGACAACTTCGGGAAATCATTAATCATTACTTGGCTAGCTGAGCACACCTGTGGCCAATGAAGGAAGTCTACATAGCTTTCTCTGAATATTTAGTTAAAAAATCTGTCCCAGTGACAACACCAAATGCACGGCCACCCCAAACCAAGGCAGTCACTCCTCTGAACTAACCAGGGTGGTAAGCACTGCCTATTCGTAATTACAATGAAATAGGAGAGGCACTTACACCCTTCTTTTCGGCAATCAGGAGCTGCTTCTTGAGCTTACGCTTCTGGTTCAGAAGAATGGCAGCCCGGCGAGTTACAGCCGCATACGGGTTGAGCCTCAGCATGGCGTTGATGTTCTTCAGCGGGTTCTTCTTCTGCGTGCGACGCTTCACACGCCTCCTGCAAATGACAAGGACATTAAGGCATTCAAATCCAAGAAGCAAGAAAGCACAGTGCACTCTCATTACTTCAAATTTCAAAGGACAAGGTTTTGGTCTCAATTATTAGGTGTCCAAGAAGCTGAATAAGTACAATACTGAAATTTTCTTCAGGGATGCCTATCAAAATACAGTTGGACGCAATTATAACAATGCCGCTGACG
Organism: Amblyomma maculatum; assembly: GCF_055883805.1. NCBI lineage: Eukaryota > Metazoa > Arthropoda > Arachnida > Ixodida > Ixodidae > Amblyomma > Amblyomma maculatum. The sequence continues at coordinate 36,141,156 of NC_139349.1, read as the reverse complement.
CTGAATTATAACGTCGCTGCTGAAGTGGCGCTGTCAGTGATTGTGAGATGCGAATGATTTGTTTGGCTGTCAACTCTCAATGCCGACGTGGCATCTGGGTTAGTCCGGAACGTCTGCTGCGCTGCATAACACACTTGTGTAACGAAGCCTGCCTCCTATATTAAAGTGAGGTGGTGCTTGGCATATCTGTTTTATGCCGAACAGCGTTCGCTATAGAAAGTTAAAAATACATATTTGATAAAAATATTTCGGAACAGTTCAATATATTCAATAATTCGTTATATGCGTGTTCATTATATCGAGATTTGACTGTATACGGTCTGCTTTGAACATTATACCCCCGAAACGTGAGGAGTGATAAGCTGCGTGTGGCAAATACAGTGCGGTAGCAATTAGTTTGGCGACCCTGTATTTTTATAACAAAGGTAACTTCTGCTTGAAAGCAATATTTTTGCTATATTTATAATAGGTGGCCTAAGAATCCCAATTTACACCTAATTCGATTAGCCTTTAGCGCTCCAAAACTTTTGCTCGAAACTTTTCTTCCCATAATTATCGCACCCAAACAAGATCAATATTCGCGAAAAAATGTTATGAGAGTAAATACAGTAGTGCAGTAACCAAATCCGTGGTACAAATTAAGCTGCATCAAAATTTTGAGAATTGTTTGAATTAACTGAAAGGAGCCTACTATAAAACAAGGCAAATAAAACTCACTGCGGTGCCCTCAAGAGATGACGGATTTCCTCGCTCTTCAGGATGCGGTTGATATCCGAATTTGTCATCTGCGGCTTGGGCAGGCTGTAAGGAACGAAAATTTGTGGCTGCATGGAGCATAAACACTCAAATCCCGAGAAAAACACTTGCACACCAGGTTCACTCGAATGTCACATTAACATGCGTTAAAAAGCTGCCGCAGAAAATAAACGCAGCAAATTAGCAGAAATAATTATAACATTAAACTTTAAAACTAACAGCAGTGGAAATGGGAGGGGAAAAAGAAAGACACCTAAAGGACACCCTGCATAAACTTACTTGAAGCTCTTCTTTTCGGCCGATGGCTTCTTATATGTGCCATAGATCTTGTCAAGCCGCCGGAAGGCAGCCTCGGTCCAAATAACGAAGCGTCCCACATGACCACCCGGCGCCACCTTCAGCAGGTTTAGCTGATCCACGCGCAGTGTGTCAACGCCTGCACGACAATACCACATTCTAAAGGAACAACTATGACCCTTGGAATTGAGCCCGGGCTGCAAACAAATGGCTTTGCTGGACATTTATGCTATATCGAGGCCTCCTCTTGTATCTGCATCAGCACTGCTTCCCCTTCACATTTCAGTCTATCAGCCAGCATGACTGCACAGCTGTCACAAGAAGCAAAACTTTCTGCCCTTAAATGCAATGCTCATTGGAATAAGCGTACGCTGCTGCAGTCGGGAAGAAATAGGAGCACAAGCACGCAACTCTGTCACTTGAGATTTGCAATAGTTGTTTTTTTTTTCGCTCACAAGTGAGGTTGGAACCTACACTCACACGAAACGGGGCTATGGTGCGATTGGTACGGCCCGGGCGATCAGCAGCAAGCATGTTCTAGTTCAAGTGAAACGCCTTTTGCCCTACGTTGGCCGCTCCGCCGACTCAAGCTGAAATTATATAGAGTACAGCCTGCGCGCTTTTATTTGTGGGCACGATAGAAAGTCTGTTATGCTACTGTTTTTGGGAACTGCACAAATATAAAAACTGCACGTATGTCAACAAAAAAGAAACTATGCAACTTACAATAAAACTAATATAAGATTTGAAACCAGCATAAGAAACTGAATTATTAGCTGGAGTTTCATAGCATTAAGGGGGGACGCGGGCTTTGAAAGTCGAAAAATCGCAAAAAGGTCGGCTTTTTAAAAAGTACATATCTCGGCTGTATATGTTATAAACTACCTTTCCTATAATTATAAACGCCTAATTCATCGTGGAACTGCTTTAAATTAAATATACAACTGGGCGTGGCAGCCCCAGAGTCGCGAGCGAACAGCAAAAGTACCCAAACTTCGAGCGCGCGCCATTTCTCTGCCGCTGAACCGAGCGCCGCCATTTTGGTCTTGTTTTGTTTGTGAATGCTTGCCCTTTTCCATATTGCCTTCGCCGGCGGCATCCGCGGCGTAGCAGAAGCATGGCTCACTTGTGATTGGGGGCCTCACAGGGATTGTTGAGCTTCCCGCGTCTCAAATTCGGGCTGTGATTGGACAAAGCGCGCGCTCCGTGAGAACGCGGGGGATCGCGCGACTGCTATTGGCTGCTGCGCGCGCTGACGCGGTGGCTCCTCCACGGCGCGTCGTCTGCTCCGGCTTGCTACTGAGCTGGCGTTCTTTGTACGCTCGCTGAATCGCTTCACATTTCACCATTTTGAGATCGCCGTGATCATCGCTCGTTACGAATTCTGGTGGCGTGTTTTGAACGGTTATGTGCACTTTGTGGATTATTGCACGGACGGCCACGATGCGCGCTAAGAAGTTCAAAACACTGCATACGTCGTCGTTCTCTGAATGCCGTCCGAATCGCGAAGTTAGCGAAAAGCGTCAACGGGCGCAGAGACGCTTCTATTAGTGCTGCTTCTGCTACATCACTACTAGACCGACTGCGCTGCCACTTCCAACTGCGTATCTTTCGCGTCCACGTAAGGAGCCGTGATTGGACAAAGCGCGCGCTCCGTGAGAACGCGGGGGATCGCGCGACTGCTATTGGCTGCTGCGCGCGCTGACGCGGTGGCTCCTCCACGGCGCGTCGTCTGCTCCGGCTTGCTACTGAGCTGGCGTTCTTTGTACGCTCGCTGAATCGCTTCACATTTCACCATTTTGAGATCGCCGTGATCATCGCTCGTTACGAATTCTGGTGGCGTGTTTTGAACGGTTATGTGCACTTTGTGGATTATTGCACGGACGGCCACGATGCGCGCTAAGAAGTTCAAAACACTGCATACGTCGTCGTTCTCTGAATGCCGTCCGAATCGCGAAGTTAGCGAAAAGCGTCAACGGGCGCAGAGACGCTTCTATTAGTGCTGCTTCTGCTACATCACTACTAGACCGACTGCGCTGCCACTTCCAACTGCGTATCTTTCGCGTCCACGTAAGGAGCCGGCGTTTGAAGCGTGCCTGCTGTACCAACCATATCAATCTCGGCCTCCCATATCGCGTCTGTCATCGCAAGCGATAACGCGTCGTCAGCGTCGTCCGCTGTTCGCATGAAAATGCACTTTCCGAGGGAATCGGGGAGGTGGAGGCACAACGTGCTGCAGTGAAAAACAAACTTTCGACTTGAAAATGCTGTTTTAAACTTCAAGGACCATTTTCTCAGAATGAATTTTTTTCATGGTATGGTTGCTTATTCCCGCAGTATTTCTGGAACCGCTAATCAGATTCCCACCTGGTTTTTTTTATTGTGTGCCTGAATAAATTTCCGAGGGCAAGACAAGCTCATTTTTTCAAATTATTGAGTCTGGAATTTATAATAAACAATCAAAATTAGGCTAATGCAAGTCCAATTAGTGGCATTAACCTCAATGCACTGTTAAAATTTTTCGGCAGGGAAATTAAAAAAAAGGGCTCTGTCTTGCCCTGTGGTACCTATTCAGAAACCTTCATAATGAATTTCATAGTGCCAACACATTTTGCAAGTTCACCAGGCATGGAACAAGGAACCCATGTGAACCATTCTGATATACTTCTCTAACTTGAGTACCAATGTGCGCAGCTCCATGAAACTTTGCAGTTATTCAAATGGATGTGCCATGAGTCTACCCTGAAAATTTCATTCAATTATCTCAAGAAACAACAAGGTAGCCTCCCCCCTTAAGGGGGGACACGGGTCTTTGGGACCAAAAAATGACCAAAAAACCGATTTTCTGAAAATGGCATTTTTGGAATCTGTGGCTATTAATCTACAAGTTCACCAATTTTCTTCTTCCAGAAGTCAGTATTTTCAGCATAATAACGAATTGAAATCATCGCGCGGGCTGAATTTGCGCAGCAGCAGACGATAAAACGGCACATTTTTCGTTGCGCGCAACTGCCGTTCCGCCGGACCGATCTCGGCCATGTTAGGCTCGTTTGAAAGAGCGCTTTCTGGGTTTCAATTTCCCGCCGCTAGCGCTTGTCTGCCCTCAATGGCCACTGAGAAAAATAACCACAAAGAAAAACGAAAACGCGGCATCTGATTCGCTGCTGAGCGCACGTGACTGCAACTGAGCCATCCGATTGGCTGATTCTATCGCACGTCGTCTGCTTGCGGCGGGCCAGCAGCCGTTGAAAGCGTCCGAGACGCCATTTTGTTCTGAGTCGAGACCGAGGCGAGACGATGCCCCTCAGTAAATTCCGCTCGCGCCACAAATTCGGCAAAAAGAAGAAGAGTGCGCGCGGCGACAACTTTCGGAACCGTCCTGCGGCACCCGAAAGCTCCGAGGATGTGCAGGAGCCAGCGGCAAGTCAAGAAGTCCCCGCGGCCGAAATAGGCCTAGCGAGCTCGGCGGCGCCTACGCCCAGCGGACGCGTCCGCCACGACACGACGATGCTGCATCCTTCGGACTTGATTGAAAAGAAAAGAAAAGCCGAAGGAATGCTGCAGGAGCTGGGTTCAACCGCAGCGACGAAGAGGAAAGCGGATTTCATCGCCACTTCTGACGCCCGTCTTCTTGACGCGACCGGCGGTTGCCGTGCGGACGATACGACGTTCACTGTTGTGAGTTTGGAGTCGCTGAACGAACTGTTGTCTGCTGTGAAATGTAAAGTGTGTGGCGGGGATGTCCATATTTCAAAAGGAAATCGTGAATATGGTCTAGCCGTTAAACTCTCTCTCGCGTGCGTGATTTGCGGGGACATTTCATCGGCATGGAGTTCGCCGCGCGTGCAAGGCAGCCAGAAGATAAATCCGTTTGCCGTGAATATCCTTGCTGCACGCGCGATGCAAAGTACCGGACATAGGCAAACGGCGCTGAATGATGTGTTTGCGGCGATGAACATATCTCATCGTGGCCTGCACACGAAAACGTGGCAGGACTACGTAAAGAGTAAGCTGACGCCCGCAGCAACACGCGCAGCTGAAGGAGTGTTGAAAGACAGCGCCCGTTCTGTTCGGCAACTCTATAACGAGTTGAACCTTGACAACCCCGGGAACATTTCTGTCTCTTTCGATGGTTCATGGATGACCCGGGGTCATTCATCCCACATCGGTGTCGGCGCCGTAGTAGAACTTTTTACTGGACTGGTACTTGACTATGTAGTTTTCAGTAACTTTTGTGCTGGGTGTGAGCATGGGCCCAAAGAAGGTGACCCGTCCTATGAGGCGTGGAAAGAAAGCCACTTGTGCCAAAAGAACACGGACAAAAAGTCCGGTGAAATGGAAGTTCAGGCCGGACTTGTTTTGTTCGAAAGGTCACTGGAGAAACATGGCCTTAGGTACACGACCATGCTCTCAGACGGCGATAGCCGCACATTTCTTGCATTGCAAGAATCAGCTGTGTACGGCTACATCGAAATCAGCAAAGAAGATTGCACAAACCATGTGCAGAAGCGGATGGGAACGGCCCTACGCAATGCAATTGCCAAGCATAAAGGTGATGCAAAAGAGAGCTTGAGTGGCAAAGGAAAGCTGACAGGCGACCTTGTCACCAAGTTGACATCGTATTACAGCTGGGCCCTGAAGTCCCATGCTGGAGATGTTGGGGCAATGCATAAGGCAGTGATGGCTACCTATCATCACGTAACCTCCAATGATACCGTGTCAAATCACACCCTCTGCCCGACAGGCGCAAACTCGTGGTGCCGCCAGAATGCTGCTGCAGCCAAGGGAGAGCCTGCTCCCAAGCACAGATACAGTTTGCCACCACATGTGTGCAAAGCACTTTTGCCTATTTATGAGCGTTTGGCAGACCCAAAGCTGCTGGAGCGGTGCCAGCAGGGAAAAACCCAGAACAGTAATGAAAGCTTGCACTCCCTAATATGGTCACTCGCACCAAAGGAGCGCCATGCGTCACTGTTCTCCGTTCAAGCAGCTGTTGCAGAGGCTGTTGTCCGCTTCAATGCAGGAAACCTACAAGCATGCTCAAAAATACTGAGTGAGCTAAATATGAACCCTGGCGTCCAGAATATCAGGAGGATGGCTGAGAAGGACAGGCGCCGAACAGCCGAATCAGTACGCAAGCGTGCCTCTGCGGAAAACATGCATCGGGCACTGAAAAAGCGGCATTCTAAGCCCAAGCAGTCAGATTACATGCCTGGTGCATATTAGCTGTCTGCAAGTGTAAATATGCATATATCTTTTCGAAATTTTGAATAAATTGTGCCTAGTTTGTTTTTTCCCATTTTCTCAAAACTCAAATTTTGGACACTTGGCTGGTTTAGTTCGTCGATATCTCTGCATCTAGGACAGATAGAGATGTAATTCCTTTTTCTACATAAAGCTGAAGGTGCAGTGAATGCAATGATCGAAACAGAATTCTTTATTCAAGCTTCAAAAATTTTTTATTTTGCCAAGTTAATTGAAGCATGATAGGCACGTCTTGAAGGACAACTTTCAAAGTGCAGCAAAATTGCTAATAAGGGTAAAATGGAAAAACTGCTTTGATCATTGCACTCTTTGGTCATTGTACTGTACCGCCATGCATTAAAAATGATGTTTTATAGAGGCGTTTTTTTTGCGCGGAAGTACTAATTAAATGAATAATTAATATTATTATCTCGGGAATTAACTGACATAGAGAAAAACAAGTTACATTTTTGAAATCAGCATAAAAATCTGAACAAGAGGGTATGATTTTATCAGGATTGGCTTTAAAATAATGAAAATAGCTCTAAGACCAGTGTCCCCCCTTAAGTCAAAATCTCCCCTTAAGGGGGGACACTGGTCTTAGAGCTATTTTCATTATTTTAAAGCCAATCCTGATAAAATCATACCCTCTTGTTCAGATTTTTATGCTGATTTCAAAAATGTAACTTGTTTTTCTCTATGTCAGTTAATTCCCGAGATAATAATATTAATTATTCATTTAATTAGTACTTCCGCGCAAAAAAAACGCCTCTATAAAACATCATTTTTAATGCATGGCGGTACAGTACAATGACCAAAGAGTGCAATGATCAAAGCAGTTTTTCCATTTTACCCTTATTAGGAATTTTGCTGCACTTTGAAAGTTGTCCTTCAAGACGTGCCTATCATGCTTCAATTAACTTGGCAAAATAAAAAATTTTTGAAGCTTGAATAAAGAATTCTGTTTCGATCATTGCATTCACTGCACCTTCAGCTTTATGTAGAAAAAGGAATTACATCTCTATCTGTCCTAGATGCAGAGATATCGACGAACTAAACCAGCCAAGTGTCCAAAATTTGAGTTTTGAGAAAATGGGAAAAAACAAACTAGGCACAATTTATTCAAAATTTCGAAAAGATATATGCATATTTACACTTGCAGACAGCTAATATGCACCAGGCATGTAATCTGACTGCTTGGGCTGACTAGAATGCCGCTTTTTCAGTGCCCGATGCATGTTTTCCGCAGAGGCACGCTTGCGTACTGATTCGGCTGTTCGGCGCCTGTCCTCAGCCATCCTCCTGATATTCTGGATGCCAGGGTTCATATTTAGCTCACTCAGTATTTTTGAGCATGCTTGTAGGTTTCCTGCATTGAAGCGGACAACAGCCTCTGCAACAGCTGCTTGAACGGAGAACAGTGACGCATGGCGCTCCTTTGGTGCGAGTGACCATATTAGGGAGTGCAAGCTTTCATTACTGTTCTGGGTTTTTCCCTGCTGGCACCGCTCCAGCAGCTTTGGGTCTGCCAAACGCTCATAAATAGGCAAAAGTGCTTTGCACACATGTGGTGGCAAACTGTATCTGTGCTTGGGAGCAGGCTCTCCCTTGGCTGCAGCAGCATTCTGGCGGCACCACGAGTTTGCGCCTGTCGGGCAGAGGGTGTGATTTGACACGGTATCATTGGAGGTTACGTGATGATAGGTAGCCATCACTGCCTTATGCATTGCCCCAACATCTCCAGCATGGGACTTCAGGGCCCAGCTGTAATACGATGTCAACTTGGTGACAAGGTCGCCTGTCAGCTTTCCTTTGCCACTCAAGCTCTCTTTTGCATCACCTTTATGCTTGGCAATTGCATTGCGTAGGGCCGTTCCCATCCGCTTCTGCACATGGTTTGTGCAATCTTCTTTGCTGATTTCGATGTAGCCGTACACAGCTGATTCTTGCAATGCAAGAAATGTGCGGCTATCGCCGTCTGAGAGCATGGTCGTGTACCTAAGGCCATGTTTCTCCAGTGACCTTTCGAACAAAACAAGTCCGGCCTGAACTTCCATTTCACCGGACTTTTTGTCCGTGTTCTTTTGGCACAAGTGGCTTTCTTTCCACGCCTCATAGGACGGGTCACCTTCTTTGGGCCCACGCTCACACCCAGCACAAAAGTTACTGAAAACTACATAGTCAAGTACCAGTCCAGTAAAAAGTTCTACTACGGCGCCGACACCGATGTGGGATGAATGACCCCGGGTCATCCATGAACCATCGAAAGAGACAGAAATGTTCCCGGGGTTGTCAAGGTTCAACTCGTTATAGAGTTGCCGAACAGAACGGGCGCTGTCTTTCAACACTCCTTCGGCTGCGCGTGTTGCTGCGGGCGTCAGCTTACTCTTTACGTAGTCCTGCCACGTTTTCGTGTGCAGGCCACGATGAGATATGTTCATCGCCGCAAACACATCATTCAGCGCCGTTTGCCTATGTCCGGTACTTTGCATCGCGCGTGCAGCAAGGATATTCACGGCAAACGGATTTATCTTCTGGCTGCCTTGCACGCGCGGCGAACTCCATGCCGATGAAATGTCCCCGCAAATCACGCACGCGAGAGAGAGTTTAACGGCTAGACCATATTCACGATTTCCTTTTGAAATATGGACATCCCCGCCACACACTTTACATTTCACAGCAGACAACAGTTCGTTCAGCGACTCCAAACTCACAACAGTGAACGTCGTATCGTCCGCACGGCAACCGCCGGTCGCGTCAAGAAGACGGGCGTCAGAAGTGGCGATGAAATCCGCTTTCCTCTTCGTCGCTGCGGTTGAACCCAGCTCCTGCAGCATTCCTTCGGCTTTTCTTTTCTTTTCAATCAAGTCCGAAGGCTGCAGCATCGTCGTGTCGTGGCGGACGCGTCCGCTGGGCGTAGGCGCCGCCGAGCTCGCTAGGCCTATTTCGGCCGCGGGGACTTCTTGACTTGCCGCTGGCTCCTGCACATCCTCGGAGCTTTCGGGTGCCGCAGGACGGTTCCGAAAGTTGTCGCCGCGCGCACTCTTCTTCTTTTTGCCGAATTTGTGGCGCGAGCGGAATTTACTGAGGGGCATCGTCTCGCCTCGGTCTCGACTCGGAACAAAATGGCGTCTCGGACGCTTTCAACGGCTGCTGGCCCGCCGCAAGCAGACGACGTGCGATAGAATCAGCCAATCGGATGGCTCAGTTGCAGTCACGTGCGCTCAGCAGCGAATCAGATGCCGCGTTTTCGTTTTTCTTTGTGGTTATTTTTCTCAGTGGCCATTGAGGGCAGACAAGCGCTAGCGGCGGGAAATTGAAACCCAGAAAGCGCTCTTTCAAACGAGCCTAACATGGCCGAGATCGGTCCGGCGGAACGGCAGTTGCGCGCAACGAAAAATGTGCCGTTTTATCGTCTGCTGCTGCGCAAATTCAGCCCGCGCGATGATTTCAATTCGTTATTATGCTGGAAATACTGACTTCTGGAAGAAGAAAATTGGTGAACTTGTAGATTAATAGCCACAGATTCCAAAAATGCCATTTTCAGAAAATCGGTTTTTTGGTCATTTTTTTGGTCCCAAAGACCCGTGTCCCCCCTTAAAGGCGAATACAGTTAAGCAGTAGAACAAGGTCAGCGAGCCTTCACTGATATCTTTACCTAACGACAAACACCGAAACTCCTACCATGGTGAAATTCGAACGTTTCTGCAGTCCCAGCTTCAGCTTTCTGTGCGACTTTGCAGTATGTGGACTCTGTATTTCCAAACATTACGAGCGCGACTTATTAGCTAAACAGGGCGTAAGCAGCAAAAACCAGCGCAGAATCAACTTGCAAGTTCAGGGACAAGCATGCATTGTAAGCAATCCGGCCCATGCACGGCCCGCGCAAGGTGCCTATCGGAATAACTGTGCCTCAGAAGAGTTATTTACGCTGCCTATCCCTGTTGCAGTTTCATGTGTTCACGTTTTTAGCTTAGTTGCATGTAAAGCTTTTGAAGAGCTCCACGAATTCGCGCGACACCCGCCTAGCTATGTCAAATGGCAGCGCGCAGAGACAGATTTCAGCACGTCGTATATTTCTTGTCTTTTTCACGTGACTCCGTGAAAGCATTTCCAGCACCTTACCTTGCTTTTAATTCGTACATAACACAAATTAAAGCAGTGGATCCAACCTACTTCAGATGCCTAGAGGGCACTTTTAGCATCGTTCTTGTGCCGCCCCCTGGGCAGAACAAGTCTCCCATAAAGCGAGCGTACTGAAAACGAGGCTTGCACAGCCAGACAAGCGCTAGTGAAATCATGTCGACTGTGGGCATTGCCAAGATTCTGCTTTGTGCTTTCTGGGGGCGAGATCACTGACCTGGAATGTTCCTGAAAGCACGTGTCAGTCCGTGGTCTGCTTCATAGATGATGAGGGGACCCAGCCTCTGGATGCGTCTGCGGTTCCTCATCTTGCCCTTGCCTGCTCGCAGCCGACGAGACTTGTAGACCTGGCACAAGCATTCAGAGGCAGAAAGTGTGCGCATTTTAAGCTGAAGCCTTCACATTACTCTAAGTGCATAGCAGGTATGTTGGCATTTATCCATTTCTCAGTATTTTAACATGACAGCGTTAAGGCTCCCGTTTAGCAGAGAACCCAGTGGAATTGAAAAGTGTCTGAAACATTAAATTTTGATCAGGAGGTCACGACAAAGTCACTGGGACCTACTAAGTAGGGGAAATAATGTTCCAAAGCATTCGGATACAGTAAATTATCATTAATACTACCCTCATTAATTTGGAAAAATTGAACAAGAAGCATCCTGCAGCTGTGATCGGTAATATGCATAGGACACTCGTGCCATTTCACAGTCTGCTCTGGCAGTCACTGTTTTTGTTTTGGGATGCTGTCACATGCTTACACATATATCCCTTGCGCCTGCTGTATCGGTGCAATGTTTATCAAGCCTGTTGTCTTTTTGTTATACCTCAGTCAAGCGTGCAAGTTAACCGCTGCCTCTAACTGAAAATGGCAAGGCCGCAGTGCCGCACCACGTTTAATTTGGAAGTTGCGTACACGGTTACATCATGTTTTTGTAATGAGATATAACAAACGTCGCTATTAAAAAATTCCTCAAATAAGAATATGTACAAAACATGTAAAATGAACTTGTATACATATCTTATTACATGATACATCTGTGACAAAAATTTCTGCTCGCGAGGCTACGCACTAGTCTGTTTTACGAATGCACTCCAACCCGAGTGCACACTTTGGCAAGTGCAGTTATGTTACGCCGTTTAGTAGCGGTAGAGTGCACTTTTCGTAAGTGACACTCGCTGCAGGTGCACTTTATTTTAAGCGCTTGACAGGAATATTAATGTGCACCACATATCTGATGTATGTGGTCCTGGTTCACATGCGCAATTGTACGATTAGAAAATGGATCGCCTCGGATACACCCAGGCTTTCTTTACAAGACGAAGCCACTGATTTGTCGCTGTCTGTTAGCTTGTGTTGCTGTCTGAATAAATACTTGAGTTCATGGCATTTCTGGCTAACAGCGTGTATCAACATACTGCTTCGTGTATGATGGAACTATGCACCCATTACACAGTTTGACCACATTTTGAGTCCACCACAATCCACCGCCTGGAGTGTGTGATGAAACACCCTCAAAAAGTGATGGGGCTGCCTTCTGATTAAGGAATGACTACTGTGTCGCAAAGAAAAAAAAAATAAATAAAAGCTGACGCTTTTGAGATTTTGGAGCAATTCTTCAACATTCCATGCAATGTGAGCAAAGCTAAGGACTTGACAAAACCGGGAAAAAACATTTTCACTTGGGTTTCACCTCAAATGCAGATAACAATCATGCAGCTGTTCAGATAAGTTTACCATGAAGGAATGTTTCTGGTATAGTTTTTTCAGGGCCGTTCGACAAAGAGAGTTTACATTATTTGGCGGCAATGACAGCACCAACCAGTTTAACCCCTTAACCGTTTCAGACGAGCTGCGCTCGTCCTTGCAAAGCCGTCCCCAAACCGTTTTAGACAACTATAGCTCGTCCTCGCTGAATAGGTTCTTCCCTTCAGCGTTTCGAACGAGCAGCGCTCGTGTGTGGCTTAGATGGCATTTTGCTTGACAGATGGCAGCACTGACCTGTTAATATTGTTTTTTTCTACCACATAAACGTCTTTTACGTATGGCAACATAATAACCGAAATCAGCACTAAAAAAATAAGCAGTTTTGTTAAGAAATTTGTTGATTTAAAAGCGGTGAAGGGGTTAATGCAGGTCTATCCTGCACCATAAATAGGTATACTGAATTCTGTGTAAAGTTCACAACATTTCTAACCAGTAAAGTATAGATCCCCCATGACTGAAAGAATTCGGCAGTGCAGCAGCAGCACCATTTTTTAACGCTTCAGAGGAAAGAGCCGTGCACTACTTGTCTGCTGCAGCAAGACTACACCTGCCGAAAACAAACCTAGCTAAACACCCTAAAGACAACACAGACTCATTACTTTCTCCACGTCGGTCCACGCCTTGACCTTCTTGAGGAACAGCACAGCCTCCTTGGTCTTGGTGAGGTCCTGCACCTTATCGCTCACCACCAGGGGCACCTCTGGGATCTGCTCAATCTTGTGACCTTTGGAGAGCACCAGACCAGGCACGCCAGAGGCAGCCACCGCTGAGCAGATGGCGTAGCGCTTCTGGGCCACATTGATGTGACGGTGCCAACGGCGGTACGTCTTGGTGGGCGCAAACATGCGGCCACCACGACACATGTTGCCAAAGGCACCCTGGCCAGAGCGGTGAGTGCCTAGAGGGAGACAGCCGAAACAAAATCAGCCACAAAAAAAATGCAAGTAATGTGTGATGAGGTGGAATAAAAAAGAACCACCGGCATATTTTCACCACGAGCCCAAGATACTTAAAATGTAAACAGCATGTACACCAAACAATCTCAACAGATAGCTAAAGGTCTGTCTTACCAAGCTCACCATGACAAGGCCAGTCAGAATGCATCTCGCGTTTTCGTAACGTATCTGCCCCCGTCTCCCTGATCGTTGTACACCCTTTATATCGGATAGGTCATGAGGCACACAAGATTTATGCATAGGAGTGGTAGACTGCTCAATACATGCTTGGTTGGTCAGTGTATTTGCATGCAGGCATCACATCACCACCAGCACAGCTCGATATCAACTGTCAATCCCCCAAATGGGCACTACTATTCAAGACATTAACCAAGCATACAACCTGCATGCAGCCTTACTGTGACCTTGTGCATTGCAGGTTGGAACAACCATCATTAATCACAACTCTGGGGTGAAAACATGATCATCGCGTAAAACACGCTTGCAAGCCTTTTCTTAGTGATTTGCCAAGACAACCCACCTCCTCCGCGCACACGGGGAATTCGGGCGACAGCGCGGCCTGTGCCCCAGGACTCGGCGGATGTTTGGTGCCCAGCCTCCTTGGAGACGGCGTATGGCTGGCGGCTGTTCTTAGCCATATTCATGTGAACGAAGTTCACGATGTCAGGCCTGATGGGAGCCTTAAACACAGCCGGCAGCGCCACGGTGGCGCCGGACAGCTCGTTCTTTTCATTATAAACGTTGACGAGGGGCCGCGCTAATGTATACGCCTGGGAAAAAAAAAGAAAGAAAACGCAGTGCGCGTTTAAACTTGGCCACGGAATGAAAGCATCGGGACATCAGTGGCCGCGGCGCCATGATAGCGCGAGCAAACCGCGTGCGCTCATTGCAACTTTATGCTGCAATGATCACAAGAAACGTGCATATTTTTTCATCTGCTAGCCTAACACGTCTCTACCAACACAAAAAAAATCGACAAACTGATAAATCAAGGCGCAACAACACTCAACACGCAGATAAAGCTTAACACGTGGCTACAAAGTGCTGCATCTGTCACACGACGATGCAACATCGGGCAAAAACACCCGACAAAAAGTTACACAGCATTATTTAAAGTTAAGGCTCCTTTCACTGCACAGCCAAACGTGTGCGACGCGAAACTAATCTTCCAGCCTTTTCCTCGCGTGGTTTGCGGCTGCAGGCAAGAAAAATAGGCCTACTGCCGGCAGCTAACACAATATGCTATATCCAGTAAATATGCGAAATAACAGCTTGACAAGTGACTAGCTAAACGCTCAGAAAAGCAGAAGGCTTGTCAGATCATAAGATTGTAAAACAGCATAAAGCATCATACCATTTTTAACGAGGTTATATCAGCAATGCCACCAATCTCCTCTGCATATGGCGACGACGGACTGTAAAAGGGCGCAGTAATACACTTTCCGTAGCGGAAACAGCGGCACCGGAACAACTGCAGGTACCACCGTTAACCCTGCCGAGAAAAAAAATAAATCCTTTAAGTGCAAAAACATTGTAGTTATATTTATTTCATAGTAACTGTGTATACTTTATCTACGTATGTATGGGTTTGTTTAAGTAACTTACTGTTGTTTTACAACAATTTTATTCATTGTGTGCTGCATCGCTAGCGTTTTTTGCGACATCTCTTGTAAACAATCGTAAGAATTAGGCAATTAGGTGCCAACACTGCTCTGCAGGGAAAGCAACTTTCACAAATTCTCGCAGGTATCAACACTTCGACATGGTAAGGTCGTGAGTCCTGTTGGCCTAGTTAATCTTAGTTTGGTGGTAAGCTGATCACCCTAATGTTCACTTTTATTTTCTCCAAACAGGCTCAACAGCTCGATTTAAGTGACGGGCACCACGATATAATCGTCCGCTACATTAAGTTCGCGAAATCTCAAAGATCTCAGCGCCTGAAAGTTATCGACAGAAGTTTTGACGATGTCAAACACGCAAGGTAGTAATTTTTTTTTTCCTCTCGCTTAATGACGGCGTTAAGTCGCAGACTGATTTTACTATCAAATCTTTCATGTTTCCACAGGCTCCTGGAGGAAACCTACACGTCCGAAGAAGTTAAGCAAATCCTCGACGATCTCTGCAGTGTAGTTCGAGCGGAGGTGGAGAGCGAACTTATCAACACTGCTCACGCCAATGTAGTCCTGCTGAGACAACTCTGCCAGCAAGCGGAGAAGTGGCATCTTCAGCTTCAAGCAGACATATCGGAACTTGAAGATGGGTAAGTTTATGGCTGTAAGAGCTGCCAGCTGCGGTTTAATGCAAAATAGTATCTCGAGTGCATACCGGTCAGAGAGAGAGAGAGAGTGTGTGTGTGTGTGTGTGTGTGTGTGTGTGTGTGTGTGTGTGTGTGTGTGTGTGTGTGTGTGTGTGTGTGTGTGTGTGTGTGAGCAGTATATATATATATATATATATATATATATATATATATGTGTATATATATATATATATATATATATATATATATATATATATATATATATATATATATATATATATATATATATATATATATATACTGCACAGTTTAAACTGCCTGATTTGTTCGTTGGAATCGCGTTCGCAGCGCACTGATTGAAAAAGTTGGTGACATGGAAGCTGAAGGGCTGACCACAGGAAAAGTACTGCAGGCTTCGTCTTCACGCTCACACAAGTTGAGCCCACTGGAAGACTCGCATGGACCAAGTGCTCTTCTGCAGAAGGTGAGCTTGAAATGAATACAGAGCTTAATTTTGTTCCAAAGCGAGAACTTTCTGTGTACTATTTGGTTATATATTTACTTCTTCTAAACCACCCTGTTTTCTTTATATTCTAGGAAATAGCACGAATGAAGAGTGAGAATGCAATGCTCAGGAGCCGGCTGAAAGATGTCGAAAGTCAGGTGCGAAGGCTGAGCTCTCCATCATATTTATAAAAGAAAAGGGGTCTTGTAATAACTGTTGTTTCCTTTGCAGGTTTCCCAGATACTTAATCAGAAGTCTGAGCTGGCTGAAAGGTTCAACCAAAAGAAATGTGAATTGATGGAGAGCATGAAAAATAAGGTAAGGAATGCCATATGGCCAGTGCAAGTAACAAAAGCTACTTGTTCTGCAGATTGGCTGTGCTTTGGAAGTGCGCTTTCAGCGCATTTGCTGAGTTACTGTTGTGGTAGAGAACCTAGGTAAAGAGCCTAGAGAAACTGCAAAACAGTGCATTTGTTCATAAAAAAAACTGGACAGTGTCTCAATAGCAATCCATGCTGTCACTCTAGCTTCCTAATTTGTTATGACCATAATCTTGCTAATCAGCTAGTTAATGGGGATTTGTGCAAATAACATGACACATAGAATGACAGGATGAACACACAACTGCATGATTTATTAAGGGGCTGTCACTACCAAATATATAAAAAGTCAGCGCATATATTGTGAGGGCTGGGCTATGGCTTGAAGGATGAGACATGGCACAAACAAAGGACAAAAGGCGTAAGCATATTACAGAAGAGACTACAAAGGCGCGCAGAGCACAGCTACAACATGCGACTGCTTGGCTTGACAGCTGGCGGCTCACTTTCTATCTGGCTGACGCTCGACTCGAACGCAGGACGGGAGGCGATCGGCGAACGGGCCGTTATGGCCATCTGCCGGGTAACTTGGTAAACATGGTTGGAGCGGCCAGGAGGCGCTGCCACCGCACATCTATCCCCTCCTCTTTGTCAAAGTCCTCTTTGACTTGCTTTTGAGCTTTGGTGCACCTCCTTCTTTTGGAGGCTTGGGAGCCTTCCTTGAACTTCTTCCACTTCTTGGGCTTGGACTCTTTCGGAGGCTTGGGAGCCTTGGGCTTCTCCGGCTTGGGCTCTTTCAGAGGCTCCATATTTTGCATTGTGCAGTCGAGCTGGGTGCAGATGTCAACGAAGCTGGACACCGACGACGGGCATTGAGTGGTTATGCTTGTCGCGGTGAATGTGCACAAAATACCTTGTAAAAGATGCTCAATTTTCTGGGGCTCTGTCAGCGGCATTGGGCATTTCTCAATGATGCAAAGCTTTGCATAGGCATAGCCGAGGAGCGACTGAGAGCTGGATTGCACCAGGGTCATGACTTGTTGTTGCCATTGTATTAAAGTTAGCTCGTCAGCGAACGCATCCAAGAAAGCTTTCCGCCATAAGTCCCATGTTAGAAACTAGGCGCCAAAGTTCAGGTGTCAATTTTTTGCGGTTCCTGTCAGCTTACCTGCAGCGTGAGGTGTTTCCTGGTACCATGATGCTAGCTGTTGCGTTCGTTGAATTTCTTCCATCCACAAACGCGCACTTTGCTTATGGCAGTCCTCGAACAAAGGCAGGCTGGGCGATACGTTAGGCATGGTTGTCACGTGGATGTGCGGCATATAGCAGACTGGATACCACGGTGACGCCGTTGTAAAAAGTGGCACTTCAAATTGCTACTGGCAGTACTGTGGTCCAGTGCCAAATCCAGGCGTCGTTACATAGAGCTACGGGTGCTGTGGCGGCATGAAAAGTTCATGAGCTGGCATGGTGGAAGTGTCACAGACACCTAGCGGTTGTGTGGCAGACAATGATGGCAGTAGGCCTAGCGAGACGGGCACATGTGACGGCAACTGTGCGGGGAGCTGTGTTCTGGCAGACGCAGAGGCGAGATTTCGAAGAGACAACAGCGCCGCAGGAGCCGATGCCGGTCTGGGCGTTTGTGCAGGCATGGCTGTGCGGGTGACTTCCCAACTGGTTTCCGACATCATGCGTACTTGGAGACACAAAAGGGCAGTAAAGTGGGGCTTACGCAGGCATGTTGGGGGCGAGCGGCGAGGCGTTGTTCAATAGTCGACTGCACCAAATGTTAGGGCTGGGCTGTGGCTTGAAAGGTGAGACACGGCACTAACGTAGGACAAAAGGAGTAAGCATATTACAAAAGAGACTACAAAGGCACATAGAGCGCAGCTAAAACATGCGACTGCTTGGCTTGATGGCTGGCGGCTCACTCTGGCTGGCTGACGCTCGACTCGAGCTCAGGATGGGAGGCGATCGACGGACGGGCTGCTATGGCCATCTGCCAGGTAGCTTGGTAAACATGGCTGGAGCGGCCAGGAGGTGCTGCCACCTCCTAATGTAGAAGATGCTTCAACAAGTGGTCTGGAAAAATGTGAATTTATGTCATGTCCTGTTACACAACAGAATTCAGAAGATGTTTTCTACTTTTGTACAAGGCCACTGAAGTGTCACTAGTGCACTTGTACAAATTCCTTATATTCTTTATAAGGTAGGCTTGAACTTCTACAAATTGATGAGACAGGCGTCTGTAGAATACTTTTTATAACAATGACAGCTCTGATGCATTTCTTTTTTTAGATTGAGGTCTTGAAAGCAGACAGATAAATGTTACTTGAGCCAAGTTTGACAAATTGAAAAACGATTAAAGTCTTGAAAGAGATAAAAACCATCTATGGTTTCAATCTAAACATTTTGAGGTATATATTGCCATTCATAACCAAAGTTGGCCAAAACAGCAGAGCACGTAAGTGTGATACTCTGCCAAATACTTTATTCTAGCCATCAGGCAATGACATATAAAAACATGAATGAAATTTGAAATGTCAGCTAGCTGCCAGTTGGTCTTCTCGGGAACTACCGAAAAGCTGGTAATCTAGCTTGTGTTGCATTTTTTTAGATTGCAAACAAGTGAATGCAGACAAGGACGAGGTAGAAAAAGATGCAGCGAGCACAGACTCTCAACCTTTGCTTTGCTGACACTGTGGCCTGACCTCTGTTGAAATACCACCATAGACTGCTAAACGATTATAGGTTAGGAAGTTAAAAACATAGTTTCTTTACATGTTGCTGATACAGAGGGTGCATGACACAAGATGCGCACCAGATTTTCTAATCAAATCTGCTCCATTCACCTTCAAAACATGCTGGTTGTCATATTTTGCCATTATCTTGCACATTAGGAATAATGGCACTCAGCCACACTTCTGACAATGTGGACAAATCATCTCTACAATTATAGACAGATTTCACAAGTGATAGTGGCACATCATTGCCGCTGCAATGCCCCCTGGGAGTTGTATTCTGGCCGGGGGCCATGCTGGCACGGCATGACTACTGCCATGGTGTATGTGCGGCTGTCAGCAACGCTTTTATTTTCAAACGGCTGTTTGCTGCACATGTGTCGGTTTTACAGCATGGGTGGATTTGTCTGGTTGCCACCGTATGCTACGATAGGTGCAGAGAGAATGCAGCAACTTATTTCGCTTCCAGAGGAAAAAAGTAGTCCACAAAAGGAGAACATTGGAAGCTGATCAGAAAGCCTGTTGTCGAGGCACTGTTCAGTACGTTTTGCTTCTTTTCCACGTAGTTTGGTCTAAATTGTCTACAGCTGTTATTACTCAAGATGCTTAAATTGTAGAGAATATTGAGGTCAATTTTACCTTCTCGTGGCTTGATGAAGCTGGCTGTACAGTATTCTTAGCCTAGCCACGGTGGCTCAGTGGTTATTGGGTTAGTGGTTACTGGTCCTGTCTTGTGTTAGGGCTTTTGGCGTTTCAAGCCAAAGTTAAGGGTTCAATCCCAGCCACAGCAGCCTCTTTTCGATAAAGGTGAAAGGCAAAGCTCCTGTGTACAGTGTGATGTAAGTGCCTCTACCACTGGTTCTGTTAATTCTTATATCCCTGTCATACGGTAATTTTCAAAGGCGATTGAGAGAGAGTAAGCGAGAGATATTTTAATGGCAACAGGAGATGTCTGCCTGGTGGTGAGCCTAGCATGCTATGCTACTCCTGATGAGGGTTGAGGATAAGGGTGACAGTGTGGGAGGGGAGGGGAAAATGAATGAAAAAAAAAAAAGAGTCTGTGCATACACTTTCGCACGTACATAATCACACACAGATAAGTTTTAAGGGGTCGCGATCAAGCCTGTGTCCTTGAGAAAAGTTAATAAAGCCTTTGTAGCTCATGCAGCCGATGTCCCGTTGCACCAAGGACCGAGGACATGTTCAAGACGCAAGGTTGTGTCTTTAGCTAAGCCTACATTATTACGCAATGTCCTGCGATATGCAGTAAACCTTTGACAGAAGGTTACCAAATATTCGAAATCTTCACACATATCACATGTAGAGCACAGAGGGCTGCTGGCTATACCTATTTTATGTAGGAAGTAGTTTGTGTATGACACATTGAAGCAGATTCGGTGTAGACAGTTGCAATGGCATCTGTTCAAATTGTGAGGAATTCGAAAGACGCAAGTGGGATCTATTCGGTGTAGAGGTCGGTATAGACGGTTCGGGTCACACCACAGAGAGCGCTGCAATCGTCATGATTCAGTGGCTACAAGTCTTGCTGCATCTCTTCGTGAGAATGGATAGTCATTGTCCGCAATGTCACAGTGAGCAGGTAACCACTGTAGCACAATACGGTGACTCAGGTCATAGGCCTCAGTGTGCAGCTTATTTATGTCAATGACGAGCTTTTCCTGAATTCTTGATGACTTAAGCAATTGTAGCGCAGCGCAACAACCACTAAAGATAACCCATGTTGCAGGGAATTGTTGTAGAATATATATAATAGCTTCTGTCAGAGCTGTTAACTCAGTAGACATAGCTGTCGTGGTGTGCACTGATGGTATCCACACGCCGATGGATGAAGAAACAGCTGTAACAGAGCCATCAGTATAGATGTGGCAATGTTGACTGTAGCATGCAAAGATGTGCTCAAGGGCGAAGTATTTAAGTGCGGGTCCTGGGTTGTGGGCTTTACTTTTGATTCCAGGTATAGTTGTCCAAATTTGCCATGAAGCAAACCTCCATGGTGGGAAAGGTGACGGTACTGTGCATTGATATTGCACAGGCAGTAGATGGGAGAGTGCTGTCATACTTTGCTCTGAAAATGGATGGGTAGGTTCACGTGCAAAGCGCAGCTGGGCACGAAGCAGCTCCTGTGGTATCAGCATGGTTACAGATAGACGTCTACTCTCTGCCACTGTGGAGGTGTTTTTTGGAAGACCAAGGCACACTCTCAAAGCTTTGGCCTGCATGGCTTCAAGTAGTTTTATGCTTGCCTGCGAGAGGCCTTGAAGAACAGGGAGGCTATAATGCAGAAGGCCTTCACAAAGTGCTCCATAAAATCATGTTAAGGAATCAGTAGAGCAGCCTCTTCTGGTTGTTGAGAGCATACGAAATATAGATACGTATGAGGAGAGTTTGATCTTTAGTTGTTGAACGTGTGGTGACCATGAAAGAGACTTATTAAAGGTCACACAGAAATTTTGATGGCTGACATATGGTATAGGAGTGCTAGCAACTTTCAGCACGTAACGAGAAAGATCACGTCGTGAAAATAAAATTGCTGCGCACTTTTCTGAGATAAACCAAGACCTCGCTTGTTTGAGAATATTACAATGCACCCTATTGCTTTCGGTGGTCGAGCATGCACAATGCGTCTGTTTCTTCCGGAGTACCATATACAGATGTCATCTGCGTAGAGGGAGATTTCAACGATAGGTGGCAAGAAACTGTTCAAACCAAGAAGAGAGATATTGAAGAGGGTTGTACTTCAGGAACACCACGAGACGCACGATGTAGGGACGTGTCACCTTGATCTGTTGACATGTAAATTGTCCTATCACGAAGATAATCAGAGAGCCAGTTGTACATCCACCAATACCAATCGAATGTAAGGCTGAATGGATCGCCTCATGTGCGAAATTATTAAAAGCTCCTTAAATGTCAAGGAAGACAGCAATGGTTATAGACCTCTCAGCTTTGCTTCTAACACAGTTGGCTAGAGAAATAACGTTATCAATACTGCTTCGGCCTTTTCGGAAGCCAGACATTGATGGGGGGTAAATTCCCCTATTTGTCAGGTCCCAGGTAAGGCGTGAATGAACCATTTTTTTTATCAGACGATTGAGTCGATAGCTTTCGAGATTTTCAATTGCGATTGAACTCAAAGGATTTGGGCCGCTGCTACACGGCAAACCTCGAAGGCTGTTGAAATAGTTCTGGTGTTTGGTGCCAAACTTTTGTGGCACCACTATCATTGCTTTCGGTTTTGCTTAAAGAACTAAAATATTTCTATAATTGCAAAATAAAATATATAGCTGTTACCTTTTAAAGTAACTGCCGGTTTTTAGTTGTGATTCAAGGACAGCTGGTGCTTTTTTTTTCTGAAGCACGTTGATTTTCATACGGGTGTGCTTTAGTGTTTGCTTTTCTCGGCGGTGCAGGTTACAGTAGTAGGGAGTATAAAAATAATGCACCTTAAAAAAGAGCGATGCTATTTTAAAATTATTATGCACACTGATATATTACCGCGTAAATTAAAGATATAAAATAACACTTGTTCATGTTTTTGTATCAGAAAGGTGTCGTGCACGAGAGTGTGCATGGTGTTCCTCGGGTCAACACTAGCAACCTTGCGCGATGTTTGAAGGCCTTCGATATAGTGCCTAGAATATACTGGCTAGTGTGCCGAGGGCGCGCGCTGGCGTGTCCGCCGCGGTGATGCCTTCCCGCCGCCACCGCAGGGCGGCGCTACCAATAGCTAAGGTGCTATCGCTCCGCGTTCGCGGCCTCGGCAGCATAGGCGGCATATAGGTCCAGATAGCGCGCTGCGCTTTTCGCTGCGAAACCTGTCTCTTGACGGTTTAAGCGCACTTTGTGTCTAAAAACAGTCTTGTTGGAAGACATTCATACCGTCCTAGTACTGTGCGGAGAAAATCATACGCTCAAATAGCGCTCGAGGAAGCATTTAACTAATACTGTCTGGTCCATGTCTGCTATATATCTGTTTTATTTATTCAGTTGAACCGGATAAGGTCTTAAGCAGAACACATATTGACTTCCTGATATCCAGCGAGAGAAGAAATTTGAGAAAACCACCTAAAGTTGACACGTTGGTTGCAATAGTTTGTTAATCTTTGATTAAACGATCGAGTCCGGGCTGGATTCAATATATTGCTATGAAATATTCCGATGACGATTTTATTTGATCTAGAGCAACTCGATTGCGATCCACGCATCGCGATTGCGGATGTAAGGTATCGTATGCATCTTCCTTCTGAGTGAGTGCTCAGTCAGCCCAGGTGGTTGTCCCGAATTATGGGAACTATATTCTCAATCGCGATCTAACCCGGAACGGGTCGACGACGACTGTTATTGTCCGTGTGACACAGGTATCAGAAAATACCCTTAATATTTTACACTGTTCATTAATCCAACTTTGAATTTTATTTACTCTTCGGTCTTTTCTTATGGTCCATGGTATATATCGCGATGCCGCAGTCAAGTGCTATGAACGTCAATACGTATACGGGCCTCATGCTTTCGGATAGGTTACGTCGACGTTTCTGCAATTCAGTCATGCTTATAGCTAAGGTGACATATATCAGGTTAGTGACGTTTTATAGCGTCACATATATGCTACAGAAAAGAAGGGCGATCTTGCTTTTTCGTAACATATATTGCACGCGCGCATGTTTTCAAAGATCGCATGCGACAATAAACACAAGCAGTCTGAATCTGACTTCAGTTTTTGTTCTTACTCGTTATTCATTTGTTTTATTAGGAAGTCACTTAATTGTTGCTTCATGCATAAATGATTATTATGCGGTGTGCTTTCTTTTGTAACAGAAGGAAAGGCAAGAAACAAAAGTGGTGATTGTATCACTGATTCTTTTTTTTTACAAAGTCTACAATATAGTAAAATTTGAGCAAAAAGGCGCAGCAACAATAAACAAGTAAAAATATAGAAATGCACCGCTAACGGTTTTGGAGAAAGGCCGCACATATGACACCGCAATAATTTTAAAGTAGTCTGATACCAATTTTTGGTGGTATTTTTTTTTTCACTTGCTAATGATGCGCTAGATATTCCTGTATAATTCTCCACGTGGTTTCTCGCTTACCACCGCTAAGTAATTTATAATTAATTTTACTTTCTTCACCAGTTTCGGCTTCGCGGTTTCAGCAGCCGAGCGGTTGTTGTACGGTCACAATTGTCTAGGTCACGCGCGGGATTAAAAAAAAAAAAAAAAAAGCTTTAACCGCAGACTCACTTATTAGCTCCTCATTTTGCGCTTTCAATAGAGCCACTTGTTCTGCGCTCCATGCCAGTTTTCTCTTAGCTCTTCTCAGAGCGCGAGAAATGTTGCAGCATTTATTATTTGGCTGGTTGCATGCTTTTTCCTTCTTTCTGCGCATCGTGTACCCTTCAGAGTTGACGGTCAAGCGACACTTTTTCTTCAAAATATATTCCCATGAATGATATGTGCTTCCTGAATCAGCTGGTTGCAGGCCACATTCGGAACAAAGACCCTCCAGTGCACTCTACCTATATAGCTCTATCTTCAGCTTTAGATATTGTTGTATTGTACGCGCTTGTTTTTTTTCTTTTCCGAGAATATACACTGTAGTGTCCACAGAACTGCGTTCAGGCTTCCAAAAGTTATCCCTTTTTCTATGTACAAAGTGACAAAGTTCTTTTTCTTTCTTTTTTTTTTTTTAGGCTCGATAACGCGCGTAGGCTACAGATCCAGCAAGTGCTTCGGTTAATTTGGTCCAAGTTGCAGGTATGTAAATTGAGTCAAACGGATCCCGAGGCTCAAAGCTGCACGTCTGCTGCGGCGGGCATGAGTTCTCGCTCGGCTCTTCTGCTGCCAGCTCCTTGGAAGCATTGTCAAACATCCTTGACGGTCTGTGGCTGTCGTCTGCACCACTGGCATTACCGGCACTGCGTTTTTGTCGTTTAGCAGCCGGTTGGTCACAGAGGTTCCTCAACTTTCTTTTCGATGTCTTCTTAGGCAGAAGATGGTTCGGCTAATGGTCGAATAGCGTTGGCACGGTTTCGGGCTTAAGGCATGGTCTATCTCTAGCGAGCTCGTTGACGATGCCGTTTACTGTCACTTTGAACGTTCTCTCGATGTAGCTCTCCTCAAAATATTTTTTGCTGACAACACACGTTGAAGTCGACTTGCGGTCCTGTCTTTTAATCAGCCGCTTCCACTACGCAAGCTGCGCAGGGTCCGATGGCACACCGAACATAGAAACCTAGTCCTGATTCGAGCAGTAGCCACTCCGACAGAGCGACACGAAACATGTCTTTTCCCTGCCCTGATGCTTTACTTTTAGCATCATTAGTCGTTGCAAATTTAATTATCTCATATGAATGCAAGAAACAGAACGACTAAAACAAAAGAACAGCGTAGACGCGTCCAAAGCGCTCGAACCCACTGATGGCTCGGCCAGCGCAGCTGCGGCAAATCAAGGGCGCGCCGGCGGCCGACGGCGTCGACGGCGCCTTTACGATGAGCAGCGCCCCTGGCGGCCAAAGTTGGAAGGCATCGCCGGTGCGGACACCTCCTCCCATTGAGAGAGCCCTCCGCACGGCACACTAGCCAGTATATTCTAGGCACTATACCTTCGAGATCTCGATAGAGTTCTGAGCTGTTCCATTGACTCGATAGACTATCGACTCAATGGCCATTGAAAACGCCCCTGTGGCAGCTTTCGAAGGCCTTCGAGTCGATAGACCATTGGTTCGAGGGCCTTCGAAATGCCCGTGTGACAGCGGTATTAGTATTGTTTAAAACCCCAGGTGGTCTAAGTTATGCGGAGCCCTCCACTGCAGCATTCCATATAATAGCCTGAGTCGCTTTGGGATGTTAAACTTAATAAGCAAAACCAAACCGAAATTCTTCTCGACATAGAGTTGTGAGGGAACAAGCGAGTGAAGGTCTGGGGCCATAGTCGAGTTTCTATGAGGTGGAAACACGTGCTGCACATAAGGTTTGCTCATTACTCATGTTGCCACACTTGCAAATATGATTTTTCTTTTTTTTTTTTCTTTTTTTGACATAGTGGCATATTAAAAGCATGCTTTTATATCACAGTATTGCCAGCATCTTCCTCAATATTCTTCCACTGAAAAAAAAAATTAAGCACCAACAAGCATGGTCAAAACAGCACAGGTAATAATAGTGGTTCATGCGGTATCTTCTCTGATAGCTAATATATACAGTTCTCCTAAAATTATTTTTTTTTTTAAATTGCGTCTATGGATAGCTCTGAAATGTGTTTTAAGCAACACAGCTAGTCACCATTCAGTCCAAACGTAGCATACTCAAAAATCTCGTTTCACTTTTTTTTTAATTTCACGCAGAACACATGCACACACGCACTTCTCACAGATTTAAGAAAATGGTATAACTACTCGCTCGTGCGATCTTATCTATTCCCTATTCCTGTTAAGCTGCAGTGTACCACAGCTGACTACACAATATATTTGAAGATCTGCACAAAAACTCTTATGAGGTCATAGCAGACAAGTGCACGGGATGCTTTACGTAGCCTATTTAGTGGAACATGAAACTTGACGCCTCATTAGCAATGCGGTTTTAAATGTATGCAGGCGCGCTCTGCATGACCTGGTCGCAAAAAAATATGAGCAGATTAGTGAGGAATTGCATCACTGGTGCACAGTAAGAATAAAGGAGGAATGCTATCCATGCTCGTTTTCAGTTGTGATGACATGTGAAAGCAGTCATGCATAATTATGCCCGTTCTGCTTAACTACGAGACTCGTACTGTGCAATATATAAACGATAATTTAGGAAAATGTGGCGGAAAATATCTTACTGAACATACTGTATTGATTTTTGAAGGGAAAGCAGAAAAGCAAGTGCTTACTGTTTCTCCTTTTTATATATTTAAAAAAAAAAAAAGAAAAAGTGTTTCATGGCATAGGCCTGTGCTAATGCTGAAGATCATGTGGAAAGTAAAGTGGCTAGAAATGCAAAAAAAGAATAATAATAAAGGGACGCTTAAGGATTGGTGTGATAGCATGTTCATATAGACTTTGTGCACTGTTGCTATGCAATCTTAATTAGTAGTGCAAAATAATAGGGCTAATTTGTAGGGCTACTTAGCAGTGCTCATTAGTGGTGCTAATTAGTAGTCTTAATTCCAACTAATTATTGCTGTGTTCATTGTAAGATATGAGGCGCCCTTTAAATATCTCAGTGAATGAATGCTTATCAGTGGCATAAAGGTATGTTCGGTTTGTGGCCGAAAGGGCGATCACTTGATTCCGGCTCAACCACATTTATGGGGTAAATAAGGAAAATGGGGGTACCTCTTCAGGCAAGAGGTACATCTGAAGCCTCAAATGGGCAGGCACTGCCAACTTTGGTCTCGCCATTGATATGGGAGGGTGTTGTCAGAATACAGCCTTCCAGGACCCTTCCAGGCCCCGTGAGCATGTTCAGGCGGCTTGGTTAAAGCAGCACTTCATATCTACGTTGCTCCAGGCAACTTGGGCAACATATGTAACGATCCTCCTCACGAGCGTGTCTCTGGCAGATGGCTGGCGATACTGATTCGTTGCTGATTTCTGTGACGGCACCTGTCTTAAAGTCACTTGCCTTTGTGTTTTCTTACAGTGAACGTGTATGCGATGTCAGTAATTAATGATGTTTGTGTCATGTGGTTCAGCCATACAAACTCTCGTGATAAGGAGGGGAATCCAATCTGCTTAAAAATGGATAGGAAGCCTAGGCCCGTATTCCGAGTTTGTGTCGTTATCGACAGTGTCATTATCTCCCTGACCTCGAGTTACCTGATTGTGGGAAAGGCCGGAACCAAATGTTGCCAGTACGAAACCAGAAGTGGCGGTTTCCATCAATCAGATGACTCGAGGTCGCGGAGATAGCGACACTTTCGACAACGACGCAAACTCAGAATACGGACCCAGATTCATTCTGGCAGATGTTGCATGCTAAACATGCCGAGCCAAGCGCCACGAACAACAGTGTGCAAAAGGGTAGCGACAATGTCCTCTACATTTACATACCGTCTACCAAGGTATAATATGCCTAACTAATGTTTTTTGCACATAATACTAGCCTCAGCCACGTTAAACCTCTGCAGTTTTTTTTTAGCAGGCATTTCGCAATAGTGAATGAATGCTGTCACGCACTGTGATGTCGTCACTGTGTTGGCGAATCAAGGAATTTCGTTAAGACCCCGTGGTTTTTGGCGCACTTTAAGACTATTATGTTAACACCATCTGAACACAGTAGTGTCTGTGCAATCGCATGCTTAGCAATGTTTTTCTAGATTTCAAGTCCGTTTGGGGGAGAAGTGTAGCATCTCTGCTGCGGCCGCCACCTTCCTGTGTCAGCATCTGCTCCCCATCTCACAGCTGCACCTTGTGTACCTTGAATCCTCTTAGCGATACCTCTTGTTGGTATATTTGAATGCAAATTCCACAAGTTAAAGATACTGCTAGCAAATCTAGTGTCATTTGAAGAGCAAAAGAAAGTGGGCTGTCGTACAGGCGTCATCGTGAAATACTGCTGCTAAGAGAAGATGGCAGCTTAGCGGCTTCTGGTAGGCATGCACACGTGCAGTAGGCCTCATGAAATCGGTCTATTGTTTGCATTCTCGGGTATCTGTGGTATTTGTTTTTCATAAAAAACTAATTTTTACACAATGCTTCACATGCATGCGACAAAAATATGTGATTTTTCATGATGGCTGCTGAGTATTGTCCATATTGGGCAGCCTTACCAATTCGCTTGTGAACTTTTTAATATTGAAAGGTGATGAGTGCTACAGCAGTGATGAAGTGGAATTAGTTGCATATTATTGTGACCCTTGAATTTGTTTTATTTCTTGCACCAGCTAGCAATTTGCTTGGTGAGAAGCATGTAGCTAATTCGCATTTGTCCTGAGCATGCTAGATTGTTATCACTTGTTTTTTTTTACTTCTAAAGGTACTCAAATGTAATTTAAAGCATGTTATTGTTGCTTTTATTAATTTCACGTATATTTTCTCAAAGCTGCAAGCTTTTCCTCCCAGCCTGCTTTTTAGCAACATATAGCTCACAAGAAGCAATTCAGTGCAAACTCTTTAGGCAGCTGCTGTAGAACTTTCATACCGCTGCACTAACATTTGTCTTGGCTGTGTTTTTAGGAGAGAAGAATAGAGGAGTCAACAGAGTTCATTGAAGACCAAATGACCAAGGTGAAGATTGAAATGGAAGAGGTATGTTATAGAGCGGCTTCTTTAAGCTGAAGTTAATAAGTATGTTTCAATAATTGTAGTTCTTAATTGGGTAGCCTTTCAGGACAAGGTGTTTTCTTGTTTTGTTTTTTTCTGAATGTTTCAGAGCCTGAACAAAAGCAGGTTGTCTCAGCAAAAGTTAGAGTCCGATTTGGTTGTCACTAGACAGAAGCTGCTCGAAGTGCAAGCGCAGCTGGATTTGGCTGAAAAGGTGTGTAGCAAATGTTGTACTGGGTTTCTCGTGTTTTTTTTTTTTATCCATAAGTAGGTATACTTGAGATGTATGAGCTCTTTTATGCATCGCAGAGGTGTGCTACTCTGACTGCTGCCACGTCTATTAGTCTTTTTGTATGTTGTAAGTCAAGCCTTGGAAGGTACTTTGAAAGGGGGAATAAATTAGACTGCACATCAGTAATGCAGTCAGTACCAGGTGTTGGAAGAACCAGTTGGGTAGAAGGACCTTCTGGTAGAAGCTGCAATGTTGTTGACAAAGAGAGGTATGTGTACGCTCAGAGGAAATGCTGCCGTGCTGAAGTTTGCGCACAGTCGTCCAGCCAAGCTGCATAGCCTAGTGTGAGGACTGCCCATAAAATGACCTCTGGATTGATGAGCCCTCATGAGGATCTTCTCAGAAAATAACAGGTGTCTTTACTGCAGTCTTGGGGGTCGTTGATGCTGGTGGTTATGATAGCTAATACCCTTTCACATGAAGATACTTAATACCAATTGAGTTAATGACCGCTGAAGTTTTTAAGGTCCATCAAGATACGGTGCTGCCACACAGTAGGCGTCAAATATCATTGAGTAGATAACGTAATCCGACATGTGGGGAAAAACAGAACAATGTTTATCAAAAATACAAAATGAGGCACTACATGGCAACTCGTGTATTTTTGATGGAAAGTTGCCTGAGAAATGCTCTTCATGTATACCTCATAGTTTGGCGCAATGTGCAGACAGCAATTGCAGAGTAATAATGGGAGGGGATGCACACTGCATTTCAGAAGTATTCATTTTGCATTGGAGAGGTCAGAATGAAGCAGTGACTGTCTAGGCTCTTTTTGTCACACGTTCAAAGCTGCTATTGTTGGAGTACTTGGGGTGCACTTCTCAGTCTCAATTTTGGTTATTGCAAAAAATCGCCTAGGATGTAAAACAAGTGGAACACATGGGCTCTGCACACAGTGAAAGCGGCATCAGCTTGTTTACATCTGTCAGTCTTGCAGACTAAATTAACTTGTGTAATGAAAACAAAATTATGTTTTTTTATTTTTGAGTTTTTGTATTTCTTTTTTTCAAAGTAAAGCAAGTGCAAGGCTCTACTCAAAGGCTCTGGAGCTTTCAATAGTCATTCGAGGACATGCATTGAGTTGATTCCCGCTGAATTTAGTGTTGATTCCTGCTGAATCAAGATGGCTAGCATGTGACACTGGCTAATCCTCATTTTCATTGGCAGTCGATTCAGTGGACACTTAAACTACCCGTGCGACAGGGATTACTTCAGATTTGGTAGGCGGCTCCTGTGTGGCAACACCGACTCCGCTTCAGGACATTAAACCCCGCCTACTACCTGTGTGAGCTGACCTTGCATTTTTACAGAGATGGCTTTTTCTTTTTCTTTTATACAGTTAAACCTCTATGTAACGAACCTCCATGTAGCGAATTCCTCAATATTGCAAAGTTTTTCAATTCCCCCCCAGAAGTACTTGCATTTACAGCTCCATATAACAAACATGTCGCGGCGGTTTACCTTGTTGTAATGAATTCGCGACACTGAGTGTCTCTTAGCTAGTGCTGAATATCTGAAAATTTGGCAGAACCCTGCAAGTTTTGTGATGATAAAACACAGACTGATGTAAGAAAAACGTCTACAATAGAAACGAGCGACCACAGTTGATGCCACTTACCGTGTTTCAGCGCCGACGGCGCACCTACCTGCATGGCAAATGCAA
The DNA here is from genome assembly GCF_055883805.1 of Amblyomma maculatum. Lineage (NCBI taxonomy): Eukaryota > Metazoa > Arthropoda > Arachnida > Ixodida > Ixodidae > Amblyomma > Amblyomma maculatum. The sequence goes on along the minus strand of NC_139349.1, from coordinate 36,109,953 downwards.
TAGTCATGGCTGTCACGTTTGGAACGTGGCACGACAATACTTCAAATCCCCAATTATGTTGCCTATATTCGGAAGGGCTCTATTCAGACAAATGCAAAAATTGTGATACCAAAGCTGCTTTAAATCATCATGTGATCCATGTTCTAAATCATTCTAAATCATGTGATCTGGAACTGCCCACAGTCCCTACCCGCAAGCCACTTCATATGCGACTCTGATCACTGGGAAGCTCTGCTGCTCAGCCCCGACCCAGGGACACAGATAAAACTCATCCAGCTGACTGAAAACACCGCTGATGCCCTATGGATGGCAGCCATCATTTAAGCGGGGGGCGGCCATTTGGGTCGCTCCTCTGTACCTGCTGTAAATGAAGTTTCACCACCATCACCACAACAATACTTCATGCTCAAAAGCAGCGAAAAATAACAAAGAAAAAAAAAAGACGGAACAATCAGTTGCGCATTCATCGCCATCATGCGGTTGCCTGCGAGCTCCTGCACGTCAGTAGCGGGAACAGCGGAGAGCGCCTGAGACGCGAGGCAGAGTCAGTTTTTTGGGGCAACAGTGGTGGACGAACGGGAACATGCATGAAAACGCAGCTGCCTCCTTGTTCGATGGCTGCGCGAACGCGCGCACTCTCTCCCAGTCAGACTACTCTGCCTTCCCCGCTCCATCATAGGCACTTCGCGCGAGAGGCTGCTACTGCAGTTGTACTTCACCCTCAGTGCGATCGCGAAATGCTTCACTACTGTGACTTTGAATAACTCTGATTTGCTGTAAATACTTTCACAGTGGCTTCTCTCACAACCAATTCTTAACCTGCTTTTTGTTATGCATTGTCCTTTCGAGTCTTCACACGAAAACTCCATAAGCGAAAAATTGTGGACATTTTTTACTTTTGTTATAACCAGGTTTAACTGTATTGCTTGATGCTCCTTCAAGCCCTCCTACTTCTCGGAATATTCATGCTTTCAGCTAATGATGAAGTAGTGTCTGTTTTTTACCATATGGCATCTGTATGTTTTACTGCCAGCGCTTTGCCCTCATTCCCAAGTTCCGTAATAGTTTTCAGTGCAGCAACCTTCAGTCCAAGCAGATAAATACGTCACTGCGGTGACCATTTTGGAATTTCCTTTTTACAGCAGTTGGAGAAAAAATTCAGCCAAACGGCGGCCTTTTCCAACATGAAGAAAATGCTGGCTACAAAGAACGACCAAATCAAGGAGCTGAGAAATGCTCTGGCTACGTGAGTCACGCCTTTGGACGCAGAAAACCACCTCCGGTGTCTGCCCGCAGCTGCACTTTGTGTTGTACTCTTGCACCACTGCCTGTGCAAGCCTTTTAGTTTTTATTTTATTGTTCTCTTTTTTTCCCCTGTTCGTTCACTGCAGTGCACGAGAGAGCATCACCGAAGCACAGGAACAGGCTTCTCTGCTGTCTGTCTCACGTTTTGATGCTGCACTCTCGGGGTAGTATACTCATTTTTGTGACTCGATGCATACTTTCGTTTTCCATTAGGTTTCAGACCAATGAGGTGCAGAGAGAGAGAAACTCCCAAGTCTTGTAAAAGGTGATGTCCTGCAGTCTTTCTGCAGCTACCTGAAGCTCTTGACCAAAACCTGTCTAGTCACAGCTGCAAAATGCTCACCTCCAGCATTTTTGGGGCTTATGGAGTCCTCTGAAAATGTTGTGGTTTTTCCTGTTTTTTTTCGTGAGTTGATGTCCTTAATGTGTTTTTACCGGTGGTAAAGTGCAATATCGTTCAGCAAGCTGTGTTTAACCATAAATGAATCTTGAAGTAATATTTATACAGTTGACTTGTGTTGATTTGAGCTCACGTGATCCATACAACTGATAATGTGAACAGATGTCATCATGATTTACCTGCCCATTATATTGGTCTGTTTATTGTAGTCTTTCAAGATTTCATTTAATTATTCGTTCTTTTTCAATATCGCTGTAGGAAAAAAAAAAAAGGCTTTCGCAAACACTTCCACCTAAGGGGATGAATGGCTGTAATATGGTGTGGTCTAACTTTGGAGCATCGAAGCAGCGCAATGCATAAAAATGCCGTCCTAGATAGCCCTGGAAAAGCTGCTCTCAAACTGTTGTTTTGCAACCTTGTTAGCTGTAGTTACCACAGTGTTCAGTTTAAACCATTCAGTAGCTTCTTCGTAGGACTTAAGAAAGTGTAAAATATTGTAGCCGCTAAATGATCATGTGTTGTTGAAGTAAAAAATAATGCTTCTTTGTTTTTCATAACATGGTGCTTCTTTAGGGCATGGAATGAACACACGTATTTGAAAGGCTTTCTGCCAATATCTCGGAGTACCTGATAGCTATTTGTCTGTATAAAAAGCAGCAGCATTGGGCTCCTCACGTGTAAGTGATTTTATTAGAGTGCACTTCTCCAAATACAGAATAATTTCGAATATTTGAGACAAAAGTGTATGGCCACAAAGAGTTCAAATTAGTACAAGTTGACTACTGTCCTGTGTGATAAACAATTTTTGGACGTGACTACTTTTAATTGTTCTAAGTGTTGACAAGAATATGAGGTCATATTTAGCATGTTTGCTGTTGTAAATGCTCTTAGATTTGACTTTCCTGGGCATCGACATAAAGGGGTCCAATTATCTTTTTCATTTCGCAAGTTCATGTTCAAAACAGAAAAATGTTATTCAATAAGACATCCATATCTGTGATAGGAATACTTGCTGTGATCAAATTGCTGCTTTGCTGTCTGCAAAGGCATTTAAGACAGCTCCCAAAATGGCGACGCCCACCTGTCAAGGGCTGCTAAAGGGACGGCAACTCAGTTGCCTGTTGTAGAATTTATTATTTTCACAGTAGAGTAGAGCGCATTAGTCAGTGTGATATTTTGAACAGAAACTAGAATGGCATGCGTTATGCCATGTGGGCAAGTTCCAACGTGCACACCGCACCTACAGAGATGTAGCTCTGCACACACAAGTTAGTTTTGCACAGTGTTAAACAAAGGGAAAGGCACACATTGTTCTAGTCAGAGATAGTGCTCATTCACTTTTATATACAAAAGTGTTAGAACAGTGAAGATGCAAGCCAGTAGGTAAATGTGGCTTCATGCACACCATATCGTTCCTGGCTAATGAGCCTTTTTTTTATTGTTGGCTCCTCAGGTCTTGATCTTGTGCTCCAGTTATATATATGGTGCGGTGAATGCCTCTAGTAATTTCTTGTGTAGGCTCCCCAAGCTCAAATTTGGCGGCTCGACAGCATTGCCGTGTTGCTTCCTCTGTTGGGCAAGAGACAAAATTGTCGGTAGCTGCCTGATAAGGTCGAGGTTCATTAGCCACATAAGGCACGCTTTGCCTGGTTTGTAATTACAACTCAGGCAGGTCAAGAATATGCCGTGAAAATTATCATTTCCTCGAAAATTGGTATTTAACTCACGGCAGCCTGCCGAGTTGAGTAAGTGTTGCTTTTACAGTGGTATTGGCTGATCTTTTGTTGGTGCTGATTAGTACCAGTATTTATTGTAGCCACGTTTCCACACCAATATGAAGGCAGGCCTTTGCTTGCTTGCGAAACCTATATAAAAGCACGTAAATGAGTTGGATAAGGTCTCTTATTATTTTTGGTCGCTAAATTTATGTGCCCTGTTACATAGCAGTAACCCATTTGAAGCTACCTTGTAGTTAATGCAAAGTCAGTTAAGGAAATGAGCTCATGAAATTAGCACAGCTTATTCTTCTGCCTGCACTGAATCTTTCGTAAAAAACGTGTGGATGTCAATGACATCATGCATGTGTACATAATTCCTACTATGGAAACATGAATATATCATATATATAAATGTGTTCGTATATTCCTCTCTAGGGCATTTCGTGAATGGGGCAATAATTACTAAGTCATCAGCAGGTAATGCACTTAAAGTGGCATACCTAAACAACGCAAGATGTAAGCAATCCTACTGCAGATCGCACAAACATATCAAAGCGGCAGCACAGGTGGAAAACCGTACTACTTCCCCTATTTGTGACAAAAGTGTACATAGTCAACTTACATTCAAATTTACATCGAAGATGTGCTTTTCTTTACAATCAGGGACATATTTGAAAGGAAATGAAGGGAAGGCTACAAAGGCGGAACATCTGCAGCTGTCATTCTGTCTAATAGTTCAGTCGTACAATGATGTGCCTGGCGCATTGTTCTCTCCGTAGTACCTCAACTTCATCACTGATGCAGTTGATGCAGTCGGGGCCATCACCAGAATCTTCTAGTAGGAAGACAACCTAATTAGTAAATTTATTGCATTCAACAAAACTTTTTCCTGGACTTTCTAACATTGAAAGTTGGCATTTGTGTTATAAGTGTGCCTTAAGCAACAAATGAATAATGGAAATGTACAGTGTTTCACGAGAAAAATACTGTTACTAGCAGAAGCTAAATTGCGCTGAGTAGAAAGAGGTGGCACATTTCAGCTCTGTAGCTTTTGCTCCATTGCCAGAAAAAGTTGTTGCTGAGTATAAATTATGACGCATGTTTTGCTTAAAGAAAAGAATAATCATACTTTGAAAGTTAGCCATCTTGAAGGTATACTCCAAACAGTATGTAACAGCTTCTGTCAGAAGTCTGCGATTGACTTTTAATATGAAAAGCAAAGTATAAGCGAGCTGAGGACACTTACGTACATGCTAGCATCACCTCGCAAGAAGCTGCCCTGGCAGCTGTTAGCTCAAATTACCTTACTAAAGGGTGCTCTCAACTTGCATCCCTGGATGCTCAGTAACTGAGGTTGGGGAGTCTACAACTCAGTTTTCCTGCGTTTGAACGTCATTGCTTAGCAACATTCTCGAGTATCATGTTTTTTGTTGTCTAGAAACTTATAACAACTGTTCAAACAACGTGGATGATAACATTGCTGTTTTCTAGGATCAGTTCATGGTATTTGTCAGTCGAACTGTCACATGATTCGGTACAGAGCACACTGTTGTTTTCTTCTGGTATTGCGGTTTATTCAGTCTTTGGAGCTGGATTCTAAATGCTGCATTTATAAAACTGAGTTGTATGAGAGCATGAATATGTAAGAAAATGTTGGGGCATGTTGAAAGACAAACTAATATCACACTTCCTTCTTTCTGTTCTTTAAAAATGATTCTAGTCATGCCTATATTCTCATGTGCTACTCTAGAGGTGCGAAGCTTCCACAAAAAAAATGAAGGCTGCATTCACTGGTGCAGGCTTTTGAATTGTGACACTGCAGTTGCAATGTAATAGTAATAATAATAATTAGTTCACAGGAAAGGAAAGGTGCAGTACCTGTCACTCTTGTTTCTGTGGACACCTGTTAAAGATACCCAGGTGGTCCAAATTACTCCGTAGCCCTCCACTACTGCTCCTCTTTCTCTCTCTCTATCCGCTTTCTCTCCCACCTTCCTCCCTTCCCTTAGGGCAGGGTTCAGGTGTCCACAACTACAAGTGTGACAGATACTGCGCCTTTCCTTTCCTGTGAACCAATCAATCAATCAATGGACACCTGAACCGCGTGGTAATGGAAGGGAGGAAAGCCTTCCCTTTCTCTCTTTCCACTTGCACTCAGGCCTCCTTTCCTCTCAGGGTGGCTCAGATGTCCACAGAAACAAGTGTGACAGATACTGTGCCTTTCCCTTCCTGTGAATTAATTATCATTATTATTATTAATATTATTACATTGTAACAATGTAGGATGTGGGAAATGTGTTACTCTCGCTGCCACCCAAGCAGTTACTACAAAATATTCCTTGATGCTATGTGTAGTTTATATCTGTGCTGTTTGACATTTTAATCGTGCAAAGGCACTAAGCTCAAACCACGTGTACAGCAGTGCTGATGACGTAGAGAAAGCTGTAATCTGCAAATTTGAGCAGCAGAAATGGTCTGCGCTTTAAGAACCAGCACCACGAGTTGGGCCTGCTGCAGCCACGATTGCAGTAGTCGTTAAGCATGTTAAAACGGTCGTGTCTGTTTGCAGCTTGATGCACCATTGCAGTGCTAGTCAAGAAATAATTCTTCTGTGAGGCTATGATTTCTTTTTGACCAATGCAGGTGAATTTTCTTTATCAGATTTCAGTGGGTTCGACACTCCCCTTTTGATTCATACAGTGGTTCTTGAATGCCTGTAAGGGCATTCCCCACAAAGTAACCCCACAAAGTACTTTTGTCTACGTGCACAGGTTTATAGTGCTTGGCAGGTACCTTTCTAAATGAACAATTTGGTTATATAATAGTGATAAGCTCAAGTTGTACTGCGGACTTGTGCACTATGTGGTGTCTAAAATTGGTTAGAGTCATGGAAAAAACAACAACATAATATTGGTCTGTGAAAGGATGGGAAAACAACTGGTGTTGACTGTTTTTCGTTGCTATGCCATTTAGGCATTGTTGACTGTAACCCAAGTGTTGTGTTTGAATGTGCAGCATAATCGTGGAGTAAGTTGGCTTGATATGCAACACATTCCCATGGTAAGCTTTACTGTTTTCTGGTGGCACAGTTTACTTTGGAAAAAACTGTAAATGGGGTCAGTGGTGTAATTGTTGGTGATTGTACATTCACCATATCCCTCATGTATTCATAACCACTCTTAACCCAATCACAGACTCCTAAAGGCTGTTTTTATTATCGCAGTTTTTGCTTACTGTTTTCAAAGAAAAACCTGAAAAGAAACTAACTTATTGACTGCGTAGTTTGTACGTAGTTACTACCTGCATATCAACTCTCAACTGGTTTTTGCGAGTATTTCATGCTCGGGGGCGTGAAAATGACAGTGGGTGTGTGGAAGTGCATTGATCATTCGTGTGATGATGCAAATTTCATTGGAGGCCATGTAACCTGTGCATGCCATGTGATTTATATTAGATGCACAGCATAACATTCAGAAAACATGTCAAGTAATTCTGTTTTGCAATGTGCATTCGGAATGGTAAGAAGTATACTTGTGTTATGCTTGTGCAAACAGTGGCAAGTGCATCATTACACAGGTTACCATGGAAGAGGCGTGGTTAAAGTTTTCTGGTTCTCTTCCACTGCATGTTTTTGCTCACCACATTGTTATTTTTTTTATGTAGGTCAATAAAGTGTTTTATTGGCTGCTGCTTGTTTTCTTACTGCTCCATATGTAGAGAAGCTCAGGAACAAGCAGTGCTGACAGTGATGAATGTCGATTTATTGTAATGTACTAGATGCAGATGGAACTGCCTAAACCTCGGAAACTAAAGTGAGCTGCAAGTGGTCCGAGACTGCAACTAAGGGGCAACTAACTTATACGAATTCATTCATCAATGTTATTCATTACAGTAGGGGAAGCATTGTGCAGCGCAGTTTTTGTGATTTACTAGAAAACTAATTTTAGACATTGCTTCCACACAGTAGCATTTAACTACTTTTCCTGCACCAAACTGGATCAAAGAGGTTATGCTCTTACAACCCTTGGAATGTATATGCACTGTGTACCGTCGGGGTCAAAGGTATATGTGGAAAGCAATATTGTCAGAAATAAATTGCTCTCTGCTTGCAGCCTAGAAAAGGCAAAATCGAGCCTAGTTGTCAATGTATGAATTAAATATTGCATTAATAAATGCGAGAGTGCCCAGCATGCAAAAAATTTAACTCTTTTAAGACAGCTATACGTCTCTAAAGCATGTCATACCGGCTGCCCTAAGCTATACACCTTTGTACCGGGTGAGAAAGCTGTTGCAGAGCCTCCTCTCTGAACTGTTGGAAGCCAGTGCGAACTGCTGAAATGCATGGTAGCCCTCAGAAAGGTCTTATTGCAGTGGCCTGTAGCTCGGCGATTTTCTTGAGATCGACGCCATACTGCGGCACCATCGTGACCTGGTGTGAACAGGATCGAAGGCAAACCGCGTCGGTTGCTCAGCTGTGTGAATGATGCACAGGACATTAAGATGTCAGTGTGAAGAGCTTTGCAAAAAATGTTTTAATAGTGCTACATACCACACAGATGTTGACACTATAGCCACCTGTTGAGTGTCATTGCATGAGTTTCCTTGGCACAGCGATTTACACTGTAGTTCTGCTAGACAATGCGCCAGAGTGGTATATATGTTGCTGGCAGGCTGATTTCTGTCCAAACATTTTCGGGTTTAGCTTGTCTTGAATGTGTAGTGTTATTATACGGTTTCGCATTGTTGCACATGGCGTGATGGTTTGAATTTGTGGTACGCTCTAACTTTGCGCTGAGTGCAGACATGATATAGCCCCTTTAACACCGCCTTTTCATTCCGTGATTTTTTCATATTTATATAGTAAGTAAATTGGCTCATAGGAAAGGCGCAGTATCTGTCTCACTTTCTTTGGACACCTGAACAGCGCCATAAGGGAAGAGAGAAAGGTGGGAGCGAAATCTGAATAAGAAAATGTTTCCGAAGTGGAAGCTTGCGGAGTAATTTTGACCATCTGGGGATCTTTACCGTGCACTGACATCGCACAGCACACATATGCCTTTCCATTTCACCTCCAAAAATTAGATGGGTTCAACGCTGATGTACCGAATGTGGAGCAAAAGTAGCTGTGGAGCCAGAGTACCCGGCTGCGAAGCTGGCAGCTGCATTTCGTTGGAAGCGAAATGGAGAGGCGGCCGTGTGTTGTGCAATGTTAGTGCGCGTTTCATGCCCTGTGCATGCGATGCTGGCAGCCGCTTTCCTGCTCCAGTTGGCCAGCTCTCCGCGGCGGCGCGCATGCGTAGTGCGGAAACTATCCATGTGCCGGCGCGCGCATCTGGGATGCCGCTACCCTCCTCTACCTAGTGAGCGCAGCGCGAAAACACACGTAGAACGACGTCGCTGGTTGTCATGATTACGGCGCATGCGCAATACCGGCTTAGTTTGTGGCTCGCACGGCGACCTTGGCATGGCGTAGGACTTCCAAAGTACATATACTAAAATTGGAACGATAGAGAAGAGTAGCATGGCCCCTACGTAGTGAAACCAGCTGCCGGCGGTTGAATTCCAGTGCAGTGGCGCGGGCATCGGCTTGGCAACATCAAGTTCAAGGGAGGCCCCTCCGCTCCCTCAGGAAGACCTATAGTGCTCTAGACCCTAGGGGGCCGCCAAGGGAGAGGGAGCCCCACAGGGGGACGTCCTTCGTAAAGCGTCGCATGCCAGACGGATTACTCGAGCTTTCTGCTCCGGAGGAAAGCATTCCAGATTTCTTTCTCTCTGTTGCCATCAATATGCCCGGGAGAATCGGGGCATTCCCAAATGAGATGATCCTGATTGGCTATCCCGCATTTGGTGCAGAGCTTTGGAAGTTATTCCTCTCCCTCCCCGTATAGATAAGATGAAAAAAATCATTGCAGTGCCTAAACTAAAAAGCATACACATTAAAATAGTTTGCTGTATTAAAATTGCTTGCAGTAATCCTCTGATCATGCCAGTTGCGTCCGTCGCGCCATCTTTAATGCGTTGCATCGAAACGATGAAGTGCGCGTTTTAGGACCGCACTACCCGTCGCTTCTGAACAACAACGCAATGGATTAACGCTACGTACGTGATTGGCCCCGCCGGAGTGGTGCAGTGGTAAGATGCCCGACCACTGTGCCGGAGTACCTGGATTCGAACCCGACCTGGGCTGCGTTTCGATGGAGGCGAAACGAAGAGACGTCCGTGTGCTGTGCGATGCCAGGCACGTTAAAGATGCCCAGGTGGTCGAAATTACTTCGAAGCCCTCCACCACTGCTCCTCCTCTCTTTCCACTTTCACTCCCACCTTTCTCCCTTCCCTTACGGCGTGGTTGAAGTGTCCACAGAAAACAAGTGAGACAGTTACCGCGTCCATCCCTTCCTACAAATCAATCAGAGGGGGCTTAACTACAGAGCCAGTAGCAGGCCCGTGCATTTTCTTTTCCTTCTTCCTACAGCCACAACAACAACACGGAGCAATAATTCCACACTATGTTCTCAGCATAGCAAACTATCAAACAGCTAAAGCTTATATTTATATAACGTTTCAAGAAAACAGCGAACAATGACACCTTCTGATGACAAATAAAAAACCGCATTTTTGATATTTTTTAAACTGTCCATCTATTCTCCTCTACATAAGCTTTCAAAATCATTAAAGACATGTTGCATAACTTTGTTTCACTAGTAATTACGGCAACTTCAATAAGGCCCTTGTACAAGGCATAGACACCGCGCAGATCTGAAGATTCTACGGCATTTGTGAATCGTCCACGATTTTTAAATTTTGGCATAATATTGTAACAGGGAGAAATATATTTACAAAAAGAGGATTAAAGATATAAATACGATGACGGCCGCCGGGGTGGCGCAGTGGTTACGGCGCTCGACCACTGTTCCCAAGGACGCGGGATCGAATCCCGGTCTCGGCGGCCACTTTTCGATGGAGGCGAAAAGCAAGGTGCCCGTGTGCTGTACGATGTCAGTGCACGTTAAAGAACCCCAAGTGGTCGAAATTTCCGGAGTCCTCCACTACGGCGTCTCTCATAGCCTGAGTCGCTTTGGGACGTTACACCCCGCAAACCAAACCAAATACGATGACATACAGCCAAACAGCCAAGGAGCCAGGCAACGAGGGCCCAGCGTTCCACGCACTTGTTGTTGTTGTTGTTGTTGTTCTCCTCTAATGTGATGGCACATACCCACACAGGGGGATCGGCCAAGGATTGGGGTGCAGAGATATTAGATTTTGAGATGTATAACTACATCTTCCACCTTCCACAAACAAGCGCGCCAATTCGTCCTCGTCGTTCTCCACCCGTAACAATATTGTATCTAGTCATTTTTTATCTAGACGTTGCAAATTAGCTGTGACAGACGCAGCAGGGAATGATTCGGAATCAGGTTTGTACGCGTAGAGTTCGTGATGCGCAATCAGTTGTCCATCTTGAAGTTCTTGAATTTTGACAGATATTGAAGCGGTGTAGAGAAAAAAAAAAGTTACTGGCTTAGAACTACAAATTTTACTCGAAATGAACATAACTGCCGTAGCCAGGTGTTACTTCACACGCGGTAGCACAGAGTTCAGAACTATTTTTCCCGGTGACAAAGGAACGATACACACGCGCACACACACAGTTGTTCCTCGCTGTCTCCCAGTCCCAGTGAGCCTTTTCGCCCCACTCGCGCGCACATCTCTCGACGCGACCACTTGCCGCGGGGTGTCACCCCGGTTGGTGGCCGATAGTTCACAATAACCTCCAAAATGTTGAGAAAAAAAATTCGGGGGCAAGATCTTAGCTCATCGTGCCATAATCCAGTGCTTGAAATTGAGTTTATGTTCTTTTGCAGTCCATATCTTCTGGAGCAAAGTTTCCTATTATATCCTTAAAAAAAATGAACTTCGGGAACAACAACAAAAAAAAAAAAAAATCCTTGTTGAATTTCTTGTTGGAATCATTTTGTAGCGGTAAAAACACGGACACAAAGACTATAGCGGGTGTCGCTTGTGTTTCGTGTTCTTTGTGTCCGTATTTTTACCGCTACAAAATGATTCCAACCAGAAATTACCAACTAGCGCAACTTGACGTTTTAACTTGTTGAATTTTTAACAGTAAAAGTTGCATAGACTTAATGGGCAAATATGGATGTTAGATAAAATTGATAAAATTTAAATATGCATGCAGCAGAGGTCCAAACTTTCAACTGTACGACATGCAAAAACGATGTTTTTTACCTGTTGGGATATAGTATTTTTTTCCCCAGAAAATTACAGGTATCATGCAAAACTACAGTTCGTTCCTTTGTGTGGGCAGCTTTTCCCATCACATATAAGATTTCTATTGAGAACAAAATAAATTTATGGTACCTCGATTGCCATCGTTTTCTGAACACACCGACTTTTTTTTTTATCCTTTTTGTACATTCAATGCTTCTTAGAAAAAAAGAAGGGCCAGGTTTCCGTTTTTATTTTATTTTTTTCCTTAGAGAAATTTGAGATGCCGTAGCCTAAAAGTGGTAGCTGAACAGAGTAATTTAGTTTGCAAGGTTGTTTGATTGAATGTCCTTCATTTAATGGGAAGGCTCATGGCCATGGATGGGGATAAAGGGGGAGTAGACAGAATCTTCATTGTTTAGGTCGTCACTCGAATCACATTGCTCTAACCAGGCCACTAAGCGAGCCATACTTGGCAAATATCATCTCTCAACTCAATTCTGACAGTTAACCCGGCGCAGTGGTGCCGGGGTTAGGGCGCTCGACTGCTGTGCCCAAGGATGCGGGGTCGAATTCCGGCCGCGGCGGCCACTTTTAGATGGAGGCGAGAAGTGTGACTGAGCGATGTTAGTGCAGGTTAAAAAACCATGGGTACTCAAAATATCCGGAGCCCTCCAATACAGCGTCTCTCATAGCCTGAGTTGTTTTGGGACGTTGAACCCCACAACACCGAACCAAATGACCCAATCCAGCCGTTTCTACTACTTCCATTAAAATATTGTGAAATGCATGATCGCTGAAAAAAAAAAATTAAGGTGGCTCATGCCTAGAAACGTAGCCGCTTGGTATTGTTGCCATCGTATAGAGCATTAAGAATGCCTTGTACCAAGGTGCATTTTGGGCTGTTGAATTCCATGACGGCACCAGATTCTTTTTCAGCGCACTCGCCTCCCGGAAACTTTTTGGAAACTATTGAACTCCATTGTCGCGTTACACTGCGCTGTTATCTGCAGAGGTGGTAAACTGAACATAATAGAAATAAAATATTGTAGTATGAGATATCGGTATATGATTCCCGCTATAATATCATATTTCGTCCGTACTGACTTTATCCAGTATGCCGGCGTATATAACAACTGTTCACTTATCTCTTACATCCAGCGAAGAATTCATACCACAACGGACTCCAGGGCCCTTATTCCGAGTTTGCGTCGTTATCGAAGTGTTGCTATCTCACGTGACGTCGAGTCATCTGAGTGGTCGAAACGTCGGAACTGGGTGTTGCCCTGCGGAACCGGGAAAGGCGGCAACATAATTTTCCAGCGTTTCCACCAATCAGGTGACTCGAGGTCGGGGAGACAGCGACACTCACGATAACGACGCAAACTCGGAATACGGGCCCAATTCTTGAGAGGTGACATGTTTACAACACGAGGGTAAGAGATCGGGTCGGTACCTCTCCTGTTGAAACTTTCCTTTCTCTCCCAAGTGGCATGGTCTAGGAATGTGCAAATACCTCTCAATTAGTCATTGGTCCGTCATGACCTCGTGAGAACACTGTTCTTTCATTCTTTCCCTCACCCGCAACATTTTGCTAGTCTGTCGTAAACGAGGTACTGCAACTGGCGCTGGGCATCTGAGTTAGGAGGGCTATTCCGATAAAGCGCTTTCTCACTTGAGAACTTTTCCTCTCCTGTATAAACCTACACGGTAGCGCGCGCTTATCTTCTCTCTGCGCGACTCACGTTCTTTCTACATTTTTATAGTCCTCGACGTAGGGAGTTAGGAGGGATGGGAGTGTAGCTTCGTCTTCACGGTTCTTCAAGCTGTTGCTTGCCATGATCTTCGCGCTGTAAGTCGATCTTTTCTCACACTACTTGAAGCAGGCCGCTCTCACTATAGCAATGGAATGTTGTATCTCGGTGCTTGATAGAATCTGATCTTCTAGGGTGAGCATGTCGTCGTGTGGAATATGCGTAATTTTGTTTCTTCCTCGTGAAAACAATGAACATTGCCATATAAGGGGTTTTAGGTCTGCTGTACACCGTTCCTGACAGTGGGTGCATACGTTATGTTTGAGTGTTTCGTGTCTTCCAAGAAACCACTTGTCAAGTATGTGTGGTGTGTAAGCTGCGTTTGTTATTACTTTGTTGAGAAATATCTCTTGTGGTCGAGTGAGCCCTTTCGTGTTATCAAACACCGGCATTGGTGTCGCTTCATATAATCTAAGCTTGCTGTCGTGTTTATTTTGGTGCGTACATAGTGCATCATCGATTTGCTAGGGCAGCCTTTAGTGAGCATTGCTTGGTAAGAATTTAAGTCTATCGCATTAGGCATGGAGTTGGGGTGTGGAGCATTGTACCTTTCAGTAAGACCACCCGCTTGCGCGGCTGCGTTTCCTCCGTCCGTGCCAGTATGTGCCGGTGTCCATATAATTTGAATTTCTATTCCAAATTTCCGCATTCGCTTCAGCTTCTTTCTAATGGCCTTGGCCACTGCGTCGTCTGTGGTTGGTGCCGTCAGCTATGTAATCGCTGCATATGAGTCGGCTAAAGTTAGCTATCCACTGAAATTATCTTTTCCGGCTGCAGCTGTCGGAATGGTGTTTATGGCTCCCCATATGGCAGGCAACTCGGTGTGCAAAATTGTTTCTCCAGGGCCCGTATTCCAAGTTTGCGTCGTTATCAAAGTGTCGCTATCTCACGTGACCTCGAGTCATTTGATTGGTCGAAACGCCGGAACTGGGTGTTGCCAATACGGAACCGGAAGAAGTGGCCACATCATATTCCGGGGTTTCCACCAATCAGATTACTCGAGGTCGGGGAGATAGCGATGCTTTAGATAACGACGCAAACTCGGAATACGGGCCCAGGCAGGTGGCACGTGTGCTGTCCGTTATGTTGGGGCGCTGGCACAAACACCCATGCCACACTCACCCTTTCATTTCTAATTGCAGCCTTAGTGTAGATGTCTATTGTATTCTGTGGGCTTGTGAGGGCAGTTCTCGGTTCTAAAAGGTGCCTAGGCACCCCGTTCCGCCTACTAATAGGTCGTTGTGGCCTTAGTGCGATTACCGGCGCCTCCAACGGGGGTGAAGTGTCTGTCCCCAGGGGCCTCGGAGCAGTGTTGATTCGCTTGTCCCATGCCATGATCTACTGCCCTTGCGTCGTGTTTTCTATTCGGGATCGCATTGTTATTTTTGCTTCTCTTATAATGCCTTGTATGGGTGGTATGCTGACCAGCTTAAGCAGCTCTTTATCCCTCGTGTGCTTAGGAAGCCCAGTAATGGTGCGAAGAGTGGCCCTGTGTAGCTTTTCGATGTCTTTAAGGTCGTGATTAGAAAACTCATACACATGTGCCCCGTACAAATTCCTGCCGACAGCAACCGCTCTAGACAGTGTTTGGCACGATTTTTGCCGGGTTCCACTGTACTTGTTTGAAATCCGGCGAATTAACAGTAACATCGGAGTCCAGTTACGTTGCAATGTACGGATCCATTTACAAGGACTGCTGCAACTAGAAATCTGTGCCACCAAGGTTTTTGTCTGCCCGTTTGCAGACGTGATGTTGTGTTGTCCAAGATGCAGTGTAATCTGCTTTTTGGCGTTTGTGGAATTCTTGCCATCTATGCTTAGCCCCATTGCTTCTAAGCTGTGAGTAAGGCTGAAGATTGCTGCTTGCAGCTCCGTCTGCATGGCCTCTTCATTTGGGTAATCCACTCCTTCTGTCCATGTGGTGACATCTGCGTAGATGGTGAAGCGGGCTGAAATGTCTCTCTCGTGTGCTTCTGCTACGCTGGTCATGGCCAGGTTAAATAGCAAAGGGCTGAGGTAGAGCCCTGTGGCACGCCCCTATCCAAGTAATAGGTTCTGGGGCTACGTCCCGATGCTTTGCCATGAAGCCTAATAGGTCTGCTTTGAAGGAAGCCGCATATCCAATTGTATGCTTTGTAGCTGGGATATCTCTTTGCTAATTCTTGTGGGATTACCTGCTGGTTTACATTGTCGAACGCTTTGCGCATATCAACCGCGAGGATGTAATCTGGTGTCTGTTTGCGAGACCTGCGGTTGATTACTCTGCGGAGCAGCCTAAGGCCATCTCTTCCTTCAAATAAAGGCCTCATTCATTCATTCATTCATTCATTCATTCATTCATTCATTCATTCATTCATTCATTCATTCATTCATTCATTCATTCATTCATTCATTGTCTTCGACAAAGACGGTCCATCAGTCTTCACTGCTCTCTCCATTTGAAGCCCCGGATTCGGGTCACGCGAAGTCGCGCCTAACCAACTCTGTTTCTTCAGTAACAGAGCAAAAACACGAATAAAATATATATAGGGAAGGAAATAATTTAGAGGGGGGAAGGGGCATTTAGTTGATGCCTAGTATACCAGCAGATTTTTCATATTCATGTTTTACTCTGCCGATTAAGTGAACCGCATAGTCTTAATGATCGCTGTATATCTGGATGGTATGGCATATGCTATATCGTTATGACATCCCATCAGTTAATGTGGCCAAGGCGGCGTGGCTATGTTGAGAGTTTGGCGACTGCTTAATTCCGTGCTGTATTATTCTGTCGAAAGTACCGTGTGGCTGAATTATGGAGGTCAATGATCTGGCACAGCCTTCAGATCGCTTAGATTGCTACCGAGAAATGCATGTTAATAGTTTCATCAAGAATTGACTATATGTAGAAATTTTCACGGACACTTGCTATTGTGTGGACTAATAAAATGGGTCGTAGTTTTACTCGATTCACTGCATCACCAAAAGCAAAGAAGGAGGTGAACAACCAGTGAATAAGAAAATACATTTTATTACAATACACCACTTTAAATAAAAGGACTTAAATTAGCATTTTATAAAACAGTGTCATGCGCTATGGAAGAAAAAATGTCTTCAGTCTTTAAATAACTTAAACGGCACTGCTTACACATAAAAAGCATCGAACTACTGTACATAGAGCTAGACACAGCTGATACGGTACAATACACACTAAAACGTATACATAAATATACATGTCTAAAGCACGTTGCACGGGCAGCGCAAGAGTCCGTCTATACAAACAGTCCGCTGAAGACTTGTTGGAACAAATATTTACACATTGCTCGCTCTGCTCTCCGAAGCAAATGGCTTGTCCAAGTGCAGCTTGTAAGACACCTTTTTAGCCATGAACCTGCAAGAAAACAAATAAGCAATGAATGCTATTAGACGCGAGCGTCCCGCAAACAAATTTCCACTCAATGTTGCAGGAAATACCTCAGATCGAAAGTGATCGCGTACAATATGAAAGCCCTAGACCAGGTTTTAGTGCATATCTGATCTATAAAAGGTCGACTTACACTTCCTTCCTTATTGCGTCTGACTTTCTGAAACCAGTCGCAAGAACGATTGCAACAACTCCGCTCATGCATCTGCCTGCAAATCCAACTTCACTGTCAAGCAAGCATGCACACAAAGAAGCCCTTTCTGACTATTGCAGGCTAACGAGTTTATCACTTTTCTTTCTTTCTTTTTTCCATTATACATTGCGACCACTATTGCTAGTGGCATGCTGTAATTCGGAAAATAAAATTAATAAAAAAAATTAAATCAGCGAAACATTTTAGACGGCACAGTTTTGCTGATCCGAGGGCACGGGGATGGGATCTCGCCAACACTAGCAAGACTGGCTACAGGACTTAAATACATATATTTAAAAATCAATTTTTACAGGTCTGCTATATAACTTAGCAAAGTTCGTGCCTTCGTGCTAGAACAGCCGAGGTGTACTTCAGCAATCCTGACAAAATGTAGACAGGTGTGAATTTTAGGAAAGGAGGTCAGCAAAAAAAAAAAAAAAAAAAAAAAAAGAGAAAAAAAAATACCAGGGAAAGAAAGCACTCACGTTTGTAGCAGAAATAGTCGGCTTGTTGGTTATCTTGTCAACTTTAGGACATACATTACAGGACTCCTTAATAAACTTATAGCGTTGCCAATTATATAATAATAATGCCATCTTCTGCATATTTCGCTCTAACCATTTATGGAAACGATGATATATTTCGAGACCCATATGAACTATACGAATGGGAATCCACAAAATTGCAGTTGCCAACTTGAGCTACCGATGCCTGCAACACAATGCCAGTACTGAAGAGGACTTGTATTTTCACCGCATATAAGTTAGTTCGGCGCTTCTGCACGCGCTTCTTGAGGCACAGCTCAGACGAAAAGCTTCGTACGCGCCTGTGTGGTGTGTCGGAAAGTATACGTGGCAGTCGTGACTCACTTGGAGTGCTGATTGTCAAAGACGAGGACGTAGACGCCCGCATTCTTCACGACAAGACTGCCTTCGACTGGCTGCACGTCGGCCTGGACTCGCACCGAGGGCAGGATGACGTCCATCATTTCCAGTTCGGCGTCGCTGTTCAGGGACTTGTAGCGCATCTCGAAAGATATGCTCTGCAAACACACCGGTGAGGGAAGAAGTTAGCACAATACGAAGCCTCAGTTAAGAACATGAAACAAAAAAGTTCCAAAGACTGCAATCTATATTGGTACGAAGACGACAAATTGGATATTTTGCATGTTTACGGATAATTAAAAAAAAAAAAAGACAGAGTTGTAGCATTTCAGGTGGTATTGCCTTGCCGTTAAGGTCGCGTGTCTACGGTTAGGGTAGAGTATTGTCGCAAGGGTATTGCTTGCTGGTGGAACACACCTTGGGCTCGCATCTGAACTCCCAGAACAGCGCCGTCTCGGGCACCGCGAGGAGTACGGGGATGCTGTAGCGTCCACCGGCGTTCACCCACACCTCGCCGCGCAGTCCTTCCGAGCCACACTGGGCGATTTCGTCCATGGTGCGTGGTCCGCTCATGTGGAAGAGCGCGGGGTCCTGGTGCATCTTGGGTGAGCTGTTGTAGGGGCTGCAGGCGAGTAGCGAGCGCGCGATCTCTTCGTCACTGATGATGTCGAACTCCTGCTTGGCGCAGCTGTCGCTTTCGGTGAAGCTGCTGGTTCCGCTTTGCAGGAACTGGGGCCTTCGCAAACGAGGAAAGGACCTGCACACGAGGTGTGGAAAAGACAGGGATGATTAGGGCCCCAGCTCCAGAAGAAATGCGCTTGGGTCAAGTTGTCAAAGCGTACAAAAAGCCACTTTATCGATTTCGATTGCACTCGTGCCGAATAGTGCCACGGAGAAATTACGGAACCCAGTCCTCGTGGAAACGAATCGTCTATCCCTGCGGTATGGTGACCCCCGGAATTCTCAATTGGCAAGGATCGCGAATCATAAAAGCGACCGACGTTTGCAATACTACCCATTGGGCAGTAAAAAATGACAGCATCTGTATTGTAATTTCATGGCAATATTAAAACATTAGGAGCCTCAGTTTTTTAGTCCTTATGCTTTGCAGTAGTAATAGTATAAGCATTTATTTGGGAAAATGGCTTATGGGTTAAGGGCTGGTTGATTGGGTCCTCAGCCCGGGGCTCCGATGGCTGAAGCCGCTGCCCGAGCTCTCGCAACCAAGGTACCTTGTGTCGCGAGGTCTGGGCTAGGTAGGGCTACCTCTCAATCAGCCAACGTTGGGTTTTCTTTAGACGGTATGGCTTGACCTTTTTGGCAAGCCCATACCATATGGTAAAGGTTGATTTCTGGCCGCGAAATCTTCATTCAGCTGATAATGTGCCCGAACTAATTGCGTGCAGTCCAGCTGGGCTGTTGTAACCGCCTGAGGTGATACTCCTCTGATTTATCGAGTCCTCTAGCGTGACCCGGGAATGTGCCTCACTAAGAAGACTTGTTGCAGCATCTCGCTGTATGTAGTGAGGGTCTGGGTGAAGTCACGTGAGGAGAGGGATCCCAGCAGAGGAATGCTATGGCTGCAGCGTGTGCACTCCAGTTTCCCTCTACCCTTTAATGAACAGATACCCGTATTACTTCTTCGAGTTATGATATTTGGCTTGGGACAAGAGGAAACTATTATACAGGATTAGAGACATTATACCATAGTTGTGCCTCAGACCCCTTGTCGCAGTAAATGACGTACTAAGGGTCACATTAATCTGAACAGGGGACACTACTTTTCCATCTAGGCACTCTTATCACTGTTGAGGATGACTTCTGTGTGCCTACTTTCCATTGTTCTGTTTCTCTTGCGTTGAGCCTTTGCCATTTGATAAGAGTTGATACCTGCAATAGATATGTATATATTGTCAGCCTGCCGAAAGGGCGTTTCGTGCTCATATCTGATTTTCTTTAGTTTACAAGAGTAATCTTTTTCCTTTCGCAGTGTGATGGCAGAAAAAAGCGATGCGACCAGGTTTTTTTTTTTTTTTTTTTTCATTTTTTTTTTTCAGGTAAGTAATGAGTTTTGGATTTCGTACCAGTTTCGAGTGATCTTGAGGGCCTCTGTCCTGGGCGCCATTTCTTGGATCGGCGCCGAAGAGATGACTTCGTCGGCAGAGCTGTTTGAAGAGTCTGAAAGCGAACAAACAAGTTGAATGAAGAACGCAACAGCACAGCGAACAGCTCTGCTTAATGACCTTAGTGAATGCAACGGTGGAACTGACCTCGTTCGTCATCAGCGTAGTGAGACTAAATTAATACGCGTCAATGACTCATATTTATTAACTTAGCATATCCGGTCAAAATAAAAGCCTGCAATTCTGTACACTGAAGGATGGCTACGCGTGTGCGTCTAGAGTAATGAGCACCTGAACGAGCGATTCGGAGTGATAACAGACAGCTATGTTAAAGTGATGAGGTGTTAAAGAAAACCCCAGAGTTTTCCGCCACAATTTCTGATCTAGGAAACGTGACAAAAAAGGACACCTAGACTGGGCCGCATAGGTCACGTATATGTATCCTTTCATGTGAACTGAATTGTCAGAAAGCTCGTCTCGAAAATGTGAGACGGTAGCGTGAGGAATTAAGGTCTGTCCAGCTAACTATGCCCTGGAGGAAGAAATCAAGGGCGATGTGGACGAAGAGATTAATTACCGACTGTGTCAGTCGTCTCAGCAGCCTCTTTCCTCCTTTGCATCGCCAGCTCGCCAATGTCATCTTCTTCGCTGTCTGCAGATCCATTGGAGCAGACAGAAGGATTCCTGGCAGCCCGTTCCAGCTGCTGATGCTGGAATGCGCAGGCGTTGCACACCCTGGTGGGTCGACTGCGTGAATAGATTTACAAGCATCACAGGTGTTGTACAGCAAAATGATGATTGAAACACTAACGAAAAATATGCTGGCGTGACACTGAATCGAACCACCTGAAGAAGCTGGCCGCAAACAAGGACTATACTTAAGATGCTGCGCCAGAAACATGACAGCGCTTAGGCGAGTCTGCTTTGTGTGCAGACCATTGATAAACAGTCTGCACACATCGCGGTAAAATTAAAAAAAAAAAAGCACAAAAAATGTGCACATTCTCGGACTGCTGTTTGCAAGGGTTTAGCTGAAAACTATGAACCATTTCATGGCAGCTTCGGAAACGGCTCGTTTGTCATTTTGTTTTGCGCCGTGCAGTCTGTGATCGTTCGCAATCTAGTCCGAGTCAGACAACTAATCAAGAGAAGCTGTTTAAAATGTTTACCGTCATTATAAACAGAGGTCGGAGGTCGGCGCTGAAGCCTTCTACACTGCTTTGCCAGGCGAACGTAAAAAGAAATTATATCCTACAATAACATCCATTTGGTGACAGTACTCGAAGCGTTGTAGAGTCAATAGGCCGATGTACATTTTTTTTTAGTAAATAGTCGTCTTGCAAACGTTAAATATGTTTATTGTTTATTTTATTGTTTTAAGAATGTTACCTGCTCGCGGTGGTCATGAGCCAGTTGCTGCAGCAATTGTGGCAATAAATTCGCCCGCACAGCCGGCAGTGATGCTGGAAAGATAAAAAATTCAGTTTATTGTAGGGAAAGATGAATGAAAACGGCACTTCAACATAGGATAAAGGTGGAGCGTTTGCCGTAGGAGTTCGGAAATAAAGCACCCGGTATCAAGCTGTCGCTGACAAGCGACAGGTACGAAAGCCAAGAATAAGGATTAAAACGGATACCTTTCTCAAGGTGAACGTGAATGGACTGGAACACTCAAGACAGGAATCTGTTTCACTGTTGTCCATCCATTTGTCAGTAGCTTGCAGCTTTTGCAGAAACTGCAAATTGTCGTTCTGCTTCCAAAGAATGTCTTTCTCCCTGCACACGCAAAGAAAGCCACATGTGTAATGAACACATGTAGCCCCTTTTTACTAGCACTTTTTACTAGCAAGTGCAAGTTAATATGCACGTCCATTATGAAAGTATAAAGAATGAGCGTCAAAGAAAAAAAAAAACTTGTGGAGCCAGGAAAATCTGCTCACTGACAAGTCGTCAAGCTTGAGGAGACGCTCATTCTACTCATGGATCGAATACCATCTAACAGATAGCACGAGAAGGCTTTTTTTTTCTGCTAATATGTACCCTGTAAGCTTTCGGTCACGACTAAATTTTATCTAGAGCCACATTGATTTCAATCCTAGAAGCACGAAGAAAAGGATGGAGTATATTTCAGGGGAAAAATGTTCTTTGATTACATGGAAGTGAGCATCAATATTTCAATGAACATTTCAGAGTGAAAAGTAATTTTATTTTGCAACAGAAAATAATCAACTCTTTAAATCATTGAATTTAAAGGCATATCTAATGTACTATGCTGTCATTGCGGATTAACTATTTTAATTCTGTTTTCAGACTAGTTTAAGAGCCATATGTTAGCCACGCCTACATGTCTAAGTTATACTAAAAACTGTTATATTTCCGGAAACACTTACTTGACCAGCTTGACAATCTTCTTCTTGAGCTCTACGGTGTCCATCTTGAGTTGGCTCAGCTGTTCCTCGAAGGACGCTACCTGAGCGGAGCTCTTATCGAGTTGCTGCTTCAGCTGCTCTCCGCACTCCTTGTCAACGTCAGCTTGCACACGAAGCTGAAATGAAAAAAAAAAAAAAAGGGGGGGGGGGTGAATGGCTGGCCTCTTCGGGGTTTCACACTAGAATAAAAATAAATCCCACGAGTCTTTATTGCACTGGGACAATGGCAAATGGGGCACATTTATCAACTGGAGCATAAACGTGCAAATTGTTGGGCTTTGCAACGATCGTAATGAGTTATCACTGATTGATTTTTGCACACTGGAGCTTAGAAAAACCGTTGCCACTCATGCTCGGCGAGGGCAGCCAAAAAAGATGACAATGACAGAGTGCCATTGTTTCGTTCCGAAAGTATTCTTGAGAACAAATTTTCACTTACTTTCTTTAGTTCGTCGCTGAGAATGGAGCACTCCTCTTCTCGAGAGGCCAAACACAGCTGAAGCTTTTCAACCTAAAAGAAAAAAAGACGTCAGCAAACGACGTTAAACCCGTCACGACAGCTTTTTTACCGTATCGAGAATAGTGCTCAACATGCAAGAATGCGCTTTTCAGTCTAGGGTCGAAGATCAAGCTTTGGGTCTGCAGCGTTACGGATAATATGGTTATGGTTTTGCGCAGTTCAATCGGTTAACTTTAAGTACGCGAGGTAGCTCCGGTAGCGTTGTTAAAGTACCAGTGAAGCATCAGCACCGTGCGAAGTTACTGTCGTGCGTCTCACCTCTTGAGCGAACTTTGTCTGCTCGGTCACTTGGTCCGCCTTGAGGTCCTCGACACACTGTTCCAGTTCCCCGATCATGCGTTCTTGGTCTTCAAGCCGCTCACGCATTTCCTGGATAACAGCTTGCTGTGTCACGTAATTCTAGGGGTAGGGAGAGTTAGTGGCAGGTATTAGTGAAGCAGGTCAACCCAAGCATTTGGAGCTTGTTACTTTATCTGGTATACATGTCATAAGCACAAGACAGCAGATGATGCAGTCTTTAAGGTTTAGTGATAACTTGCAATCTACTTTCGTAATGCTACGAATCACGCTACGCAAGTAGCACCTTGTAGCAAACTACGTAGGTGGGCCAAGGACCTATGGTTTCTAAGTTGTATGAACCTGAAATTATCGGATGCATTAATTGCATTGCTTCCGATGATCATACAAAGAGTGTTTATTGTAAGGTCTATAAAAAACTCGTGCTGTGGATTTGAGACTCATAGGTGAAGTCATTGCATACTGGATTCAGCAAAGGAGAGCTGGAAGTCTCAATCTTTGATATTAGGTTGAATTTCATGCGCTGACATGCACATTATTCCCCCTCGCTGTCCAATTAGCATTAAGAGCCACAAGGTCTCCCAAGCAGGCAAAGAAGCAGCGTGCTGGCATGCTTCAGAGTTACAACAATGATTCATTCTTCGAGACTTACTCTGTACAAATGGCTGTTAGCGGCAGCCTGGTCTTTCAGCCTTTCGGTGAGCTCGACGAGTTCTTTTTCAAGCATCTGCTGCTTCTCGACGCTCTGGCGGCGGTTGGCGTCCATCCGATTGATCTGGATGTCCTTCTGCTCCAGCTGCTGTTCGAGCTCCTTGTTCCTCTGCAGCAACTCTCCCCGCTCGCGCGAAATCTCCTGCATCTGGACGTTCTTGAGACTACGCTCCGTGCGCAGCATCCCGGAGGCTCTTTGCCTGTGAGCAAGACGTGAGCAAGACGTGAGCAAGACGTGAGGGATTAGCTTCGAAAGTCCTGACCAATACACAAGGCTATTGCGCTATCGTGCGCTATCTTGAACTGTAAGAGTTCCTTTCTTTGCCACTTGGTTTTAACCCCATAAATGATGCCAGTTTACGTGCCAAATTCTAAACAGAGTGCTAGAAAGTGCTGCTCAGGCTAGTGGAACTCTGGGTTGTCTAAAGTCCTCTTGCTTTCCCTACTGCTACGGGCTCAACGACTACCCCACCCATTAACGGCAATAAAATATGGCTACTGCTATAGCCGCTCTGTTTGTTAATATGTTATCAAATTTGCGTTCACATGCGCTGTTGGTGCGCTTCATGGGATAACAGTATGCGACAAAAGCTTCTTACCTCATTTCTTTCTCTCGCTGTGCCTTCTCTTCCACCAGGTTGGACACCTGCTGCCGCAGCCTCTCGTTTGCCGTCTGCAGCTGCGCGATGGTAGCCCGCAAATTGGAGATTACCTCTTCGCTCTGGGACCGCTCGAGCTTCACCCTGCCTACTATTGTGTCCAGCGTCCTTTTCCTGATCTCGGGCAGAGCACCAACCGCGACGTCGTCACTGTCCTCACCGCAGAAGGAGGACACATCGTCACTCGCGGCATCACAGTCCTCCTCCACCACACCTTCGCACGAACCGGAGTCATCCGATTCCTCTGGAATGCTCGACGCGTTTTCCGCGGGAACGGGCTGGGCGGCCGCCTCAGTGTGGCCGCTGGAGCCACCGGCTTCCAGCAGGCTGTGCAGCCGGCGCTGCAGGCTGTTGCTTCGCTCGCTGCTGCGCACCAGGCTGTTGTACAGGATCTGGCACTGCTGCTCCAGGTACTCGAGCCTCTGAGTGCGCGCGCGGTACTTGCCCTCGAAGTCTGCCACCTGCTCTGGAATGAACTGCGCTCCTTCGTCGGGGATGTCCTCCACGGAGTCGGAGCGGTCGTCGTCCTCGACCGACTCCGGGTCGTCCCTCTCCGAGCAATCCTCGCTGCTCGAGGGCGTCTGCTCCCGCGTGCTCTGACCGTTGTCAGAAACGCCGCTGTCCTGGCTGTCTTGCTTCTTGCGGCTCTGGAACTCCTCGCGCAGACTACGCCATTCGATCTCAGACTCTGCATTGGAGCGCATCACCTTGACGCAGTTCTCCCGTGTGCTCTCGAGCTGCTGTCGCAGGTTGTGGAGCAGGCTTTTCTTCTCTTGCAGCTCGTACCTCATGACGGCCTTGGCGGTCTGCAGCTTGTGGTGCGTTTGTTCCATGCCCGCCAGCAGTGTCTTGGTACGGTCGAGTTCCTGCACAAAGCCGCACAGTTTACGCTCTTGCTCGTGCACTTTGCTGGAGAGAAGGCGGTTTAGTTCTCGACAGTCGGCGAGCTCCTTCTCAAGCTGAGATTCGGATTGCATGAGAGACTGCATTTTTGAGTGGTTCCTACACATGGTCTCGAAAAGAGAGGTGACGAAGTCACACCCTTCTATACGCGGTGGCACCAACTCCTCCGAAGGCCCCGTAACCTCTTTGGTAACAGAAGGGTCCCTTTCGGCTGAACCGCCGTCCTCCTTTGCATGCTGCATGCTGAGGACCTCTTGCATGACATGCAGCTGGAGGTTAATACTGTGGCTTGTGGAAACGATGTCGCGAACCTTCGCGTTAGCCTTGTCAATTAGGGACTCGTGGTGCAACATGGCAGAGCCCAGGTAGCGCAGGCAGTGTTCGAAAAGCTCACAGTTCGAGCTCTCAGTCCGCGACGTCGGCTTTGCTGGAATGCCTGAGTCCTCAATTTCTTCAGATGACAGCATCTTCAGCAGAGCTTCGTCAGTTATGTTGTTGTCTGAAGAATTTTTTGAGGATTCCTCTAGTGAGCCGTCCGCCTGGTGCATGGAAGAAGTTTTTGTGAACAGTTTTCTCCGTGCCAGACGGACTAGGGAGGCAAGCTTTTCAATTTCACGGTCCTTGATTGCACCTGCGTTGATGCTCTCGCAACACTTGGACCGCAACTTTACCAATTGGTCCTCTAGACCCTTGCACTGCATCTTCTTTTGCTCCAGAAGTTCGTGGCTACTTTTGACCTCCTTTTCCATGATGAGAACTTGCTGCCTAAGAATCGTGGCTTCATCCTTAACGGCGTCAACCAGATTTTTTAGTCCTTCATTGACAAAACTGAGCTTCTCTGTCCTTGTCCTAAGTTCCGCCTCGGATTGCTTCAAGCCGCTGATTGTTTCTTCCGAGTCCTCGAGCTTCTCCAAGACTTCGTTCAGTTTACGGGCAAGGAAGTTATTCTTCGTAGTCAGATCATCCTTCTCAGTACTAAGCCGCTGGACGGTTTCCTTCAGATCATCACATGATTTACAGGTACTTTGAACACACGCGGTTTCACCGGGCTGAGATGCCCTCAGGGAGTCCAATTCTTTTTGCATTTGGGCTTCTTTTTCCAGCCAAGCTTGTTCTTTGGCACGCCACTCCTCGGCCATTTTCTCCAGTTTCTCGGAGCATGCGGTCGCTGTGGCTTCGGCCTCAGCCACTCGCTTTGGTAAACACCACTCTGTTTGCGAAGGTGCAGTTTTCCCGACCGAGCAGGATGCCTCAGAAGAAACTTCTGGAGGCGATATCTTGAACACAACTGGAGATAGAGATCTGCTCTTGAACTGTAAAGAAAAAAGCGGGACGTCACTTGTAAGCAGATTCGCTCCTATGCACTCCGGAAATTAACCTATCCTAGGGATTACCGAGTCTTATTAGTGCTTGTGTTCGAAACTGAATTGAATATCTCAGATACCTGCATATACCATTCGAATCGTCATCGTATCTTACCTCGGTAAAAACAAAAACAAAACAAAAACATGCATTTTGCACTCACATGTGCTTTTTCTCCACTTTAACTATATGCAACTGTGCATGAACCATTTATTCAGTTTATTAATGGTTTCATGTTTTCCCTGCTGAATCTGGCAATAAATAAGCAAAAAGTAACTAACCGTTCTAAGAACCGGCTGAAAGTCTTGCCTCCTAGGATTCTCCATCGCGACCTCGTCTAGAGACACTGGTGCCCGCGGGAAACCATCCTGAGCAGCGAGAGACGTGTCCATAGTGGACCCTTCTTCCACAGGCGACGTTGCGCACGCCATGTCCAGCTTTAGGAATAAGCGAAATGAAAAGCAAACGAGAGCAACATGAGTTATAATACAAGGCGGGGGCTCTGTACATAATACAAGCTGATTAACAGGTCAGAGCGAGATTTACCTGCGAGTGTGCGCTGTTGATGCTGGACAGGCTCGAAATGCTCGAACACCTGCTCAGCGTGGGCCAGCTCTCTTCGAATACTTTCCTGGGGAAACATAAAAACGATGTTCAGAGAGTTTTTAGCAATTTGACGCGCTATAGTTAAACGACGATGAGGGAAGCTGAAACGTGTAGTCCCAAATTCATTACATTCTGCCCTATAACTTTCTAGAACATCATTATGCTATGAAATATTAGTGATAATGAAAACTACTTTTACCGAAACCTTTCTTAGAGAAAGATTAAATTAGACGAGAACGTTTTTACGGGAATGATGACAACCATATTAAAAAGCTTGGGACATATTCTGCTGGGGTTGAGTTTTCATACAAGTGAACGCATCACTGATAATTGCACCGTACTTCACCACATGGCAAGGAAAAGAAGGAACAAACCTTGCAAACACTGGCCAAGACGCGTCCAAATCGTTTCCACTGGGGGCGAGATCGAAGGAAACGCTGTTCAACTCGTAAAGGGATGACAGCAGCGCCTGAAGCTTGTCCGTCTGTCGCACTAGAGACCACACATGGTAGTGGTCGCTGCGAGAAGAGGACAGACATGCGTTACTGCAGAAGCTTGACAAAGAGTACACGATTAGCCTTTGCCAATGAGTAGCGTGTGGTTAAGGGTATCGCGCTGTAGTCGTTATTTGAACATCAAAGCTGCTACCAAGAAGGAAATGGGAGGGCTGCGAGTTCATGCGAGGTCATCTGACTTGATTCTATTTACTTTCTTCTTTTCCTATTTATATTTCTTAGTTTGGCAATCGGCTTGAGCCACTGAAGTTGCTCTTGTCTCTACGACAGTGTACAGGCAAGTGAAGCGTAATGTCCCCCTCCCTCAATATATATTTAAAACATTGTTCACACATATCAAAGGACTGAATGGATTTCCTAAAGAAGTAGGAATGCGTGAAGATTTTCGACAGTGTCTTCAAACACAGGAAAGCAGTGTCTAGGAAAGCGAGGAAAATTCACCTCGTCGTCTTCTCGTCGAGTGTGCACACTTGCAGCGTGTCGGCGAGGCACTGGTGCACGAGGCAGTAGCGGATCACCGCCCGCCCTCTTCCCACGTGCGTCTTGAGCTGCGAGGCAACCATCATGACGCTGTCAAACTCGCGATAACAGGCTTCAAGATGCGCCAAAACTTTGCTGAGCTATAGTCGCTTCTATGTCTGGCGAAATTCAAATAGCGATAAAAACAAAAATAAAGGAGACGAGAGAAATAATGAGACACGTGGTGCGTTCAGTTCGAAACTGCGTCACTTTAGGCCCAACCTTCTAGAATTAAGGTGACCTAAACTCATTTGATTTCTGCAATAAGGCAAGTTTGCCCGCGAGCTGGACTTGGCGCCCGATTACTTTGTCATGCTCAGCCATTTTTGCTGGCAATGAAGTTCCCGCCAAACCAGGAAACTTTTACTGCTCCTGATCGAGCAAAGTGAAATAGCACCTTTATCTGCCCTCGTACTCGCGTACATTGAAATGCAGGCCTGGAAACGTAGGATACATACCTCGGGTAGAGACTTGGCGTACTTGAGCGCGCTGTAGCCCTTCAGGTTCTTCTCAGCGGCCAAGCACCGGCAGAAGTATCCCCAGTAGCCCTTCGAGACGTTGAGAAGAAATGTCTTGTCTGTGTTAAGAGAGTCAGGACAAGAAATGAGTAGGCATAAAGGCGACAGGCGAGTTGATGGTGCGCCGGAGCAGCGAAAGAAGCCAGCGCGAAATGTAGAAGCTCAAGCAAGCAAGCTGTCAGACTTTACCTTTCTGACCATGTTGGAGTACGAGTTCGAGCTCTGAGCAGAACTTGTTAAGCGTAGTGTTGTCGTCGTTTATAGGTTCGTCATTTACCTTGAACTCTTCACATAGCTCTTGGATGCGCTCTGTTGATAATACAAAGAAAAACATTAATGAGTTAGAAGTAAACATAAAAGCGCGACCGACCCCACATGGCAAGATAAATTGTGTCAAATGGAAATACAAAAATTACAGCGTTATTTGTGTCGAGTACTGTTACTTGCTGAACGAAGAATTGCTATCAATACCACAAATCAAGGTCCGATTTTAAATTAAATTAGGCGCATATAGACAACTGCTGTGTAACGCAAGACTGCTTGACGAGTTTTTGCCACAGTCCTCAATACGTTTTGTCATGCAAAGGTTCATGGAAAACCAAATGAACTCATTAATAGTCTCCTCAGCAAAGCACCACATTTCTTTTTTTCAAGGAGCACATATAAATGCAACGGGAATATTGAGTCAACTTTGTTGAACTGCCCGGACAGATTGATCCGGCAGCATAGTATCACCGAGCGGCGAAATGAGGTGGGGTGCTGCCGCCGACTTGTTGGCTTGACCAGCACAAAAGAAAAGCGAATGTTGCAGGGTTGAGGCTAGACGTATATCTGACAAGCAGTAGCTCGTGCGAAGCTCTGTTTGAGCTGCGTTAGTGAAATTAATCAGTAAACAAGTCTGCTGAGACCTCGAGATAGTCTAGTCCCGTCACGCTTTTCTGCTGACGCCAAAAGCACGTGCCTCGAAGTGTTTGTGCACAGACCTTTATCTTGTTTTTTTTTTCGAACAGCAGGTCAAGCGAGCTTAAGTTTACAAACCAAGTGGGAGTCACCCTGATATACTTGGTATCAGCGCACACTGTGACCTAGGTCCTTGGCGCATTTGTCAGTTTCTTATTCTTTGCAAAAGTAGGAATCTCGTGACGTCGCCACAGTCTGTTAGCGATAAGCATGGCGCTGACGTCTCAGTGAGCGTGGGAGCTCGGCTTTTGGCAAGGTCTCGCATGCGTTCAAGCAAGCTTGCGAACTAACGATTGCAGGGCTGTCATTGTAAGCCTGCTGCTAGAATTTTCACATTTTCGATAACAGAAGGACAAGTAGCTCGAATGAAACGATTCCCTTATTTCTTTCCTTCTTTGCATGCTGGTTTTCGTTAGCTAATACATTTCCTTGAAACGTTTGAAAATAATTGACGCCCGAGGTTGGGCACTCGACTGACGCAACAGCGCGTATGAGCTAGGTAAAGCTTCCTTTTCGGGGCAAATCGCATTTGCTTGCTTGTAAACTAAAAAAAAAAAAAAATGCCTTATAGTGAATATCAAAGAAGAAAAAAAGGTCTTTGTGAGCATCATTGGCCTAACATCACTCATCG
Source organism: Amblyomma maculatum (assembly GCF_055883805.1). Lineage (NCBI taxonomy): Eukaryota > Metazoa > Arthropoda > Arachnida > Ixodida > Ixodidae > Amblyomma > Amblyomma maculatum. The sequence goes on along the minus strand of NC_139349.1, from coordinate 36,079,254 downwards.
CTCTTTTTCTTAGCGGCGATATTCGAACAGTTATTTATTCTGTTACTACGATGTACCTTTATTATATGTTAATCGGAAGATATGATTTTGATCCCTTTACCACTAGCTCATTCAGTACGGTTACGCAACAGATACAAACGAGACAAAGAAAGTTACCTCGGCGTTACAGCAAGGGCGCGGACTCCCAAATTCGTTCTTTCCGAACGAGACTGAGTGGATAAACACTGAAGCTGCTTGAGACAGCCTGAACTGCTTCGGCATGCGTCGACGCACACTCATCCAGATAGGCAGTGCCTTTGGCGCAACAAGATGCGGCCGAGACGGCGTGTCGGGGGGCGCTGTCGAGATAAGGTTACTGGGGAGTCCGATCGACCCTTGATCAGCATTCGCGTGCTCCCGAAATCCTGCGACAACGGCTTCTGTTCGAGCTATGGCGAGTACGCGCGGACCCTAGACTCAAGCGGCGTATGCAGCGTGCCCTCGCTGGTGAAATTCCATTTGAGGCTCTAAAATAGTGTACGGCTATATGGTTGCAAAATATACGAGTTCGATCCCCACAAGTCACTGTTATTTTTATACGAAACCGATAAGAAAAGAATGATGAGGAATGATAAGATAAGAAATAAGCTGGAACTTATTCTTAGGCGTTTGTAATACGCTGCAGTCGTTAGGTTGATTTCGTTCCAGCTACTCTTTGTAGGCACGGGCGTCTGGCTATCGCGGCAGCGTCTGTCGAAACGGGCTTCACGAGACCGACATCTGAAGTGTGGAAGGGCGGAAAAGCTGGTCTCAGTGGAGCACGTGGTTTGCGATTAAAACAAGCGACGATCGATGTGTAGTGATTGCAGGTTTGATAGTAAGTCTGTATTTGATGCAGCAGGGCTGAATGTGGAGACCACTGCGCGGTTGAAACGAAACACTTGTGTAACATCGACGGGTGGGCAGGCTCGTTAACTGTTCTCTTTTGGGCGACGTTGTGCCTAGTTAATGGATGTACTGATGAAAGAGTTTTCGTGCTAGTGGAGATATACTTGCTGAACCATGACACGAGCAGCTGCCACCGAATGTGTATAAATTTCGACCATTTAGGCTTCTTTAGCTCCACTCCACGAGCAAATAACGCGGGTGTTTCTCGATCTATGCCGCCGTAGATATGAAGCATCCACGGTGGTGTATCGAAACCGCGACCTAGTTTGAAGCAGCAGTATCACTGCAACTGGTGGTGGGTGAACATTTCTCAGTAACCGAGGGTTGATTCAGCGCGTCATGTCTTAATTTTACAGGCGGAAATGCACTGTCGTAATGATGTGAAAAATGCATATTGTAACCTGGACCGGCAAATTCAAATTCGCCGTGCTGTTCATATTGTTCCCAAATCAATAAACAATGGACAGGACCACTTGGAGGTAACTCCTTTACAAACATTTCTTCGATAAGGCTATATGCTATATTTATGGACTCATATTCTCCCTTAGACTTGTATATAGACAAATTTAGGACCTTATAGATAATGTGTAGAGGATAGGAAATGAAGACGGACTTTAGTTCATAGATAAGACATGAGTTGTCTATTGACAAAAATTAAGTGGTATGGCAGTAGAAGTTATGGTCTACAGATATTCTCTAGACTATATTTAATGGGCATTATCGGCTTCAGGTTCTACATGTGGCTCCATTGATAACCGGACGTATTTTAGTTTTATTTCGCCGAGCGAAAACCGTTAGCGAGATGTTCTTGTTTAGCAATCTCTATAACAAGGATTGCTAGAGAAAAAAAAAAAAGGAAATAGAGGGAAGCGCCCGATTTTCTACAGAGCGGGAATCTTCATTCACTAAATGACCTTTAGATGGTCCATGCCCCATTGCATGCCCATGCTATTGTTTTCGTAAGTGCGTCCATTTAGACATTGTTTCTATACAAGATAAACGTCTTTCAGATGATTGGGAAGCGCGTGCGGCAATCAAGGCTTCATTTTAATCTGTAGGCTCCTGCGCGAAGGAACCTGCATATCCTAATCGGTTGTACGCCCCCAGCGAAATGCAGGGGAAATCGCTTCGTGACAACGAAGCTATGTGCGTCACATGCGCGCGATAACAGGGACAATTGTTCCGGCACCGCTGCGTCAGTTTTGAGCTAGCTTTCCGGCGCCTGCCCCAAGTAACCTGTTTGCAATCACACACACACACACAAAAAAAAAAGAAAAGTAAACATCGGGAAACAGAGCGCTATGGCAGCCACGCTTATGTCAAGTGTGGCAACCCGGCGCAGTATGCGTGCAGGGGAGTACAGTTTTTCGCATTAGTGACGGCATTTTAAACTAAACGTACTCCGCATGACCAGCGGATAGGAATGCAGATTTAAGCTTTAACGCGTATTGGAAATGCGAGATCATTTAAAAGGACTCAAGAAGCGGATTAACCAGTTCTTGTGAAAAAGGCTGACCGCCGAAGAATTGACGCATTTGAATTGTGGTGCTGGCGAAGACTTGAGAGTTCATTGGACTGCCAGAAGATCAAATCAGTCGATATTGTCGACCATAAACCCTGACTGCTCATTGCAGGGTCAAATTCTAAAGTTAAAGCTCAGCTACTTTGGTCATCTGATGAGAAGAGAGTAGTCGCTGGAGAAAGATTTGATGTTGGGAAAGGTTGAGGGTCGCCGGAGAAGGGGTAGGCAGCGAACGCGATGGTTAGATGGCATCCTCGAGGCACTGCAGACGAAGTTATGTGATGTTAGGAAGATGGTGAAAGACCGGAAAGCGTGGCGTGACATGGTTCATAGGATCACGAAGAGTCTGACACGACTGAACTGAATGCCTATTTGAGCGCGGTTTGCTCGCGACTCTAGTCATTGTAGGCATAGCTCTGTGAAAGGTAACCACTAATTACGTTTTGTGAAGTCTTTTTTTTCGTAATCAAACTTATCCTCATCAGAAACATTGCATTCTGTGATTGAAAAGTGGGCAAAATAATGGTACGATTGTAAATCTAGCTACGGCAATTATTGAAACGAGCCAATCACGCTGCTACCACAAAGTGAACTGCAACTGGTTACACACAAACCTAGGGGTCAACGACTCATTTTCCGAGCAAACGCCTACAGAAGCCAGTCACTAGGCCAGGGGAAAGCTTGTGCTTATTGTGTCACCAGTGGTTACCACGGAGGAGTCGGGAATCAAACCCAGGGCCAGTAAAATGAGTGTTTTGTGACTAGAGTGACTTACCTTTGATCTGGGCCAAGGCCTGGTCTACGTGTACTCCAGATGCCATAGGAGAAAGCGTAGCGCCGCAATCATTGGCTTCGTCCTGGAAGACGGGACACCAGAGCATGGATCAGGGACCAAATTCTCCAAGAGGTTTCGCTCGCGTCTCGTGAACAGAAGCAATGTAAATGCAACAAGCGCCAAGCTCGGCTTCGCGTCGACTGACTGGCAGGCGCGGGGCGAACTTGCCTAAGACAATGGATGGACCAACGAAAATACAAACAAAAGATTCGCCGCGGAACAGTGCACGACCGGTACTGTCCGGAATTTATCGCGCACAAGAGGACAGCGATAACATTCCTGGCGGAGGGTGCGCGATTGTGCAGGCCACTGATAAAGGTAGACCATGTTACAGATACTGGTTATCCTGCGGGAGGAGAGGAGACGAACCGATGGCGGAGGGTTTGAGGGCATATACCGATCGCTGGCCTCCGTGAGGGGGTGATTCACCCTCGGAAGCGCGTGAGCCCTCGGGCTTGCGCTTCGCACCGCGAAGTTAGGTGCAGCGCTGATAAAGCATTGCTTGTATTACAGAAGCGAGACAGCTCTTATCTTTTCGAAACAATTAGTTGCGCATACTTCGCATCCATCTCGAAGGAACACCCAATTTTGAGCCAGTGACTCTGCAGAGGGTGTTACTGTGTATCAATTCAACGTCACCGTTAAGACCCACTTTTAGAGCAAATGCGGTGCACTGAAAGACAGATTTAGAGAAGTAGACTGACTGTATCCGAACCCGCTTATTGTTTGGGCAGTGGCCATGGCTTTCTGACGCTGCACCGAACATCTGGATTTTGACTGACGGTGCAGCTCGCCCGCTATCATCGCGGTCGCTCATTTCTGCTCTTGGAGCGCAAGCTCACTGCCGTCTACGAGGGAACATTCTCGAAGAGCTCCCCACAAACAAGGCTATCCGAAAACGTTGCTCTATCGTTTACTTGTAAGCAGCGTTTTGCGTTCCTGTTGTACGCACACTTTTGGGATGTGTGGTTCCACGGGAAGGATAAGGTTGAATCGTACTAAGACGCTTTCTTTTTTTTTTCTGTGCCATTGAAGTCGAAATTAGACAAGTGATAGACAAACGAAAGCAGCAAAAGGAAAACAATCAAGGCACTTAGCATTACTTAAGAGGGAATGCGAAGTTCTCAACTGAGTTTCTGTCGTTTGCGTTGGTTTCATCCCGTGTTCGTTCGCACGTCAACCGACATCCAATGGTGGTTGGCGTAAGACCGACATTTTCGGGTTGGCCGGGAGGCCATTTTAGAAACTGATCCATTTTTGTGGTGTTGTGATCGGTCCTTCGTGGTCACGTGGCCTCAATGACGTCGTACCTGCCTCGACCTATCAGGGAATTCGTCTCTGCGGCTGGATTTCAGTGTAACGGTGCTCTGACGTTATCGTGTGAAGAAAGCAACCAAATAGCATCTGCTGCCCCACTTTTTCACCACGTCTCTTTATTAGTGCAGTTCTGTTTTTGTTGGGGTCGTTCGCTCTATTGCCTAATTTTGGATCTTCATTCCAAAAACTTAATTTTACCTGTACGTGGCATGTCCCCGTTTCGCCATTTTTATCGAATTCCTAATGAATTCTTGAATGCTATTTTGTTAGTGCTGGGCTTTTAAAAATAACAGTAGTGCTTTGCTAGGAGCCACGCACTTAGCACAGGTCGCGTTTGAAGGAACCATAAAATCTTAAATTGCGGGCAGACCACAGACGTCGGTTGTGCGAGATTTCATAACTATGCGCAATAAGTGAATGTGTCGCAGTAAACAGATCAACAAACGAAAAGAGCATGCACGGGCCATTGTCTAGCCACGCTTAGGTCGATATGAAAGTAAAAGATGTCGTGAATACAAAAGGTTCTGTCATGGAAACGAACTGGAAGTGACGTAGTTGCAAAGCCCGTCCCGATATGGCCTAACGGTATGCCCGTTCGCTTCGCCATGCAGAGTTCTTTTCTTACGGAAAATTCTGGCAGAGGCAATAACAATAATAAAAGAAGTGCCGGCTCATAAACGCAGGATGTTTGCAGAAGCCCTCGGGAGCTACACCGCGATTACGAAGAGTGCGGTTCTCGCGCTCTAGTAGACAATTGTGACGACTGGGGTTGCCGAGGCAAACAAACGCTGGCGCATGCGGGAAGTGAAAGTTGCGTAGGACACTGGACCTGAAAGCCAGAGCAGAAATCTTGCGCACTTGAGCATTGCCCGACTGAGAGTGCCCGTGAAACGCGGTGGCGGACTCGTTTCCATTCAAAAGCGAGCAGATGAGAAAGCATCGAGTGTCTAACACGTAAGGCGGAAGCTCTGTACTCTTCTTTTTGTTCACAGACTTTCGAGCCATTTTGAGCTGTACTAAATCTTATCAGTGAGATCTCCTCAAAGGCTTTCAGCAGGTGTAAGGTTCAACGGTAGGGAATGAAGAAAAGAACCACCCTGTGAAGTTCGATGAACTTTCTAATGCGGCATTCATTTTCCCACACGGAGCGTACGACGCAAGCTAGCCGCTTCGAAGTGTCAGTGTGCACCCGGTAACCCCGCACGTAGGGGCTACCAAATTGGTGGAACCGCTGATGTACGACCGAGGATCGGTGGCACCGCCGCCAGAGCGCTCTCGTTCCGTCCCCGTCTTGCCTTCCTGCCACAGATGTCTCTTCGGCGCGCAGCTTTGTACAATATTCAGTATTTGAATGCATGCAGTCGTCATTTTTGTGGCCAGTGGACGTTTTTTTTTTTTTGTGCCCTTTTGTTTCGCCACGTGCGCGTACTTGCCTCTGCTCATTTGCATATATAGCTTATTGTGAGGAAGCAGGTGTACGATGGTTGACCTGTACGCCGTTTGAGATCTGAGTGCTCAGAAGAGGCGCCTAGTGGTTAAGCTGGAGTTGCCACTGAGCGCTTTACCCCTCAACGACAGATTTCTTGTTTTTTTTTTTTTTTTTTTTATGAACAACCTTAAGTGATTGTTATCACGGCATACGTTTGTCCTGTATGCAAGTGTCCGGAAATAAAAACGTAGGCGAAGGCAGAGGTTCGGAATGTAGTAACTTCAGGGCTGCTTGTATGTTTGCTTGGGACCTTTCATTTCTCAGGTATTCGATTAGCAGATATCCCTTCCCCAGTCTGATAAGCTGAGGCAAACGTAATTTCCCTTTCCCTAACCATCGATTGGTGAGGTGTTCCCTCACTGCCTAATGATTGCTATCCCCGCCAAGGGCGGAGACAGATGGCATAAAAGTAAGCGCTCTGGGTTAAACCAGGGCTCATTTTTTTGTCAAATCAACGGTTCACTCATGTTGTAAATAGTTTTCTCCTTGCTCGTTTTTTCTTATTTATGTTGTAAAGAAATGGTTAACCTTCCTTTCCCGTCCTCGAGTAATGTGAATATTTACGAGTTCGAACTATCATTACAATAAGAACATTGATATCCTCATTAACGAGTGTTTTCCCAACGTCACTACCTGAAGGGGAACTCAACTCCCTCCAACTTCTTTTTACCGAAAATTAAATCTAATTTGTCGTTTTTTCCACATAAGTCCATTGCTTGGTCGAAACCAAGACCTGCCAGTACCTCTGGCTACAAAACCCCTGATACCTTCTTGATTAACTTTACATAAAAGTACTCTTTAATCCTTCAGTTGCTGACATATTCATTGACTATTAATTTTTGTTAGTATTGGAATTGGGAGACTAGCTACATACCATTTCAGGTCGACTATCCGAAGCTAATGGACACCGACGGCCCTTGCTCTCTCGCCAAGCTCTCCACTGCTCGAAATATCGCATGCGTGCCCTAACGTTGCACAGTCACCAAAATAAAATCGGAACATTTTTGGAAATGAGCCCCTGAGCTATCGGAGGGCACTGTTGCTCACAGGAGCGCAGCGTTTTATACAAAATCCTGTCCCTGGAGAGGACACGCTCGCAATGCGGGCGGTACGTGGGCGTTCAAAATAGAATCTCGATCGGCACACGTACTTGTATGAGGGCGCTCAGGGCAGTGAGAAAAAAGAATATTATGAAGTTCATCTTTGTGTCCAATTCGTGACACTTGTAGCCCAAAGCTTGTGTACCACCTAACGGTAAACACTGTATGAAGATAAGCCCGGCAGGCAGGGACAAGCACGTTGGCACTATGCCTCCCACCTCGTCTCGCTGCATTGGCTCACAGGAACGGGAACTGCAGCGACAACTGTTCGCACGAGGACACAACGCGGTACACATATTTCAATGTCGCCGATAGCGATCTACAGACCAGGCAATTCGTCCCGCGTTGCCCACGAGTTTTCTTGGCGAAAACAAGCACAAAACTAAACCGAGACTAACGACCGAGCTGGCGGCCACACCGACGTCGGAATCCTGCAGGCGCGCGGACTATTTTGAGAAAGCAAAAACGGGATCTGCAGTGGAAGGGGACAGTGAAGAACGCGTATGAGCGGTTCACCGAGTAGCGACTGGGTCGCTCGGTGATGCCTGCCTCGCTCAGTGTCGCTCAGACATGTGCATCCCGACTCGAAGTGAGAGACACTCATATACAGCGTTCGTGGAGGGTCAAGCTATGAATAGGGTATTGACATAGGTGTATCGCCAGTAGGAAATTGAGCTCGTTGATCCTGTATAAACTGCACCGAAATAATAGCGTAAGATCAGGTGTGGAAAAAAAACGCAAAAAGATTAGCTGAATTCTTCTTCGGTTGATGTATTCTATTTTGTATCGATGTTGTAGTTTATTCAAGTAAATTGCTGAGAGTTTCAACATAGCTTCGCCACATGTGCAGACGATCGACAAACTACGTGGACAAGAGAAGGGGAGAAAAGCTTCTCTTGCGGCAGCTTGATTAATCTTTCTTCCTTCTAAAAGGTGGCTTTAAACGCAAAATATTCAAACTGGCTTGCTCTGTCATCGAGAACTCACTTCCGAGTAAAGTATTATACATTCGGTCATGATGAGTGGCACTTGGTTGAATATTTCTATAAAAGTGTGGACTGTTATCCCATGCCTGCGTTAACTGTATATATATATATATTTTTTTTTTCAGCGCTGTAGCACCAGCCTAGCAAGTACCAACACGCTTTTATAAACCAAGTGCTTGATACTTCTCTATTACGATACACTGCTGCCCCAATAAATATATCGCATGTGTAATGCAGAATCACTGTGCTGCGATAACTAAAAAAAAGGAATTAATCGCGCTTACAATACGATACGAGCAGTGTCAGTTCACGTCAGTGTTTAGCAACGCTTTTCGAAATGTGCTCCGCTGTAGTGTGTGATAGCATTACCTTGTCTCTGCTTGTGCAGTGGGCTTTACCGCACAAGTTGGAGGTGGGTTATTGATTTCTGCGCAATGTCCGTTAATCTGTACGTTGCGACACCGATAGTCGGCGAATTCGAAACTGTTCGATTAAACGAAAGTATTTAAGCATACAAAGACTTAACAGTACAATTAAAGCGCGATACGTGCAGCATAAGGTGACGTCAGTGCTTACTAACGCTATTCAAAATATTCTCTGGTGCAATGCATAATAACATCTTATCTGTGCTGACTCTTTGCAATTTTCCGCACAAATAGAGATTAGTTATTGCTTACTGTATAACGCCCATTCATCCATACCTTGCGAAACCGGTAGTAGAATGCAAAACCGCTCGATTAAACGAAAGCGTTCAAGCTTACAAACAAGCTAACAAAATGCCTCCAGCGACTGTCTTCCGTGAATGTAACGGCATCATGACGGTTTATTTTCATTAAACCGAACTGCCTTACGACCACAATATTATGAAGACCACAATCACACACGGCGAAAGCTCAAGCTCATGACACAGCGTGCGATTCTAATGTACATTTATGAACCTTAGGGATCGTTGAGCAACACCTGCTACGGTTGAAGGGTACATAACTCTAGGGGGCGATCGAGAACTCCTTGCGGCCATATTAGCATAAACAAAGTCAGGCGAAATTAATTAGGTTATGGTTTGAACATAATGAGTCTCATGATTATACGTGAACATGCGACAATGCACTAAGGCCAGCAACCTAATGGAAAAGCAAGGTACTTTAGTTTACAGCGCCGAAAGGTTAACACGCCTGTGAAACCGGCTAATATGTTCAATAAAAAAAGAGCCCTGCACAAGCTTCTTGTACGTTGAATCGGCAGGGAGTGAGCAGTGAAATAAGCCGAGAAAGATGTTTAGAAAACCAACACCACTTTATTTAACACATTTATCATATATTCACTGTCTGTAATGAGAGCGATAATTTTACAGCGGTGCTCGTATGGAAGACGAACGCTCTGCGATCAGTTCGGGCTAATGACATAATGCAACACCAGACTAGCAAAAACGTCACAATCTGAAAATGTTACCCCGAGACTGGCTAGAAGGATTGCCCCTGCACTGTCCCAACATGCAATGCTGCGGGGCTAGCGCGTTTTCGAGACAAAGACTCGTCACCACGTGTGCTTGCGTTTCACTTACAGGGACCGGGGGTATTTTTGAAAGTTTGGTTGCCGCAGCTGCACGATGAGCCAACACACCAACTGTACGCGCCATCTGAATCCTCCGTCGAGAAAGTTTATGCCCACCAGGATAGCGAGAATTTCAGACAGCCCATGTAATTACTCATGATGTAAAAAAAGCTAAATATGAGAACGGGGCATTGAGGAGAAGGTTGAAAGACGTAAACTTAATTAATCTGCACTCATCTGCACTCATCTGCACTCATCTGCACTCATCTGCACTCATCTGCACTCATCTGCACTCATCTGCACTCATCTGCACTCATCTGCACTCATCTGCACTCATCTGCACTCATCTGCACTCATCTGCACTCATCTGCACTCATCTGCACTCATCTGCACTCATCTGCACTCATCTGCACTCATCTGCACTCATCTGCACTCATCTGCACTCATCTGCACTCATCCGTTCTGAAGCAAATACATGCACCCATTTTGCCATATTTCAGCAGTGTAAAATGGTCTGAAGGTAAGTATTGAACTGAAGAAATGGGGCATGCGTAGTGCTTAGCATGCGGGCAACCATGCATTCACTAAGTGGGATTCTGAAGTCAGGCTTGTTCAACCGAAAATTTTTAGGACAGACGGTGAGGAACGGCATTGGCAAAAGTTTTCAATTAACAACCGCTTCTCAGTGAAGTATTCAATGCATGCGATAATGCCTTTGTTAGAAGCCGGTTTTCGATATTAGTAGTCAGCTACCTTTTTCACGACCCGGTTAACAGTGTAACGCGAACGAATAAAACAATTACCCTCGTTGTTTAGAGGAAGCAACCTAATCAGATTAAAGTGTTTTCGTCTGTTCCAATAGGCTTTCGTCTGGCCACTTGTGTAGCTACAACTTTTTCATCGCGTTCTAGCCCTGTCGCTTACAAAAGCGCGCCTAAGTAAAAGTTACCACTGTCATTTTCCAAGCATGTGGGTCGGAGGTTCAGTTGCATTTGCAGGGCACCAGCATCTGTCCTTGTCACCACGTAAATGACACCGTGCATCCCTCACTGAAGCACTGCCACCAAAATAACATGCGAGTGACGTTCTGTATACCTGAATTCGCATATAAAAACTAGAACTGAGACACTGGTCGTGACGCACTGGAGACGTGACACTGAGCTCAAATCATTTTTGTGCCTTGTCTGCTCCGGAATGGCGGGCTAACAAATTTGCGACCATGAGCCACATCTTGCTCTTGGCGCTGTGTGCGCCTTCCACGCACCAGTGTACCAACACTCGTTCATAACGTCCCGTTTGAGGGTGCCTCCGAATAGCGGAGTTTAAGAGTAGGTCGAGAGGTAGCAAAGGGATTTGCTGCACCACTTTCGAAGATCAGTCTGATTAAGGAGGCGAGTGCGCGTTGAGATTAGATTTTGATTCGTGGATTTCTCGGACATTCGCACAGTCTTCTTGGCGCCTGTGTAGCTGCTGTGCTCTCAAACACGCCAGTGAAGCTATACAATGGTAGCGTGGATAAAGGAAAGAGATCCAGCTGATGCGTATCCTCCAGCTCTTGAGCGTATATACCTTGTTCCCGGAACACTTCAAAAAGAATGAAAGCGCAATCTAGCTGCACCCCTTTATCACCCTGATGCTCTAGTGCATTGCGTACGACTTTCAGTAATCTGCTTTATAAACCGGGCATTTATACTGCGTCGAAAGAGGGCGTGAGTACACACACAGACGCACATAGTGTCCCTGAAGTCCGCTGAGCATGCGCCGCTTGTTCATCGCGCCCCAAAGCAAGATCGCTGACGCGCAGTATACGTTGAATTGTATTTGACTGAAGCTGATCCGATCCACAGGAAGGAAGTAACAGTGGCGAAGGGGGCAGCTTAGGGGGAGGAGCATCGACGACAAAGGCTCGCGCGCCTCGCTATCGGCATCGCTGCTCTGGAAGTGCGCGTTTGCGAGTGCGCGTGACTGCTGCGATAAACTGGGATGGAACGCGAATTCGACGGCGCGATTAGGCCAAAATGGCCCCTGAGAGTGGCCTCGCGAGAACGCCTACGAGTAATGAACGCCCTTGAGATGCACTTCATTCCTATCCCCAGTCTGAACCACTTTACCTTGCCGGTGCTAAAAAAAAAAAAGTGCTCGAATGGCAAGGAACAAAGTTCTGATGCTTCTGCCCTGACTGGAAAATGTGAGATTTTCATTGCGATGTAACCCTTTCCGCATATCTCGTTGAACGAACAAAAATAGACTTTTTTTTTTTTTTTTGCATTCGCAACGTAGAGCGCAGCTGAAGTGGCGCCCACAAGGAAATGTCAAGATACACAGTCGGCGCAGTTTAAAACCAGTACAGAATTTGGGTAATATCTCCCGTCCCCCACTGCTGTCCACTTAGACCCTTCACGCCCCAGATATAAATTATTTGTCCATAAATTTACTGTAGTTAATTCAAAGAATAAACAACGGTAATGCGTGCCACTGGAGCACTCTGCCGCAGGATAAATTATGGAGCTTGGCTCAGCAGCTTGAATAGCATTATCGCACCTACTGCTGTCGCTCAGCCGATAAATGTTCGTATCCTTCACCTGTTCCAAAAAGAAGTTGCAACCAGTTCCTCACGTTTGTTCCTAAGAAGCTGTTTTACAGCGCAAAATGCAAAAAAAAAAAAAAAAAAGAGGTTTGATTGAGACGACGAAGTGAACGTGCTTGCCGGTTGAGAAGCTTTTCAGAAAGTATGATGAGAAAACTGTATTTAGAGGAGCCGTTACAACAGCTGGGTCTTAATATGAGCAGCCAGATTTTATTATCGTTCGGTGCCACCATGCTTGGGTACAGCCACAGGTCTGTTTTTAACGCCATTCAAAACTTCCTACTAGAAACAAAACGTCTACCTTGCTAATATGCTTTGAATTTTTAATCTGTACATATAAATCTTAGTATTCTCCTACTGCGTGCGTTAGTATATATTTACTCTTTTTTATTTTGGTTTTTCATATTTACATTTCCTTCTCTATTCCCTAGCATTTATCTCTATTTATTTTTGCGATGTAGTTATACATCTCAAAATCTAATATCTCTGCACCCCAATTCTTGGCCGATCTCCCTGTGTGGGTATGTGCCATCAAATTAGAGGAGAACAACAACAACAACAAGTCCTAACGTTAGCTGAATAAATAGGAATTCAAGAGGAAGCAGAGTACTGGGTACGTTGCTGCGCCAGCTGCTTTCCTTCGGTCGTAATGGAATCCAAAGATCTTCTAGACAGGAGGAGAACAGGTCGGCGCAGTTGTCCGTGTCGTTCCTAGCTGCCCCATCGGCCAGCCCAATGTATCTCCATGCTGGCTGAGGTTTGATGCCATGACGTGACCGCAAACTGCGGCTCAACGCTGTTTTCTCTTCCTACTTCCGGTTTAAATACTTGACTTCATGTTTTCGCTAGAGTGTTTTAGCTGACGCTAACCTTTGATATGAACTGAACAATGGCTGCGATCGGTGGGTTAGTCATGGCGCGCCGGTGCTTCTGCTTTCATTAGGCTTAAGAGCGTAAAGCACTATAGAGCAAGCGCTTTCAGCACATCGATAACAGCAGGTGCCGAATGCGTCCTAGACGTGGGCTGTACACACTGGCTAGAAGCTGGAACTGAAGACAAAGAGCCTAGATGATGGCCCGTTCCAGTACCAAGGCCATGGGCAACGTGAAGCGGACGAGCAATGCAACGAGCCGGATACTTTTCGGAAACGCTCCCATGCTAATCGCTTCGACTTATTACCGCCTCAGCATATCACCGCATCATAGCAAAGGTTCTAAATCACGAAATGAACAGTGCTTGTAATGGGACTCGTCTTTTTTTTTTTTTTTCACCGCTAAGCCACAATAATCCGGGGACCCTAAGCCGTGAAATCTGAAAAGTTCTTCGCAGCACGCAACAAGCTTTGACGGGTCTCATTCGTTGCTTACCTTATATCAAGATGTGTGGTTATCCGCAGCCAGCGAGCAGCACACGGATTCGGAGATGCGAGGCTTGAGGTGAAGTCACCCTGCAGCAGTAGCAGCAGGCTTGCGGGCGTGCGCACGCGACGGATATGGAAGCCGCTCCTCTCACGGGTTAACCCCGGTGCACATGAATCGAAATCAAGCTTCCTCGAGGAGGCAATCACCGCATCCGCACGGGCCAAAGATCAGACTGTAATGTGGCGTGCCAGTCCCGTCGGACGGTGCTTTTCTTCTGCGCCAGGCACCGAGTGCGCCGCGCGGCGGGCCAGTCACACGGGCAGCATCATCGCCGCCGCCTCTGCTTGCGTCACATGCGCCGAGCTTCGTCGCAGTTTGCCCAGGAGCCGACGGCGGCTGGCTCTAGCCCGGGCCAAGAACCCACACGAAATCTATCCAGGAATAGATCCCCCGTCCCCCTCCCGACAGCCTTTCTCTATCGTCAAGGCGGTTCCGCACCTCTCAGCCCTTTCCCATCCTCCTCCTGCTCCTCACTCCCTGACTTTCTTCTCGTCTAGCAAAGCACACCCCTTAGCGAATTTTTACTCTCCCATTTCGCGTTTTTTCTCTGCTGCGTGAGCACTTTCATGTTCCAGCGTTTCCCTTCACCGCTCTTTTCGTCTTTTTCTTTCCTTCTTGCCCCCTAGGCCTCGTCCACGTCTTGAGACTTTCGGTTCCTTTTCTTTCGTGCTCTTTTCTTTCCACTATATTGTTTTCGTTTTAGCGAGACGTGACGTCAGGCTCGCGCACAGCTGTCTTTTGTCTTGGGGTTGCGCTCCGCCGTTTAACCCTCACTCAGCCGCTCTCTCTCGGGCCGTATTATTGTCATTGCGAAGACCGGTAGCAACAATGCCTTTGCTTCCGATCCCGCATCGAATGGCGCACCCAAACGCTGAGTCACTCTGTCAGTTTTCGTCTCTGCTCGGAAGAAAAAAGGCTACTGCATTTTTTTAAACTCGTGATTTATTCCGTTTTCTAGCAGTTTGTAGGAAATATTTTACCAACATCGCAGGTGAAGCCAGAAATTTACTTGGTAAAGTATGTGTGGCCCAAATAGAATGGCACATTTAGTTAGTGTATGTGGAATTTTTTCATGGATTTCGAAGAAACTTTATGATTGTGGCTTGGGTCCATACGCGCTACATCTTTAATCGTCGAGGCGTGCTCTGCATTATTATGGTCGGCACTGTGCGTGCGAAGGAACGTTGAGTGCTCTGCGCATGGCAGACGATATCTTATGGGGTTCGGATGTGTTCCTGTTGGGTATACCCAATTTGGCAGAAATGCAAGCAACTTCACTTCAACCTTCCTATCATCAGAAACTTTTACGGCCAGTACCTATACAGTATGTAGGTGTGAAAATTTGAAATAACATTCCACTTGAAATTAAAATTAAACAACTTTTTACTTTCTATCAAAAGATTTTAATTTGACAGAATTATATTATTATAACACTAAATAAGATAGATAACAAATGCTTCCATTTCTCGCACTGCCAAATGTGTATGTTTTGGCTGCATTCATTTTCCTCAGATTGGGAATTGTATTCTGTAATCTCTCAATTATGCAAGTCGCATAAAATAATTTGTGTATATGCATGCCTGCTTTTCATTTCTACGCGGTTGTGTATTTTTTATATCTTTTTTAGTTTATTTTTTGAGCTCATTTATCCTACGTTTGCGTGTTTATTAACCCTTAAAACGTTAGTTACATGTCCTTTAGCGTGTCTCCACTAATGTATGTATGTATGTATGTATGTATGTATGTATGTATGTATGTATGTATGTATGTATGTATGTATGTATGTATGTATGTATGTATGTATGTATGTATGTATGTATGTATGTATGTATGTATGTATGTATGTATGTATGTATGTATGTATGTATGTATGTATGTATGTATGTATGTATGTATGTATGTATGTATGTATGTATGTATGTATGTATGTATGTATGTATGCATGTATGTATGCATGTATGTATGTATGTATGTATGTATGTATGTATGTATGTATGTATGTATACGCACGTATGTTGTACGGGCCTAAACTAGCTCGGCTATTGGCCCAACATTTTTTTGCAATTGTACATTTTATTGAAATAAATAATTGATTATCCATCTCGGGCTGCAGCAAGTCTATAAGGGAACGAAGACCTTGTGAGTAATCGGTAGGAAGGTTGCCTATTGTCCGTTTGACAGTTTGCGGTCGTCTGTATATGCCATGATTCCAGAAGGAGTCTTTTTGATAATTGGTCTCGGTCTCCAGGATGAACATATCTTCAAGATTTATTCTGGGGTCGGAATCCTTTGAATGTTCAGGTAAGCACACACACACACACACACACACACACACACACACACACACACACACACACACACACACACACACACACACACACACACACACACACACACACACACACACACGCACACGCACACGCACACGCACACGCACACACACGCACACACGCACACACACATACACACACGCACACGCACACGCGCGCGCGCGCGCGCACAGTCTGGAGCACTAGACAGGATTTGTCGGCAGATTAATCTTCTAATAAGCAGGTAATACACTAGTATCCATTTGGTGGGCTATAAATTGAGCAAGATTTCTGAGTACTGTGCTGACTACAAGTGCACACCGCTCGTTTAGACAATACTTTTCTCTTTCTCCAATGTGCTCTATTTCCTGACCTATAAACACAGCACTGATTCATACAATTCTGGTTCATACAAGTCATCCTTTAGCTGAGTTGAGCGTATATAAATGGTGAACTAACCTATTGTTCTACATGATATCGAGGGTAAGATGATATCAGTGAGTTTTTGTATCGCACCTTGCCAAAGTTCACTGGCCGGGCAACGGCCAATTGAAGAGCATGCAGCTGTATGTGAGGATGGGTAGCAGCAACAAAATTGCAAAGATAGCGAGGCCAAGAACATCATCGAAGAGTAGTACAGGCTTCTGTGTCACTGCCTTCATTTTACTGTACATGAGTAGCCAATAATATCCGAGGAAGTTGACATAAGAGTTGAAGAAAAATGAAAAGTGGCAAGGATCTAAGGACCAAAGCTCACCATGTAGTTTGAAGTCCCTAACAAATTCTGCAACATTTAAACGAAAAAAAAAAAAATCAATGAGAAAACATTTTTTACTTCTACCGATTATGTTGCTGCGTGTTCGTTCACTTATGCCTTTGCAGATTAACCGATCTATGTAATGGTATAAATGAATAATTACATTACTAATTAACCTATATTATGAAAGAGTCAAGCAATTTATCAATAATTGACTAATCCGGGTAATTAATTATTACGTTAAGGCGTTAATCTGCCAATTTCGTTGACAGTTATTACTACTATTTACATAATTGCTTAATTTACTATTATATTAATTACCCATTCAATGGATGACGGACCTGTCTGTGTGGGCACGCTCGGATGACAGGCTCTGTTCACACGGTCTGGTGACACAGGGTCATGAGACGAGAAAACTTTTGCATTAAAAGTGTCACGTTTTTAGTGTCTTCCGAAATAAACGGTGTCCTTGTAACAATAAACAAGAACGCTAGACTAAGCTTATTTTAACGGGTGAAGACGGGATAACCAGGCATGACAAATTATCGCTACAGTCGGAAAACCGAGGTCTCTGTGCTTTTTTCTAAGCGGTGATTGACGTGACCAACTTGAAAGTACTTGAAAAAGTACTTAGTCGGCATTGATTTCTCACTTCAAGCTATTGAAGAATGCAATGACCGCTAGCGGTGCAAAAGGGAAATTTTACTTTTCTTCACTGGTTACCACGCAACTAGGGTACCTAATCGAGCGCTCTTATCACCTTTCGCCTATGTTCCATCGTTCTGCCGGATGCTTACAATTCTACACATGAAGCAGCGTGGCGATACCCACAGAACAATGAAGTATGAACCGGGTGATTAGATTCGATATCGACCTCAAAGACAGGAGGCGTGCCAGGAGAGGAGACTGTCAGAAGCAACGGTTGAAGAAGACGGCGTCCTTTACAAACAAATGCGATACAGGCGCGAAGCCTCACTCAGAAACGGCTCCCGAGAATGACGCAGAAGGCAGGAACTCCCAGAGAAGACAGTTTGTCGAGGAAAACCACCTTCCGTGCTGCAATCAAAGCGTCGTGCCATATGCGGAAACTATCGTGTGCGCAATTTCAGTTTCTGTCTGTCAGAAGCACGCAATGCTGTAAGTGCTCATTATGCGGCCAAGGAAGCTCGCTACGGTATCTAGATGGCACAGAATCAGACTTAATTCTACCAGTTACAAAAGCGAATCAAAATCGGACACACCAGCCATTTCCTGGAGTATTGATGGAGGGCTGGTAAGACGTAAACACCGAGCTCAGGAATTTCTTTAAATCTTTATTTGGACTTAGCGGTAAACTTCTCAGTTTTCTCTTCTTTCAATTGATTACTAAGATAGCAATGAGGCTGAACAGAATTCTGCTCGCTGAGCTCCAGATCTGGTACGACCAGCGAGCGGTGTTGCCGCATAAAATATCGTTCCAACGTAGTAAAATTGATGATGGCTGAAACATAACTGGTACCAAGGCACTGATGTGCTCATTTTCGCAATTCACTTCGTGGGCGCGGTGCATTGTGTATACTTCCCTCTTCAATGCTTGCGACATGGTATAATGAAGTTCAGTATCAACAGGCTGCGTTCCGCAAACAGCTTATGTCTTGTGATTCCGTCCTCTTGACGTAGGCTCATTGAGTGCCTTATCAAACAATGCTCACATCGACTTCTTAGTTGTCGCGATTGTTATAAAAAATAAAGGTCACGTACTGCTTTACGGGATGCGTGTTACGGACGCAAATCACGAGAATGTGCTCAGATTCTTTTACTCAGCTCTTCTACTCTGTTCAATAAATTTAAAAAATATCACTTGATGTACTACTACAGTCAATCAAGATGCTATGAAAGCTGGAAAATCAAAAGGCATTTTTACGTTGCATAGAAAAGAAACGTTGACACGTGCGTTGTGGCGCTCAGTGAAAAACGATATGGCGGCACCATCACCCCGATGTAGGCCCTATACACTTTGGCCACGAAGCTGACGTATGCGTTGTATTAAAAGCCAAAGCGTCCTAGCAGCTCACATTACCTTTCATGACGATATTTTTTTTTTTTTTTTACCAATGATAACGTATTAAAGAGACAACGACGAGAAACAGAAGCTGGTTTGTGGTTGATGATTTGCACTTAAGCAACTCGAGCTGTGTTGGGAGCCGTAGTGAAGGGCTCCGGACAGTTTGATCATCTGGGGTTCTTTAACGTTTACAGATATCCTACGTCACTTGGGTGGCTTGGTTTTGGCTTGCACGGAAAAGAGACCGTCTTGACCAGGACCGAATCTGCGCCTAACCGCCGAGCAATTGAAGCTGACCTGAATAAATAGCATAATAACCTCCTAATCACTAAAAGACCAATTTTACTGAAATAGATGCTCACGTAAGGTAGAAGAGAGAAAGACTGAAATGCGCGTATGAAGACATATTTTTCAAGTACAAGCGTTACGACGCACAACGTATCTCGAAGACTGACCGATGTGCATGAAGGTTCCGCACCGTGATACTGAAGCAAGTTTCGTTTCGAAATTACTAGTTTGACATCCTAAATGTTGGAAGACAAAGAAAACCTACAATTAGCGGCGCTAGCGGCCAGTTCTGCTTCAACATGTTTCGGTTTCGGGGCATTCACGGCTATGCGCTTTACATGTCCACATGGTTTCGTTTTTAGAGGCGTGCCTCGGTTCACAGGTTCGGTGCAGCAAAAGAGGTAGAAGTCTTTTTCGGACAAAGTTCATGTCATGGCATACACCTCCTTAAAGAAAATCTGATATAATATTTGTATAAGATTGGCTATACGAGCTTTTATGTTAAGGATGAACATGCATGAAACCGAGTGGAACTGTAATACAGGATGACCCTGTATTACACGACCACCCTAAATGCCGGGGGATGCCGAACACTGAGACTACATCATGCTTGCAATAATAATATTCCTTGTGTTGCGCAAGTTAGCTTTTTAACAATTTCGTTATTTTTGTTAGGTGTTGAAATTACAGTCGTAGCATTAACCGACTGCCCTGTAAGCGTGGGATATTTTTCTATTGGTGATCAGGGGGTCTCACCGACTTGTCAGGTCTTTAATGAGCATCGAATTATCAACAAAAAAGTCAGAATATCCTAAATCTCAATGCTCATGGTCCTCCACGCGCAGAGCTGTCAGGTACATCAATTCTTGGCATAACACACAATTCAGCTTCACATACGATTCGCGAGGCAGCGACACCGATAATTCGCTTTTGAGTAAGAATTTTAGAGTTGTGAACAGACGAGGAAGCGTAGAACGAAGGAGATAACCATTGGTTCACAGTGAACACATTAGGCACCGCCACGGTGGTTTAAAAAATGCAGACTATTTGTATTTTATTGCACTTTAACAGCTCGAAACAAGATAATAAAAATGTTTTAAAGGAAGCTTTTGCTGCGCATCGGAAGCTGTGACCATTCCCATTAATGCGCCCTTAACAGTCTCTTACAATATCTGTTCATTTACTCGCAATCAAAAGATCTTCCGGAAGCTGGATTTGTAAGCGACGTTGGATAAAAGAAGAAAAATGCTCGTTGCATAATAGGGTTTCTTAATATTCCTGCTATGCACGGCTGGTGGTAGCTTCCATTTTGACTACATGCCACAAGCAATAGTGAGTCCGCGTTTATATCACTGTACGTCATTTTTTCGCCTGTCTAGTCATAAGCGAATCACGAGGTTGAATCAAAGAGCCAGGAAAAGCCTTTTTGACTCGAAATCGAAATATCTCAGTCACAAATTTGTAATTTGCTGCCGGACAAGAGACAACAAACTCACGAAATTACATGTGCTCTCGGGGTGTGCTGAAATTTGTTTAGAGGTGTTCTCAGAATGCCTAGGAAGAGCTTTTGAAGAGTGAATGTTTTGAAGAGCACCGAAAAAAAAAAGTGCATTTGTTTACAGATGCGCTTTAAAACGTCATTTCATCCGTAATATGATTCCACTCGTGTTCTACTGGTGCAACTTAAGCAGGAAAGGGCCACGATTATAGAGATGGGGTATTAATCAGCTGTACCGCCGGTACAGCTGAACATATGTAGCGAGCATGTTTAGTAGTATTCTTCTGGTGATATTCATTTATAGCTATATGGTGGCACAGCTGCACCATATCACACTCACGACGCTGTCCGAGCAGCGAGGGCACAGTGAGTCAGCTGCAATCGGTTTATTGAAGACTGCGAAATCAATTTTGTGTGACAATTTTTTTAAGATGACAGGAAGGATGACGAATGATGATGTTTGAGTCCTTAAGACTGAAGACATATGAAAAGAGCCGGAATAGAAAGGAACCACGATTTTTGCTATCTGGCCGACCCACAGTGATTATACGCTGTGGGAGTAAAAAATGAAAAAAAAAAAAGTTCAGAATTTTGACCGGATATTATGCCACTATCGTACAGAACGCCGACTCCTCCCGCCTAGATGATTAATAATCCAATTTATCTTTTTTCTGTGCCTGTAAACGTCGTCACTAACACTGCTCTTAGGCTTTCAGTGATCCTTCTTTTTGACTGCTTCCTGTCATAAGATGCCATTATGTAAACAACTAAGCAGATTTTAGATCCTATAAAGTGATAATAAGCTTCAAAAACAAGCAAACGAAGACACACCAGCGCCACTTCAGCACTATTTACAAATACGGACTTGTCCACGTTTAGAAAGATTCGCGGCTGTCGTTTGCTGACTTGGGGTGGTATCACGCAACTGTTTCCGATTTCAGCGCATTTTGACTGCGGCCGATTTCATGCACATTAAGCCTAGCATATCCGTATTTATAGTATAGAGGTCGCATTCACAATCTTGGATTCAGTGCTTGATGGGTTATTATAATTTTAACATCCTCAAAAAAGAAAAAAAAAAGCAAGACGAGCTTTCCTCAAGCTGTTGGTCGTTATAATGATGCAGGCCAACTTTCTGGCTTCACTGTGGTGCAGTGACCGCGGCTTGCCCGTCCCACATGAGAGCTCGGTGATATCCTTCCTCTCTCTCTTTCTCCGACCCGTCCAGCTGTTTCATGTTCACTTTTAGCAAGCTTACCTGCTATCAGCCTCAGAATGCAGCGGGGCCGAGGACCTTACCCTTACGCCTATCGTTTTCTATTTATTTACCAGTGTTTACTAACCTATGTGTCAATGGCGCTCAATGACACCCGGCTCGTTCCGTGTGCATAGGCCGTGGCAGTTCATAACTCGCAGAGCCGGCAATGAGGTCACAGATAAGCCGTTTGCAGGCCTCTTGCGCCTCCGAAATGCAATGCTAGGGCTGTGCATGGAACGCCAAAGACGTCGCCGGCCGCCCGAGCTAAACGAAAACATTGGCAGGGCGTTGAAAATAGCGCGGACAGATAAGCCCTCCCGTCTGGATTTATGAAGTTTTATAGTTTTCATATCCTAGGAGCACCAAGCAATGCGAATGTGGTGACGCGTATAGGAGGTCTAGCGCCTCGCGTTGCAAGGGATGACTAAGAGGTGAACTCTTATGACATCGATAACGGGTTAATCCTACAGGAGGTTGAGGCTTAAGCGTAATTGTGTCTAAATTAAATGTCCCCTTGTAATAATGTCAGGTACTGGCTAAAGCGCATCTTGGATTGCTTTGATCAATATTTTGTATAGACACGTCAACAAAAAGGCGACAACCAGTGTATCGATTTGCTAATTTGCAGCCTGAAGATCGACTTCAGTGCGTTAATATGATGCTGCACTGATGACAATGGGAAAGGTAGGACCGGCGCCGCTTGGTGAAACACAGGAAGTAATAGCTAAGGTCATATGACAGTCAAGTGATCTCACGAAGCCACGGATGCTGTAAACAATCACCTAAACACATTATTCTGCAAATAAAGGCATAATTAGGCGAGATGTTCTGACTCTTTGGCTTGCGTTCATATACCGAAACCAAAACCAGTCTACATGGCACCAACGAAGCAAGAATAAAACAAAATATGTTTGGTTCTTCCAGAAAATGTTGGGGAGAAAACAGTAGCTGTAAAGCGCCTAATATTTACGTACACTGGCAATGACACTGTCCTTATAACGCATCTGTGAGACAAGCAGCCGCCGCTGCTCGACAGGATGCTGTGACGTCACAACATTGGGGCGTTGTTCGCTACCTGCGGCTAGCATCGCCGTTATCGCCAGAAAGACAGCGTGTTAAAATTATTTCTGTAAAATAAGCCTCCAACGAGCTACTTGCGAGCGGTCCGTTGGGCTGCCTTCAACAATACGTGGTGAATGGCACAGTCGAAACATGTGAGTTTTTGCGTGCATGTTTAATGGGCGTAGCTAGGCAAGCCGATCCTCACGCAGAACTCGACTGTGCATATTTTCGATTAAGGTTTATTACGATACGAACATATCTACGGATGGAACGAAGAAGGTAAGGAAAAGCTGTCAAAAGGGGTCAATTTTTTGTCGCGACTGCTATATTTATCACCGAAGGAGGTCAAGCGGAAGTGATACAATCCCCAGTTTTGCTTCATCGTCGATTATTGTTTCTTTGTTATGGGGCACTGCGTCATAGTCTAATATCGATAACCTTGACTCTGTGCATCAGCTAACGGTTTTCAGTGTGTTAATAATACTCCGCGATGCATCACTCCCAATTTATATTAACCGCATTTGGCACCACCTCTTTCATAGTTGTGTAAAATCGTGTAATTAGGCTGCTCTGACCAGGACGTAACAATGTAGCTTTCCTACCAGGCTGGCCAAATATAATGCGTGAGAACGCATGCCCACCGTACGCATAAGCTTAACTTGCCTAGTAGGAAAAGGCCGTACAGCATATGGTCGTCACGTGAGGTGCTACGACTTCTGATTATTGTTGAAGCATATAGCACGAAATAATGCATGTTTGAATGCTGTTGGCTCTGCTATTGTGTCATTAAAATTTGTACTTGCTAATGTTTTTTTATGTGCTGTCTGCATTGCTGCTGCAAGTGCTCGCTGAATCATGTAAGCGGCAAAGGTAAATGACATTGGCAAGCTTCTACAAGATGCCCGGCCTTTTTAAAACCTATTCAACGGCTTTCTTCAGCGCTGTCATCGTATTTTGAAGTTCATTAAATTTAATTATGGAATGACATGATGTCCATAGTCATGGTAGATAACTACACTCTAAAGCCATCTTTTCAGGTCTCTAATTTCCCATTAATTACTTGATGCGTTGTCCCCATGGTCACTGCTGTACCCAGCTTCTACACTCCAAACTACAAGCTGACGGAATGCGTTTTACGACCAGTGGTGTATGGGCCTAGCCTAGGCTGACGCCAGGGGAGCTTATATGGGCGAAAACACACGTGTGCTTTGTTTTCCACCACCACGTGGAGCATTTTCCATCGGGTCTGTTTTTCTACGTGGTGAGCGCATGAGGGGCTATGCCCCCGCTCTCCTGCCAGGAAGATGCGGATAAACAGCCGACGTCTAGTCCGGTTTTTGAGGTTTAACTCGTCTGATGCAAAGGAAAGCGGAGTGTGTGTGTGGGGGGGGGGGGGGGGGGGGGTGCTTACCGTTATACAGACCCCAGTCTCTTTGAAATCATTTACGTTGCGGTGCCATTTCCCGATAAACACGTGCTCCTGTAATAAATACCTCGCATATTGGTCCCGTTTCGAGGCAAGTCAGGCATAAAGATGCTTTGCCCTGTGGTAGAGCATGGAATGTGGTGGCCCGAGGCGGTGTGTTTTTGTTTACACAGCTCGTTGAATCCCCATCCATTGCAACCTCCACTAGGGCCTGCCTTGGGAGCGCTGAATGTGGGAGAAAGAATGCTCGGCGTGTGACCTCGAGTGTTGGAAAGCGGTGCTGGTACTGCGATTTGCGAGTCCGGGAAAGAGTGCACCACAAACGGTGAACAAACAAGTGCGAATGAAGAATATGCACGCTGTTTGCTGTGTTCAGCGCAGTCCGGTGAAGACACTGGCGGTCATCTTTTCCTGGCTTGAAAACCTCGTGCGTGCCGCATAGTGTAGTACTTGTCTCTGCTAAAGGATCAAAACAGGGTGCAACCGGAAATAAGTCATACGTGCTTGACGCGTCAGCGTTCTGACAGCTAGAGAGTTGTTTTCACGGCTAAGAGCCCCTTTACTCTGTCTCTATTCTCGCTCTATTGAACTGCGGAGAGTGTGGCTTAGACTGTTTTGCTATGCCTAACGCGCGACTAGTGGAACTTGGCAAATATGCTAACACTGTTACCTGTCGCAGCGTCAAGTTCTTTTTGTCTTTTATCAATGTGATTAGAGAAATGCCCTTTTTTGTGGCATCATGTACATCAAGACCGGATCTAATCTTACGTAGTCGATCACTTTCGTAGATTCGTTAGATTGCAGCGTCTGTAATGGGGTAGTCAGTGGAGCTCTAACAGCTATTCTCGTCTTAGCTACGCACCGGATTAGGGGACATAAATAGCTGTAAGCTGTACTTCGTCGATTACATTAGGCGTATTTTATCTCTTTCTCAGGAACACACACCTTATTTCACCGCGTTTGCCGTAGGTGTAGAGCTTTCTCATGATCGCTAAAGCAGATGGTATCCATCTTACCAAACCCTTCGGGTGGAGCGCAAGGCACGGGCAGTTGCATGATATCGCGCGATCGTTGACATATACCGTTCGTTCGCCTTTGCCATCAAGCCAGTGCCATCCCACCATGAAGCAGAAGAGCGTAGGCACGCTTCCAAATATAAGTTTCCGGAGCCGAGTGAAACGCAGGCCGCGACCCGAGAGGCCCGTTCTCACGAAAACGGGACGTGCATGCCGTGGCAGCGTGTCACCACCGGCGACGGCAGCAGCGTGGCACTGGCGGGGGCCGCTCCAAGAGCTCATTGACGGCGGCAGCTGAGCCAGCAGCACCGGATACGACGGGAAAACGCGCCAAGAACTGATAGCTCGACCGTGCTCACTTTCTGGCGAGCACGGTCGAGCTGAAGTCATTTACTCGGTCATGATTGAAGTCATTTATATACGGAGCAAGTTCAGTGAAGGTTTTGGGCTTGAGCAAAAGTTTGGGGTTTTGTAGAGTTCATCAAAATAGATTTATCAATATTATCATCTTGTGAACGTACACAAGAGATTTGCCGTCGTTGGTTTAACAGCTGCTTCTGATTTACCGTCTGCTATGCTATTTGCCATGGAGGAAAGAAAAAAACTGAGGAGAGGCCCCATGTATCCCAGATGCATTGCGAAAAACGTGCCGGAAGTCACGTGCTTTTTTTAAAGCCTAGATATGAGGCAAATAGCAACAGCGTCAGCGTTGCTATGGGGCAGCACGGCTCGCGGCGTCGGCATCGGATGGCGCGGAGAAGCGCTCAGACGGAAAAGAGCACACAGAGGAGTGCGAGGGGAAAAGCTGCCCCATGTGTAGGTGGCGCCACAGCATTTTCCGGTCGCGGGCCGGCGTCGCGAAAAGTGACGTCACGGGCTCTCCTCTAGCCCCCCCCCCAAAAAAAAAAAAAAATCTAAGGACGATTACAATACTCCCAAAGCGATTTTAGCGCAGCTATTAGGCAAATACTTTCTGAGATGTATGTATGTATGTATGTATGTATGTATGTATGTATGTATGTATGTATGTATGTATGTATGTATGTATGTATGTATGTATGTGTGTGTGTGTGTATGTATGTATGTATGTATGTATGTATGTATGTATGTATGTATGTATGTATGTATGTATGTATGTATGTATGTATGTATGTATGTATGTATGTATGTATGTATGTATGTATGTATGTATGTATGTATGTATGTATGTGTGTGTGTGTGTGTGTGTGTGTATGTATGTATGTATGTATGTATGTATGTATGTATGTATGTATGTATGTATGTATGTATGTATGTATGTATGTATGTATGTATGTATGACCGGTAGGGTAACATTGCAATTATTTTGCCGGAAACCACCATTTCGCCGGCAATTCAATAATGATTAAACGCGAGAGTTTGAGGCAGAGTTCTGGAATGTAAGAGAGCTATGTACGCCACCCCGAGCGATAAAAGCCCTCAACAGTAATAAGCTGCTGCTGTCCCCATTTGGAATTCACATTAGGGAAAGTTTCCTATATGACCGGTTTCCCGGCGGGAAAGCAGTCTCCTGAAAGGAAGCATGAGGCTCTCCCGTTTTCTTCAGGGAAGCCAGTAGGACATACCCCTCAGTGTTTTAATCTTGGCACAGGTAAGATAATATTCTACAGCACCGCTCACTACAACTCAGTTGATGTGAGACTCGTCTTATGCATCCACGAGTGCGGTACGAGCAGACCTGGTACAAATGAAGAGCGTCAGAATGCCATGTGGTATCTTTATCCCTTGGTCACACAGAGTTGGTTGGTCGGACACTGCAGTGATCTTAAATCACTGAGCCCCATTTATAAGCAGTCTTCTGCCATCCTAAAAAACTTCTCTTGGTGAATCAGCAGATCGCGAGCGCTTCATGCATGGGGGTGGTTGCCCGCCACTTCTTTGCCACGATATCTATGTGTGAAGGTACATGTATAGGGGCAAGCTTTCAATGTCTATTTGCTGCATCAAATGAAGAGAGCTAAGGTGCAACCTTTCAGAAGGGAACCCACGCTGGCACCTTCGAAGCGTTGATTTCCGCCAGGATGACAAAAGGATGAGCAGAACAAGTCTCCAGCTCCACAAAGGTCCCTTCAATGTCAAAACATTTTGACCTAGTGGCGTATAAGAATAGAGTATAAGCAGTCAGATTAGACAGTATTGAAAGATGGAATATGAAACACCGCATCATTAGCCTAACGCGTCTTGTTCGTAGAACCACGCATAACAACCTGCAGATGGGGTTGGAATTTTGCTTCAAAATGCTGCAGTACGGAATAATATGTTCCCGCCAGAGAGAACTCCGCTTAGAGCGAACGCCAGGAACGGTGAAAGTACTGCTTAACCCTAAGCAAACTCCGAGGGGTAATTAGGCTGCAGAAATAGTCCACTATTTATTTAAAAATACCACAGTAAAATGACAATACATGCATGGCTCATTCTACGCAATTCGTTTTGGGCATATTGCTTCGTTTCAGGGAAATTTCGTTTTGCTGAATATAATGTGAATGCAACACGCAGAGACCAGACACGCCAGAACGCAATATGCGAAATAGGGACCGCCTGTAGCATGATACACTTGGAAAAAAATATATATATTTTATTTCGAGGGGGCAAGAACACTTTTTTCGTATCCCCAATTAGTGTTCTAAACTAGAAGAGTTTTCTTGATCGATAGAAAGAAACATCCTAAGGGTAAAATGTCCCCAGTTTTCCTTTTACCTGCGTCACATTGAAGTGAAGAACGCCATTTATTTCTACGCATTTCGTTCTCCTCGCTGTTAGTGCAATTTATTTCTGTCGCCTGGCCGTAGTTCAGTCTAGTTAGGCACCATCCTCGCCACTTTCACTCTCTTTCTCTTTGTCTGGCACATCCACGCCCTCAAGAAAAAAAACGCATAAAATAGCGCAGTTACGTCATTCCGACGCGTCTCCCTAACCACTCACTGCCCACACGCGATACACAAAATGTTTCTCACGTTCCGTGCTTGACTCGAGAGTGTTTTTCTCTGCACAGTATGTCTCGCTGGCATCCATATGCCACGCGGACAATTTGTGGACGTTGTCGCGCTGGCTAGAGAAGCGAGCCGGTAACGCGCGTTTCCGCGTAGATCAACAGAGAGCCTGGCCAGAGAGTGGGTCTTTTTGGCAGGAAAACTATTTACTGTCGAGCACCAGTTGCAATATTTGCACTGTTTGCGTAAGCCGGGTTCTGTGACGCGAAGTCTTGACGCTGATGCCACTTAACCCAGAAACCGGCCAGCTTCGACTAAAGAAACCTACCGAGCAATGTTTTTGTTCCAATTAAACTTGTCTGGCTCCGGCAATGCGCTGTGCTGTGCGCTGAATTACCAGACTCAACACGCCAGGCCGAAGATGAGTTTGCGAGGAGCGGTTCGTGACGCAATTCGTTCGCGTCGGAGACCGAAAAAACACGTATTTAATGCACGTTGTCTCCAATATCCTGTTTGGAGCGCTGACGCCACTAAGAAAAAAAAAAAAGCAGATTTGGGAAACAGAAGAGGTAGGAGTGGGGAAACAGAAGAGGAAGAAGAGGTAATGATTACTTGTAATCGCTTATTAAAGGAACAGCATGCCATACAAGAAATTTATTTCACTCGCGTCGATGAAATTTTATTTTCTATACATGATTCGCTTCAACGCTTCCGTTTAGAACGGCCGCGAAAGACGCCGTGCTTGGAGCGAGGTCATGCTACTTTTCTTCAATCTTTTTGTCATGATCGATAACGTGTGTGCGATATGAGGAAAGAGCCGGCGCCGAGCTAGTAATATAACGGTCTTGCCGGCGATGCAAATGTATGAAGAAAAGATTTCATCGGCAAGCGGTTAATAATAACGCGAGGTGCTCATTGAACTGGCCCCGCCTCGGTGGTGGCCTCGGTAAGAAGCCTGACTACTGCGGCGGAGCACTCGGATTCGTTTCCGAACCAATTATTATTATTATTATATTCAGTTATATTCAATACCAATTTATCTTGGTCCAAGCATATTGATTACATTTGTAGTAAAGCCCTCATGAAATTAGGATATTTAAGACGTACTCTAGTTCAAGCTCAAAGTGATGTGAAGTTACTAATGTATAAATCATTAATCTGTCCCGTACTAAACTATGCATGCGTTGTATGGAACCCTCACAAACTAACTGATATTACAAGGATAAAAAGAGTTCAAAAGAAAGCCATTCGTTTCATTTGTCACCAGTATCATCGTGATTTTTCGCCTACTTCTGCTCTCCTTTCGTTACAGCTTACTACACTATCAAGTTACCGGCATTTGGAATCGTTGAAATTCTTGTATTGTATCATTCATGCTCATTATCGACTTTCATCTAACAGTTACATTACTCCAGCCTGGTCTACTACCTCCAGATACTACCATGAGCTTAATATTGTCCCCTACTTTGCTCGACATAATCCATTTAAAAACAGCATCTTCCGTCGCACCATTGCAGCTTGAAATAAGCTTCCTCGCTCACTTCGCTCCCTTCCTTTGCAAAATTTTACTGACGCCATCGCACACTAATTCACACAGTTAAGTAACCTCTAGCCAAAGCAGAAAGCTGGGCTAGTTGGTGTGCCATCATAAATAAAACGACTAGCGCAAATAACATAGACACAGACATAGGAGAAGACAGGACGAGCGCTAAATATCAACTGAGGATTTACTTGCCATAAAGGGGAACATAAAAGCACTTGGTGGCACATGCGCACTCTAGTCAAAACCAACGATCAAAAACCAATCAAAAGGTGGCAAACTGTTCCTTAGGTACACTTTTTCTTTTTCTGAAAGGGTGATTGAAGGCGCACTGACACACTTATCGCCTTCCCTGCTAATGTGATATGTTTCACATATCTCACGCCCTAACGTGTGTGCTTGGTAGAGGAGGCACAAGGTTAGGGCGTGAGATATGTGAAACATATCACATTAGCAGGGAAGGCGATAAATGTGTCAGTGCGCCTTCAATCACCCTTTCAGAAAAAGAAAAAGTGTACCTAAGGAACAGTTTGCCACCTTTTGATTGGTTTTTGATCGTTGGTTTTGACTAGAGTGCGCATGTGCCACCAAGTGCTTTTATGTTCCCCTTTATTGCAAGTAAATCCTCAGTTGATATTTAGGGCTCGTCCTGTCTTCTTCTATGTCTGTGTCTATGTTATTTGCGCTAGTCGTTTTATTTATGAACCTCTAGCCGTTACTATAGTGTTGTTGCTTTGTTTAAATTCTATCTTGTTGCTGCTCTATTGACTGTATTATATAATTATTTTATCATGTTCACCTCCATCTCCTGCTATAGCTCCAGATGCAGCTGCAGTATGTAACAATAAATAGTTTATTATTATTATTATTATTATTATTATTATTATTATTATTATTATTATTATTATTATTATTATTATTATTATTATTATTATTATTAATTGATTGATTGATTGATTGACTATTATTACTGAACGGCGATATACCGAAGGGCTCGGCGTCGGAGCTGCTACTGGGCTATATAATCTCGTCCTTCGTTATATCGCTGACGCCGCATCAAAAAGGCTGAACTGACAAGCCTGTAGATATGGGAGGGACAATCGCATCGGTTTTTGCGATCTACAGGTGGACGACTCTGCGGTGTAGATTTCTTGGCGATCGCGTGGTGTACACTGATATTGCTCTAAGCGATAGACTGCCTCTCGAACGTAGAAAACGCTTGGTTTCTAACAGCGAAGTTGCAATAACACACTTAGCAGAGTTTCTTGCAAAGGCGTCACCCCGTTCGTCGGGGATCTAAAAATCATGACTGCCTGATAAACGGTATCTTCAATAATTTTATGCAGTTCTCTTTCTTAACGCCCCTCTTATAAGTGCTAATGCTTAAACGAGCGCGATGATAATGTGCACGTGTCTTCTTTATCTGTCGATAATATTTAGCGTGCCTCTCGAGATTTCGCATACGCTGCGATTTACAAGCGCGCGAAAATGATAAAAGAACGGGCTCACCTGAAAGGGGGGCGTCATTCGATACTACGTGCGTCATATTCACTCCAGTATAGGAATACGGGTCAAGGTTAATGGATGGACCTAAACTTGAGCTACATAGATATCGACTACC
This sequence comes from Amblyomma maculatum, assembly GCF_055883805.1. Lineage (NCBI taxonomy): Eukaryota > Metazoa > Arthropoda > Arachnida > Ixodida > Ixodidae > Amblyomma > Amblyomma maculatum. The sequence goes on along the minus strand of NC_139349.1, from coordinate 36,047,730 downwards.
AGGAAAGGCTTCGATTTCATATTGACAGCTAGTACAATGAGAATCAAAAGAGGACAATGCAGTTCCTTTCTCCTCTCTTACAGCACACGTGCCGAGACACGCCCCATTCTTCTCAAAGCAACAAATATTGTGTTCAACCTATTTTGAAACAGCCTTCGAATTAAATGAAATTATTTTACTAGGTTACAGCTCTAACGAAAAAAAAAAACAGAGAAGCGAAATTTCGGCTTAGAAATAAGCTGGCGTGGGAGTAGAAGGATTGGCATTCGATGTTAAGAAGGAACAATATCTCTCCACAGCATCATGGAAGTATTCTGTTCAATTCTTGAGCTAACTTCCTTGTGGCTAGGCAGCAATGCGCTTACTGTGCAGCCTTGCTCAATAAACAATCGCATGCTAGTACAGTGCGTGTCCGTGCTGCTTACATGATTTAATGTTTGCGTTGAAACATCTTTTCTACGTATGGTGTGAAATGTTTTAAAATATTTTGTCGTTAAACCAGAATGGGTGCTATAAGCAGTTTCCATAGACTGTCGTAGCACTCCAACCTTTTTTTGTACATGGGCGATTTCAGAGTACGGTTGCCTGGTGGTTCCATTCGTGTGTCTAAATAACTTCCTCAGAGGATCGGAGCTACCCACGGAGTAGTACGCACCTTGAATCAACTTTAGAGACTCAGCACGTGAACGGCTCAGGTGTTAGCTGAAGAGACGTCTGCTTGAAACGTGCTTATTCGATAACTGCGGAACACTCGCTGTCCTCTCTAACATCTCGGCGAGGTAAGCTCAAGTGCTGCTAAAAGCTTGCCAGCGGTGACGAGCTTTGAGAGGTGACGTCATCGAAAACTGCGTTGTGAATGACGAACTTTGATTTGATCTAGTTAAAGTTTTTAACGTCCCAAACGACTCAGGCTATGAGGAACGCCGTAGTGGAGAGCTCCGGAAATTTAGAACACCGGGGTTCTTTAACGCGCACTGACGTCGCACAGCACACGGGAGCGTTGCTTTTCGCCTCCATCGAAAAGTGGCCGCCAGCAGTCGGGCGCCTTAACCACTGCAACACCGCGGCGGGGGTGAACTTTGACGTTCACCCCCGTAACCCGTAGTTGAACAGAGAGCTCCCACAATATAAGCCGATGGAACTACAGTCGAGCCAACTTATAACGAACCTATCGGTTAAGCGGATTGCATTTGTTGCATCAAAAGTTCGTAGTAAGTGGACTTGCCCCTTTAGAATAAAAAATACAGGGCAGGTAGACGTCGCGCGTTGCCGTATTCTTTTCTTTTTAACGTCCGTTCTGCACATGTTTTTCTTGAAGAGAGATCCCATCAAGCAGCGACCAGGTACACATGGTCATGTGTACCTGGTCGACCATTTCTGTGGACTATACTGCATTGTTTTGGTTTTGGGATTTAAAGTCCCAAAACCACAAAGGCTATGAGAGACGCCGTAGTGGAAGGCTCGGGAATGTCGACCACCTGGGGTTCTTTAACATTCACTGACATCGCACAGTACACGGGTGCCTAAATTTTCGCCTGGACCGAAAAGCGGCTGCCGAGGCTAGCGTTCGATCCCGCATCCTTGGGCACAGTAGTCAGCCCCCTAACCACTGCGCCATTTCGGCGGGATGGACTAACCTGTTTTGGAAGGCGGTAATGCACATAGCGATTAAAGTGCTTATGACAACTGGTGGTGGGTCAGCGACGAATCTACAACAACGCATCTTCGCACAGAATGCGCAGCCTGAGTCCCCCTTGTATTAAGCGGTCCTGCCGTATACATGCATTTAGTTCCAAATAAAGCGGCATTTAGTCTCGTACACTTGCGTATACACGAAACGTTTGCCCCATTATAGAGCGAGTCGCTTGTCCCTGCATACCAGGCGAGAACTAGCACCTCACTTAAAACTCATAAACTACTATTTAATTTCAGCTTAATTATTGGTGCGCCCTGCAGTCGACCCGTCAATACAAAGGTGACGCAGGATGTCGGCTGTGTTACCGCAATACACACACGGCAGAAGCCCAGAGGGCGGAGCAGGGGACGTACTCCATGTGACAGGGTACGCCAGGAAGGCGTACTTCATGACCGGTATTCAATATAATCAAATCGCTGTGACTGGTTGATCACCGTCCTTGTGCGGTATAGTTTCGCTTGCAATGCCGTCCCTGTGTCGTGCTTACCAGGCTTCACGTTCATGTTATATGCTTTGCACTTCCGGGACATACGCACGCAGGGATCAGTCTTGTAGCTTAAAGGAGCGCGCTTCACCAGTGGTTAACTATAGGTGCAATACGCTCTTATTGTTTTCTTTCTTTCTTTGAGGGGGAAAGATGGTCTCGAGAGCAAGAAGGCAACTGTCGCCGCTGGCTGGATGCATGCGTTTTTAGACTGCGGATAAAAGTTTGCGGCGCCTACCCTTTCGTTGTAATCGAATGGTGTGGACACGATGGTTTGTTTTAGCTGAGATGTAGTTCCATATAGGTCTAATTCATAATTTGAGGGTAGTTCTACGCTCGTTTGTAATAAGCGAGTTTCGTTATAACTGCATGCGCCAGTTACAACTGGGCTCGACCATAACTGTATGTGCGCGTAAGTAAAGACACGAGTTTTAAAGAAGGTCCACTTTGTACTAATATTTACTGTCAACGTGAAGAAAGTGTCGAAAGCATGAAATGAAGACAGCAGCAGTTCTCAGACACGCAACTTTACTACAGCGTCAAGAGCCGAGGCCCGCCCTCTAATTGCCCATCAGAGCACTGTTCTAATGTGCGACAAATATCAAAGCGTTCTTCCCCAGCAGCCAGTATTTCCTATCTTTCACGCTTTCTCCTATGTTATGAAAACACATTTTATGAAAACAATACGTCATGGAGGGTATGGATAGACTGCTGCTTGTAGCACCTTTAAATAAAACTTTTTGCTTACTTGTGATGTTTCTGATACACTTGCGTTTGCCTGATTTTTCAAAATTAAAATCAAAGCAATGATTTTACTAGGCTATATCCTATAAAGCATGGTTCTCTTTAGCAACGTATCCATATTTATTTTTCATTTTGGATCCTTTAGCGGGAACCCACTATATCAGGAAGTCATTCTACTCGGTTCTTTGCAACAACTGTAGCGTTAACAGAAACTGTGTAGCAGTACTTATCGCCCTTGGCGCCTAGGCACGTGGCACATGCTGATAGAGGCACGCGAGATCTGAGCGTGTTTTGCATACACCTCTTAGGCACCACCTCAGATAACTCAGATGGAGCCGATGGCTCGCAAGGCTTGAAGGCCCGTCGATTACACTTGCGAGGGCGAACGTTCCGCCGGAAACCGGTTTTCGCACGCGTTAACTGCTTCGCTCAGTTATTAACGGAGTGTATTTGCAAGGGCGATGCAGATAGTAGAAGGAGCTTGGTCGTTTCCTATGACTAGCCGCACGCGCACACGCTTGGCATCCCAAAGAAAGCACGACCCGCACCACGGCACAGCTGATAAAGGCAGTTACATTATGGCAACCTAGCCCATTGTCCCAAAGGTAAGCAACGGCTCTCTTCGGTCACTGACTAGACCTGGGAATGCTCAGATTATGTAATCACGCGCAAACTCTCCCCTTCAAGGATGCCTGCCTGTTTGTAACCCCAATTTGTCGAGAGCCTCGCACCAACGCTCGGTTGAGTGAGTTGAGGATGCACCAGTCCATCCTGGCCTCCGTGTACGCGATAAGGACAGAGCTTGGTGACATCAGCGACACAGAGGCGACAGCTTCTGTGATCAGGGCCACCCGCAGCGATTGTTTGTTGGGAGGAAGCGCGCACGCGATACCTGTGACAGATGCGGAGCACGGATATCGGGACGAAGGTGAGGGGAGGGAGGCGGTCACGAGACGCATCCAACCACCACCCAGAAGCGGCAGCAGTCTGTCGTGTCCTCTAAACGGGACTCGCGCAGTCGATAACGGATATCGCCACGGTAATCCCTATGTACTGGGCGTTCTCAGAAGCGTTGACATGTGGGTCATGCCTCTTAGCACAAGCTCCTCTAAGGACAGTGCCCTCAAGCGTGCGGCATAACATGTGGGAGAGGGATACACTTTCAGCAGCAGATGAGACGGGAATAGCTAGACGCGAATAACATGAGAATTGTAGCTGAATTCCACACAAGCATTTGTTCGTTCTCACTGACGGCAATTCGAATTTGACGCCTATATTATCCTGACCTCAGACCACGAGGGACGTGGTAACGTGGGCGCTGAAAAAAAAAAAAAAAAAAAAAAAATTAAAAGCCACATAACCAAACCGTTGATAAAAAGCTATCATGATAATATTCTGTCAAAGAGGAAATCAAGATTAATTGACCATTCAATTTGTCGCCCTTATTTAGGTTGTCGAAAGGAAGAGTGAAATATTTCGAAAATCGACACAGGAGGGACCATCGCGCCGCCCTCATTGCAAAGTATTTCTCAAGGAATATGGATCAGGGTGAAACGCAGGAAGAAAATAGCGACACAGTATGAAAGAGAATCGAACTAGGGTTGATGGGGAGCCTCAACTCGCAAGCCAAGCCAACGTTTCGACAAGAGGACTCGTCTTCGTCTCAATGACAAGACGATTCCGCTTGTCGAAACGCTGTTTCGTGAACTGAGGATCTCCCTCAACCATTCTTAAGTTCTTCTTAACACTGAAAGAGTATAGAGGTCATAATATAGGTATTCTTCTTAACGCTGTGAGAATGTGTCATAAGTGGCTCGCTTTCTTTCGCTCAATTTTTCAATGCGCCTAATCAAGCATCTCTCAGCCAGACGTCCCTTGGAGCATCTTGACGTAGGCACCGACGCTACCTCCATGCTTTTCTTACCTTGCTCTTTGATCTGAAGGCATGCTTCACTGCGCGATCAATCACACACCTCACGCTTAGCCGCGGCTGCTGTAAAGTCGCGTTGACAAGGAGGGGGGGGGGGGGGGGGGTAGAGCGAATATTCCTTGCGGCCGCTGCATTGCCGCGTGACTGTAAACAATGGACGTTAAAGTAACAAATATGTTTCCCTGCCAAGCTACCTACAGAGCCCTGAAACACAAAAGTAAGTGCACGAGTACACATAGGAGCGCATAGCTTAAATTGTACGCGAAGTGTCCCACCGCTGCAGCTCATTACTTACGCACTCAACTGCTTAATCCAAGGACGTCTGCTGAACTTAAGGAAACCACCAGACTGCCATTATCTCTCTTTCAGCGATACTTCCAAGCTTTCCATTAACTTAACATAGTTGGCGATACTGATGCTGCATGGGCTAAATTTGTTCGCAATAGCGCAGCTTAGCTGCAGTAAGACTGTGTAATGTGTCTAATATTCCGTGGCAACTATCATCCTTTATGATCAGAACATTTAGTGCATATTGTGTACTTTTTGCATTTTTTGTATTCTACGCACGAAGTCTATAAAAGCATTGCAGAAGGTGATTGGTTCGGCTGGGCTAGATATTAGTTCGAACCCTCGGCCAAGCTCTTCGGCGAAACTTGTGCCAGGAAGCGTTTATCTGAGGTTGTCAATCCGAGCTACGAGATTTGACAATTAGGCTCGACAGTATGGTACATAATAATCCTAGTAACCGTTCTTGAGGTGTGTTGGGCGATAGGCAGAAGGCGATGATGATGGACCAGCTCTATCTGTCAGGACCCCCACACATGTCATCAACACCTCGCTAGTGGAACCCGGAGCCAACGTCCGTTACCCATGACCCTCGCGTCATTAGGAAGGCAAGTGCAAACTCTGCCACGCTGCCGTCCTCCCGTTTATTTTCGATGAAGAGGGTAAATCTACTAATGCCAGTGGGCTGTCTATTGGTATAGACATTTTAAAGAACCCCATTGTGGATGTTCTGGCTGTGCTATAGTCATTTCGCCATCTTCTCTGCTCGACGGTAATGGTAAGGGCTGCATAAAAATGTGCACATTTCGGCATCCTCTCTGCTCGACGGTAACGGTAAAGAATGTATAATAATGTGCACATTTCGGCATCCTCTCTGCTCGACGGCAACGATAAGAAATACATAACAATGTGCTCGAGAAGCAAACGTGGCGGTAATTCAATCGTTCTGTACGATTAAAAAGGAAAATATGAAATAAAGAAAGGAAGAAAACAACAGGAAAGAGATCTGGGGGAAGCCTAAGGTTCGCCTTGCGGATCCTTGTTCGCGTGCATGCGTTTTGCTTAATCACTGCTATCTCTAATTTGTGCGTTTATTATCTCCCACATACTCATTAGCATGGATTCGTAGGTTACCATATAAAGTCAAAGGCCGCCTTTCGTATTTATAAAGCACCGCTTTAACCTAGACTGACGGCGTTCCTTTTTGCTCTATGGGTAGCGAATTCGTATCCAAAGGTACCAGGTTAGACTACCATCTCGTCCAAGCATCTGCCAGCTCTGCCTTGCAATCTGGTCTCGCGACGTCCCAATGACAAATCAGTACTCTATCACTTCACCTGTCAACTACAAGCAGCGTGAGGGAGGCTTCGAGTTTTGCCCCAGTACGTCGATAATAACGCCGACAGCGAGCCCGGAATTTCTGCAGGACGGGGACATTAACGTTGTCGCGTCAAAAAAGAAGAAACCTGTTAGAACTATACGACTAATATGATTGATCGCTGTAACGAGTACCGACCAAATTCAGCTTTGAATGATGTCGTACAAATGTCCCAACAACGCTTATGTGAACTTCGCGTCGTTACGGCATTCATTGCGTGTTGCGTTGCCTAAACGTCAAGCTCAATTGTTTTTAACACCTGGAACCCGCAAAACAAAAGAAATCTGGGAACCGTACGGACGGAAAGGTCAAAGGACAAAAGGCCATGAGCGCTTTGTTAGGCGTCAGGAAACATACCAGTAACCGACTTAATGTATTAGTTTTGATGTAATCAACGTACTAACGCTGCCACGCTGTCACTTCCATTGTCCAAAACGTTGACGGCCGTCACGCTGTCTTAACGCTTGTGTCACTTCCATTGTCCAAAACGTTGACGGCCGTCTTTAGCGTACAATTGCAGCAGTGTCACTGTATAGGACGCTTTAGTCTACTATATATGAATGAGAAAATGATATAAATACCACAATTTCTCCACATCTTGTCGATTTTATGCCACCTCCTCCAGTATACAGGGAAACCGGTCGGAAGTTTTTCGTGTTGTAACCATCCTGTTCTTGGATTTCCTTTTAGCTGCAGCCATTGGGTTATTAGAGGCAACCGGACGAGGGTAAGCAGCCTTGCTTCTAGCAGCGTGTCCTCAAAGAACCAAGTCGAGCTATTCGGGGTTTTCCCGGAGCTTTTTCTCAAAAAAATTCGCTCTAAGGGCCTTGAAGCCACGAGGGCGACTTGCAAGAAGAATAATTTTGCGGTGATGCGCTGCCGAGCGCAACTGACGCATTTGGCGCAGCTTCAAGATCACCCACCAAGCAGCAGGCTGCAGCAAGTCGCGCTGTGGAAAGAAGGGGGCCGTGCTCCCTCCCCGGTGTCGACGCAGACGGAGTGGTTGCTCACTGACAAATTATTTTCTTTTTTGTTCTTCTGTTCTCGAGGTTGATGAGCCTGCGGAAACGGAAGCGAGTTTCGCGTAATCCGCCCCTGTATTTGCAGCAGGTTGCAAGGTTGCGTACTGCGCATATAATCTCGTCTCCACTGGAAGTTGGGCAAAAGCGCATCCTGCGCGTTTTGGAACGTCGACTCACTAAACGCATGGTATATTTGTAAAACACCATGGTGACTTAGTAGCTATCATACTCGGCCGCTGAGCCCAAGATCGCGGCTCTTAATCCCGACTTCGGTGGTTGCACTTCGATGAGGCAAACTGAAAAACCTCACGCGTGTACTGTGCTACATTAGGTCTCGATAAGGAAACCTATGGAGTTGAAGTGAGCGTTCATTGTTCGTTATTCTTGCAACTTTGTTTTAAGATTTCAAATTGGTCCTGCCAAGGTGGTTCAGTGGTTAGGGCATTCGACTACTGATCCCAAGGACAGTGTGCGATCCCGGCAGCGGCGGCCGCTTTTCAATAGAGGCGGAAATCTGCAAAGTATAGCCCAGAGTCTTGCAATCACAGCTGGTTTCAGTACCCGAGAAAAATAAAATCTGAACTTATCCTGCTATTTCTTTTCGGTAATTTATTCTGGAACTCAAGGTAATTTGTCTACTGTTGGGAGGCACACGTCCTGATAGCTGCTTCATGCCATGGAGCTCAACAATACCTTATCGATGATGCGATTACTTCCACAGCGTAACTCTGCACTGTAGACTTGAAATAACTTGGCAGATTTCTGTGCTTTTTTACGCCAAGAATGTGAGCACCGAATGACGTTTGTTTAGGACAATAATTAATGCGTCCTTTTACTTGACGGATGTGGCCAAAACGCGGTTCCTAAACCACGAATCGATGATTCCGGATTGGGCTACCTTCATCAAACATTACGCCAGATTTTCTGCAGTCCTACTGTTCGCACGGAATCCGCCAAGAGGAAGCTAGATGCCCGACTTCCGCGGTCCAATGAGACCTCTTATATAGAAGACGTTCTTCCACTTTGTCGGCGCATAAATGACACCATGCCAGAGGCCAAGCGGGTTCGGCACGTCCTTAAAGGTATTGGGCCACTCGCCTTTAACGCCCTGATCGTGCAGAACCCTACCACCACCTACGCCATCATATCGATTTGTCAACGCCTGGACGAACTACAGTCAATACGCCTGTAGCGTGACCCCACTTCCTTCGATTCCACTGCCAACTACGACCTCCGTGCGCTCCGCGGATTAATTCGTGAAGAGCTCTTGGCTCAATGTGATTTGCGCCGCCCTGCATCTGAGCCACATCCTTCAAGTGCCGGCCTGCGCAGCATTGACAAAGATGAGTTGGCCTCTATGACTTCTTCCCCTCCAACACCGGCCGCTCCTACCACCTGTTATGTGTCAACGTACGCGAACGTCACGTCTTTACCGCCTGCATTTGGAGCGCCTACGCCAGCGGCGCCTACTAGTGCTCATGTCGTCGCATTGGCACCACCTGCCGCGGCGCCGACATACTACTCCACCTGGCGCCCAGCCCGCCCTGTTTGTTATTACTGCGGGTACCGAGGCCATATTTCCCGTTTCTATCGCCGCATGCTCCAAAATGAACGACGCGGCTACGACTCATTTGAAACAGACTACCATCCTCGCTTCTCCGGCTCTAACCAGCATTCATTCCCTGATTATCCCCGACGTTCATCACCCCCGCCAGAAAGCTCCGCTCCGCCTAGTGGTTAAAAAGACGCCGTTCTTCTTCGCCTTTTCGCCGCTCAACCTCGCCGCTAAGCCAAGCGTCTCTTCCGGTAGCCAGAACGTCCAACGCAGTTTCAATGCTGGCCTAGGGAGATTTATACACCCCGCGGTTACTACGGCCCCCATCTCCACATCAAATTTCACCGGCGTTTTAGGTGGTGGCGGTAAGGGCGTTTATTGCATCTAAATATGGCGGACACTTAAGCTCCTCCTTTAAGAGTATGACGCGATAGCGTATAGGCTATCAGCCCACATATAAAGCCCCGCTTTAACGAAGCCGTATGAACGGGCCTTAGGGGCTTATAGGGGTAACGCGAGTACCAAGGTCCTGGCAGGCTGATTATGACGTTCCATGCGAAACGAGAGACCCAAGTTGGCAGTTCCTGCCATTTTCGACTACTGCATACGAGCATATACGATACGAGCTAGCTGGCGTAGTGTTGCTTTCGCAACAAAAAGGCAGAAACAAGTTTATTATTTGCAATATTACTTGTGTGATATTACATTGAGGTGACACTTAAGCTCCGACTTTATGGATATGACGCAAAAACTTTAATGGCGCCCGCCTGCAGCTCCCCTCGCGGATTCTGCTTAGTGTACATCCACTTTGCTGCTCACACAATCACTAATACCTTTAACCCTGCCTCTATTATCCCAAACGCATTTATCAACATACGGTCGTAAGCTACGCAATTAAATGAAAAGCCACATGACATAGGCACCTATGAAGCCCCACTTTCGCCAAGCCGTATGGATGAGCCAGCATGCGTATCCTAAGACTAGCGTGTCTTACCCATCGCCCAAGGGCCCTGGTTATCTCATCCACCTATCTCAAATGAGAAGCCCCAGTTGTCAGCTCCTGTAATGTCATATGATCTCGTGACGTCGTAGAACCAGCCGAACAATCATTGTTTGGCTATGTCGCCTGCCAACTACCACATGTCTGAGCCCTGTTCGCGAATTTTCGCTCCCAACTACCACAGCGTCGGAATTTCTGAAAAGCGGGGCATTTTGCGCCCTCTCGTTACAATAATGCTTATACTTAGTATTCATGGTAATACCTGAAGGCGGATGTGGGTTCAATGAATGAATGGCCGCCATATTGCCTCGGCACGATCCACCAGCCTTTTCTGGCGTGTCGCCTGCCATGACGTCTTTTAACAATGGCTTCCAAGGTGTAGGGGAAGACTTAGGAATGGTTTGGGGACTGGCCATCACTTTGTGGAGAAGTGCAGGGCGATCAGGTCGGTGGTGCGGAAAGGATTTTGATTTTTCTTGTGTTTGTGTGTATGTTTTGCAGCGAAAGCTACACTACGGTTCTCTTGAGCATTTAGCCGGTGCCTGAAAGAGCGCCAACTCGGGCATCTCCTTTGATGTGGGAGGGTGACATTCGAATTCACCTTACACCTATGTCACGTAAGTGCGCTCATGCGGCTTAGTTAGAGCGGGGCTTTATATGTGGGCTGGTACCCACGCGCTATCGCGTTATACCCTCAAAGGCGGAGTTAAGTATGAACCATAATTTTGTAGCGATAGGTACACGCTACCCTCAATTGAGCATTTTGCCAGAGTGAAAGCGCGTCCCGTTGCCTAGCAACAGGTTTGGCCGCTGTTGGAGAGGAACAACGAAAGGAAGAAAAGAAGACGAAGAAACCGCTGGTGATAGCAACTCGGTAGTTACCACCCTGGTAGAGACAAACGACAACAGCGAGTTGCTAGGACAAAAGGTTCATTCGAACGTTGTGACGGTGGTGTGATCCGGAGTTCGACGTAGATACGATATGTCATACCACTGGAAGACTTCTGCATCCGAATGAGAATAGTCAACGAGTGGCAAGGGGTGCTCATACGGGAAGTGATTCACCCTGCGACGGACCGAGAAGCGAAGCCATTTGCAAATTTCGCGATGCCTGAAAAAGAGCGGCAGTGCGCATGCGCCAAGACCGGTTTTCGCCACAGGTGCGCCGCGTGTTCCGCCGCTGGCTGCGCTAGTTACAGAGGAGAAGGAGGAGGGTAACGGTATCTCAGCAGATGGGTGCCCCTGCGCGGAGAGGAGGAGAGGGGAAGCTTCTGCAGTGCTCATGCGCGCGGCGCCGCGGAGAGCTGACTGAGTGAAGAAGGAAGGCTTTTGCCGGCATCGCATGCTCAGGACATAAAACTGGGTTCTACCTCGGAAGCCAGCGAACTTTGATGCATTCAACGAAACGCTGGTTGTGTTCGATGCAAGGCTAGGTCACCCGCAGGCAAAGCTTTTGCTCGACATTGGGCTCAGCAGCAACGAATCCCTATAATTTTTTTTTAAACAATGACTGTGAATGCCTGGCGGCACAGTGATGTAGTTGTTTCCAGAAGCTCAGCGATTCTGCCGTGAGGAAACAAGTTGGTGCGCAACGCCTTTTGCCCGGCCAACTTTTGAAACACTCGGCTCCCCCGGGCCGGCCTTGATGACGTGCCAGGCTGGGCTCGTGATGATTAAGTCGCGCGGAACGGGCACCAGAAAGTTGTTGCTGGTGCACAAGGTGATTTCTCACTCGCTGCGCGGTCATTAAAGTGCATTATCTGTAGAGTGCGGCCTAAGAAATAGAGCTTCCATTTTATCTCACCCAGCCAGAGGAATCAGTGCGATGGGCCGTTCAAAGTTGAGAGGCGTTACGGTCATTCCCCGCGCCGACAAAGACATGCTTTTTTTCGCAAGCATTCTTGATGTTAACACATGTTACAACGACATGACCTTCTCTCATATTCTTGCTGTGGTTCAGCACAAAATGGCGGGTGGTTCAGCACATACTCTGGGGTAAAGAGGCTACACCTAAATCAGCGAATATCAGAGTCAACGATTCAGGTTGTTTCCTCGAACTAACATTTTTCCCCCTTTTCACTGGCAGCTTGAAGCCATTCGTGACTCCAGGGTTTAGAGTTAACAAGCAGCTTTGGTTCCCTAAGATTACCATCGCACATTTTAGCTTTATGAGTATGTTGTTTTAATTTCTTGTTTATGCACATCATTCTTTCTTATGGTGGCCAATTAGCCAGCGCAGTTATAATTTCACAATGCACACACATTATATCCTATCCCAATAAAACCTCGATTTGTCAGCATTAATAGAAATATTTTTTTCAGATTTGCATATTCCCATTAATGCAGGCGAACACCTTTCTCCTTTGCCTGTTGAAATGGCCTCTACCCCTTTGGAATAATGAAACGTCTTATGATGCACACTTAGTTCAACATATGCATATGCTGCTGAAAAGAACACTTATATCAAAATTATTACTAACTTCCTGATGTTATGCAATTATTGGAAGGCGCCCGCGGAGCATAACCTTTAGTACACTATCCTTGAACATGTGAACGCGTGGGAGCACAGTAACTATACTCTCCGATTACAAGGGCACTTTAGCTTAAACAGATGCGGTTGTTATTAATGGCATACAATAGTGATGTGTATTATAATCTACGCGGTAGTCTGAAATATATATAAAGACATGTGGGAAGCACGGGCAGAGTACGCCTCATCTCGACAGTAACGAACGATTAGTTGGAAATCGATTTAAAACATGTGCTTCAGCCAGACTGCTTCCGCGATTGCGATGTCACCGCTATTGCCGGCAGCGACCCCGAAGCTGCGCCGCCGCTGGCAATAGTGCCACATCAGCGAGAACGCCAGGCGCGGCCTTCGTCTCCGTGCGGTTCCTGGTCGCCCGCACAGAGGTCGTCTGCCTGCTTCCTGCGACGCGCACATGGCCTCCCTCGCACGCGCTGTGTCAACATCCGCGGTCACGTAAATAGAAGAAACGGCCCCCTCTGTCACTCCAACGGAGGGTATTTTTGAGTCGCGAGCTTTTCAGATTTTTCAGGCATGTCTTTCGCTCTCCCCATTTTGCTGATTCTTTTCCCCTTTTTTGCGCCGGTAACAGCCTTCATTGTCTTGCGTGCTTATTTCCTTCTTGCAACACATTTCTGATTTTTATTCTAGGCTACAGCGGCTGGCTGTCATCCGTCATGCTTACTGAAGGATCCGTCGTGGCAGGTTTGGGGAAAAAAAAAACGAAGATGAACTGTCAGTGCATAAAACTGGAAGACGTGCGCGGCTGCAGTGAACAGGACACGCTCATCTAGAGCGATGAAAGGCACTTACAGCTAAGAGACAACAAGAAAGCTTGAAATAGGAAGCAAGAGGTACGACGAATTTGTTTAGCAGTTTAAATTGAGCCTCTGGCGAGCGTGCCTGACATGGGGAGTAATCTACCTTAAGTCACCAGAACGGACAGGATCCACAGCCGTCTCGGCTGTATTCAAGTTGCCAACCTGGCTTTCGTCTCAAACTGTTTCCAGATGGACGCCTTTAAATCAGCCTCTTTCAAGCGTATTTCTTCCTTCCAAACAAGATTGAGCTGCGACAGCCATCCATAAAAAGAAGAGGGAGCGAACTGGTGTACGAACGAAGGCACATGCAGAGATAAGTGCGTGGTGCACACCGGTTTGTAGCGCTCTGCACGCCTGTGCAGCTTCAGTCTCACAGGACAGAAGCCGGCCGCATAAATGGTTGCTGGCTCTTGCCAAGCGAATATCGTCGATGCAAAAAAAGAGTTTAGAAAATTAATTAGGACACAGTACACAGCTCTATGAAAGAGCATTTAAAAAAGACGAGGACTTAGCAGTCAGTAAAGATGCCTGAAGCATCTGTCTTCCTGCAGAACTTCTGCAGATATTAAATTACATATTTTATAAAAAGATGGTACATTTATGCATTATGAAAATAAAGGACACAAGTCTAAAGAATGTAAGTGATTTAAGTGAAGCTACTGCGCGCGAGGGGGAAAAAAAAAGTATGGCAGGAGCTTTCCGCCTCCCCAGCGGTAGCAATGAGCGTCCCCACTTAATTTTAGCGTCTATTTCCTACGTCACATGACGGCTGATAACTTATTCTCATGAGCATCCGGTGGGTTCGGCAGTGCTACAAACTGATGGATCAAGTGGTAGCTTCGAATATGTGACAACATGAAATTTTTTGTGCCAACCAATTATACAAATACCCGTACTACGTCCACAGCCACTCCGACGCCGCCACAGCACGCTTCGGAAAGACATCTTTGGCAGTGCTGTACCTTTATAAAGTAAAGCAAAACAAAGCTGTTTAACAGACTGGCACTATTGAGGACGGCTTCGTACACGATCCAGCAGGAATCGGAGCATGTAGTGCTCGTACCACTCATAAAAAATGTGCCGAACCTTTTGATGAAGCAAACAACTGCGCGCAGTAAAATACAGAAATACAACCATACTGCAAATGCGCTCGAATCAGACGCGCAAGAAGCAGCACAACGTCCACAAAGTAACGCAAAGTAACTGCTAAGCCGAAGCTATGCACTCCGCCAATTGGCAAGCGCCATCCTGCCACCGCCCCCCCCCCTCCTCCTCCTCCTCCTCCTCCTCCTCCTCCTCCTGCAATGAATCTCGCAGTGTAAAATGGGGAAGTGCCGAAGTCAGCGTTTTGTGCCGCTAGCCCCTGCCTCTTGGGGTGACATCGGGCTCCCTGGACGCCTGCGAGCGGTGCCGGAGCTCCGGTGTCGCCTCCTTCGGACAATAAAAGTTTTCACCACCACCACCACCTGTGCGGCGCTATGAAAAGGCGCACGTGTTGAATGCAACTAGATCGTTTTTGAAGAAGAGAACAGGGAGAGTGGGTGTAGGAAGTACTGTAGCGTATGGGGTATGCTGACAAGTGTAAAATTTATTCCCACGAGGCAGTGCTTCCTGCATGTTTCCACGTGAAAAAGTGGAGCAGCTGTCTCTAAATACGAATTCACGCTTCGAAATGACGCGGGCATGAAAAACGGCACATATTGAGGCAGTTTCGCTTCCGCATGCAGCATATAAACATACTTCGTGCCCGTGCGCATCATTGATGCGAAAGTCCGGGTTTTGTTCGTGGGTTTAGATTGGGTCACTGTTTTATAGCAACCACGTGGATGCTTTCTCAACTGCATTAAAAGCGGCAAGCTATACTCAGTAGCCTGATCAAGCTGATGCGTCAGCCGCACCATGCGTTGGGGAAGTCACGTGGAGACATCCCGGAGTGAAGGACGAGCGCGCTTGGGAAAGAAAAGTGGAGAGAGCTCTGAGGCAACATTGTTGGCAAAGCAGGCGCGCCGCTTTGCGTGGGTCCTCCGCGTACACAGAAAGCGGAGGGCAACAAATAGACACAAAGAGTGCGGGGAGTTAGCGAGCGCGTGCTCTGGTTACGCAATGGCTTCTCCTGCGAGATCATGTCGTCCTCCGTTGTAGATGAGGCGGTACTTCGCTTTCTTTCCACCTTTTCTTGCCCTCTGGATGACTGATTTTTCCGAGCAGAGACCGTTGCGAATAATCTTGGCTCCAGTGCAGATATTTCAAAATGCTGGACAATAGTGCTTGGCGGAGAGCTTTATATGTGTGAACCCGTGCATACAGCCGTTTGTGTTCGCGCCGCAGACAGCGACCGTCGACGAAGCCTACGCGTCTCAAAGGTCGGGCAAATTGTAGAGGCGTCGTCGAACGACAGCTGTCGGTCGCAGTTTATTCACCTCGAGTTGAATGCTTCAGATGTGGTTTTGAAATATGTTGCCTTTCTATACTGGGACTGTTCCGGCGCTGTGAAGTTTAGTAGGCTTCGTGTTATCTACCTCACTGCCCATTTTATCGTAATGGTTACGTAACGTTTTAGCTGGTGAATTTGGAAGAACAAGACATGCAGTTCCTACGACCTTTCGTCAACTTAATATGCGTTTAGTATGCCACTTTTTCAAATGGTGTTGGAGTACAAGCTCATCGATTGCTGCTGCATATAAAAAGCTCAATAGTGGGTATGAATGGAGGAGGGGAGGGGGGGGGGATATATCACGAACTCTAAGAACCATCTACACCATCATAGACGATGCAAGCTAGCTCGGAATGACTCATAGCATTCACTCAAACACTGAAGAGGGAAATGAGCAGCACAGTGTGTGACTAGCAGTTGGAATTTGCACACCTTCAACCCGGTATTGTATTATGTAAAGCATACCATTGTTCAGATTCAGGTGGCGTTTTCCAGTCCACGCAATAAATGAGAATATTTAGGAACTCGCGATGTTCCACTCAAGTATGTTTCGTTCTCTTTTTTTTTGTTTTTTTTTTTAGTTGTAACTGTTTAGTTTTTAAGTAGTAAGTTATCTATCAGCAACCTATACATCAGCTTATTGTCCGCAATCGCCAGCTAAATATAATTCGTAGTATCATAAAAATGTTTTCATCTTGTAGATGCTGTAGCACTTTCAAGTGAAAATCTGCCTGAGCGCTTTGTGTTTGCCTACCAATTCACTTGAGTATTGTCGTGGCTTGTAGATTCAGATCCCACCGCTGCCACCAGTTGTCGTGCTTGTAGATTCAGATCCCACCGCTGATCACCAGTTGTCGTGGCTTGTAGATTCAGATCCCACCGCTGCCACCAGTTGTCGTGGCTTGTAGATTCAGATCCCACCGCTGCCACCAGTTGTCGTGACGCTGGGGCTATGGCGACCCGGCCTTCACTTGGTAGCGTGCAGAGACTCCGGGTTGAAGAAGGACTGAATCTTCGAAGTTGGTAAAATATGTACAAGCAGGTTTAATGGCACTTTGAGAAAACTTATTTACAATATTTACACGAAAAAGAAGGGTACATCAGCAAAATGACAAGCGTTAAGAGTTCATAGCGAGAAGCGACTGGATGAGCCGTTTACCCAGGGCCCAGAGCGACATTTCGTGCTCTGCAGCGTCCTTAAAACCCCCCTATGTCCAGCCCCTCTCTGAAGATGTTGACCAACCAAATCCAGGGCACGCCCCTCAGGTATCGGCATCCAATCGAACACATCACTGCACTGATGGTCTGAAGCACTGACTGGTCCGGCATTCATTCGTTGGGCGTGATCACTTGTTGGCGGGAAAGCTTGGGAACGGCGAGGAGAGGAGGTACATTTCTATTCTTCAGCAAAGAAACCACAGGCTGGTTCTGACAAGGGGTTTTACTTCTCAGAAACCCGAGTGCACGTGGCGCCGCATAGGGCTCCCAACATGGTCCCTTTTCGACAATTGCAAATCTTTCCTGCATTCCCGGGAAATCACTTAATGGCCGTATGAGTCATGCTCCTTTCTTGTCCTGCACGTCAGCGGACATGTCACTCTGTCGTCTCCTTTGGATAGGAGGCATTCATCACTGGAGGATAGCACTTCTCGACTGGAAGGGTGAACAAAAGAAAGAAAGCACTTCCTGCTATTTCCCTCAGGGGGACGTTTCTTTGTGTTTTTCCAGACGTTCTCTTGACAGGGTCAATTTGGCATTTGCAGGTTGTCCACAAAGCAAAACATGCTTACAAAACAGGATTCCTGGAAACAGGCTCACTTAGAGCCATTGGACCATCACCACATATTCACAAAACTTATCCATGCCCACAGGCGAACAATAGAGCGCGCAAATGCGGATGCACGGTCGTAACAGTATAGCAAAAATAACCAAGTCTCATCTGTATGTATTAAAATCAGAATGTCTTCAATGGAACGTTTCGGTTTACAGTTAATGAGCTACTGCAGCTGTAACTGTGCGCGTAGAGCCCAATTACAGTTTTGCTGTAGTTTTCTATATTCGTGATTGAATAACGGCGCTGTAAAAAGCCTTTCCTCTAAACTATGTTAGATGACTTTTAAGCAATTTATTTGTTATATTCCCGCAAGACACTACCACTACAAAAACGTTAGGCGCTATTTACTCTAACAGAGTATCTAAGGAAGTAATATAAATAATTGCTCCAAAATAACGAAGATCACGAGATAGCATTGCTGGTCTCATCACCAATTTTCCAGCATGATGCAATCAAGAATAGAGGACTAAGTGCAGTATGTTTGGCTCTGAAGGCAGCAGTCTTTGTGTGGGCATTGTGCGAATATATATGCTAGAAGTGTTCCGATTGCGTTGAATATGAATTCGCCACTCTTATTTAGTAACCCATCTTGTTCCTTTACGTTCACTCCTCAGGCAGCAGTCTTTAACGGGGCCCCACTAAATTTTCAGCGCAATGGCATGGCACAGCGGTCTTGAGCATCCAAAGTAGGGAAAATGATTTACCCCAAAGTTTTTTTCAACAATAGGGCTATCACTCTTTTAGTGCGGAAGCGGCTTGCTGTTCCTTGGTGGCAGAAGAATGAGAACCTTGTTGTCCCGTGCCTTGGACCGCAACGCGACACGCGTACGTCGCGTAGTGTTTTGAGGTGGCAGCTGTGCGCGGGAGTTCCTCTAAGGAAGATGGCATCGGCCCTGTTGTACGCCGTAATAAAAGATTGGAAAAAATGTTATCCCTGCGTGCCGAAGAGTGAGTACTGTCTAGAACGTGTCTGCACCCGGAAACCAGATAGCGATTTCTGCTGTGGCTGAGAGGTAACACTCCATCTTCACTTCTATATCGAGGGGGATAACGGCGAGAATGTCGACGGCTAGCATCCTAAAACGTGTTTCAGCCAACATTCCTGCTTCTCCTTTTAGCGCAGTCCATTGGCTTTAGTCAAAACAACTTAGCGATCTGTCGGCACTTGCGTGCAGCTCTGCAAGATAAGCTGAGTCGAGAGCTCGATTGATAGCTTAGTGCCCTGTCCTATAGTCTGACTAATGATCTTTCGAATGCTGTTTCTAGGACCTTTTGCTGAAGTGGCGAAAGGACGACGACCCATTGAAAGTCTGTGATGGATGGCAATTTCAAGTCACCACACATGATTGCTATAGACAAGTGCGCCACTTGACTGCTATTTTTTTTTATTCCCTGTTAATAATTTTCAAATTTCACGAACTGTAGGTTGCGCGCTGCAGCCGAGCCGAAATGGCGAACGTAAGATGGACTCCGGCTAAAATCAGCTTGGGCGTAATAACAAATTTCCCTGATTGCACGACTGAATCGCATTGTTTTATTGAAGGTGATCGCTTAGATTTAGCTAAGCATTCTGAGCTTTCTTTCTGTCGCGACGTTCCCGCACAACAAACAGACACACTCACGATTTGGAGCGCTGTCGACCATTTAGACTAGTTGACGGCAGCGACGCAGCGTGGCTTATATTCGATGAAAATTGTCAAATAAAACACTCGTTCGACGGGACATGTTCATCTGCGCATTCGTAAAGCTCTCCGTGGCCACCATATACTGGCGATGCTGTCCATCGATGTATCACGCGTCTCTGGAGCCTGCGCACTTTAGGGATGGCAAGAATGCTCTTCTGTCAGCCAAGTGTTTCTCAGGTTTAATGTAAGCAGTTTTCTCCGTCACACACTGGCGATATCATTAATTTATATAATGACGTTTAAGTGGGAAGCTGACACGAAACTGTGTCATACCACTAAGACGGTGGGATGCTGGTGCCACCGTCCAATTAGTCGCCTCTCATTGCTCCGGCCTGTTCCCTAAATAGTGTCATGAACCGAAGCCGTCATTCTTAGTGGACTTCATTGGCTCAGTGGCTGTAAAGTTCGGCATCTGAGCCGGTCATGGTCGCAGTTTCTAAGCCCGCTTGCAGTGACCGCTTTTGATTGCACAGGAGATGAGGTGTGCAGTATGCATGTCGAGGATATATATGGGGTTGAAATTAATCCAGGGCCTACCAGTGCGGTGTTTCAGTTTTTATGCTGCTTTGGAACAGCAAACCCGACATTCCGTAAGACAACTTTAGACATATCTAGTGATGCCCCACAAAATAAAGTGGACGCGGAGCCGAACCCCGGCCGCAGTGGCCGCTTCTCGGTGGAGGTAAAAAGCAAGGCGGGCGCCCGTGAAACCCCGGGTGGTCGAAATTTCTGGAGCCATTCAATACGGCGTCTCTCATAGCCTGGGTCACCTTGGGGCGTCAAACTCCATAACCCAAGCCAAAGAAAATAAAGTGATATGAAATCAGTAATTTTGGGAGCTAATTCCCACTTAGGAAAATGGCGCGAAACGCTATTGACGTACTACAGCGGCGCTCTCGTGCACCGCCCTCGGCTTCGGCTGCGCGGCTTAGGAGCGCTGGCGTAATAATTAATGTCTCAGTTGGCAGCAGTTGCCAAGCGTCGCCATGGTCAGGAAATTACCCTACGCGCTCATGTCACGAACGGTGCTTTCATGAGAACTATTTGTTACTATGAAAACTGTTATATCAAAACCGCACGTGACGGATTTGAGAAGGAGCTCAATTTCATATGCTTGCGCTGTTTATTTGGCCCTGCGCTACTTTATTTGAAGACTGTTCTTTTACTTGCAAGAACGATCAATAAAAACTGCCTAAATATTTAATCTGTTAATTCGAGGCCTGAGAATGAAGCAGTTTTTATTGTTAGGTGCCTTGTATACAGCGCTGTTGCGTGGCTTTCGAAGATACACGAGGTATATGCAAGAACATCGATCTATCTGCTGTGCCGATTCACTTAAAGCGATCATCCAGATCACAGTGTAAGATCACCGAGAGGCACGACAGTACAGTCGTTACCTGAAACGGCTGTGCAGTGGGATAAAAATTGGGAAGTAATCATACTTATATAGCGTAGAGAATCAGTTGAATGCGGATTCGATCTCTACACTTCAGAATTGTGTACAGTTCTTAACATCACTTTCAAAAATGGCAGAGGTGTAGAAATCAGAATTTTCTGCGCTAAGATTACAATAATAGGATGTGGAGTAATACAATCAATTTTAAGGAAAAGTATTCTGCTTGACCGAAATGCCTATAATCAGGCAGGATTTGTCCAAGCAGGTGTGCTCTGTACCGCGAAACAGAGATTATTCTACGAGCCGTTCTATAAATGTGCTTTTTTATAAGAACGTATCAGAAGGGCAGTAGAAAGCCACTTAGCAGTTCAGTCAGCGCTTCTGCGGCAAATAAGCCTATTTTTGATCCTTGTGAGGTAATCAATCTAAGTGTTGTCGAACTTACCAGACAAACTATCGATACCCAGAACATAATCGCTTTATTGAAGGTGTGTCAACGCGCCCCCGTTGTTGTAGGCAGATAAAGACGCCCATTCTTTGTCGAGTGTCCTCTAACGACCTCTTCTGCTCCCTGCGGCCTCCTTGATGCGAGCTCCGTTCCTTTGTGTAGGTTTTCCGAGTACCCCATTTCTGTTGTTCTTGTACACCTTTTGTTTACTGTCCATCGGGAACTATTTAATGGATTGTGTTCACTATAAACCATTACACCTCGTTTTGCCGCATGATACAGCGTTAGCCGCTTGCGCCCCATAAAACTCAACCATACTCAACATGAACAGACGAAGATTTGATGGTATCACTTTGTTCATCTGTGCGCTTCTTTTGTGTTTTTCGCTACTGCACTGTACGCCTCGACCATGTCTTCAAGTAAGCTTGCTCTCAACTTTCGCGAGAAGTGCTAGTTATGAGCTGAAAAATACTGTTAGTACACGTTTCTATTGCCTTGTACAAGACGACAATGTCAAACCGGCTTGTATAGACTTTTACAAGTAACACTTGCATTAGGACTAGTTACGCTGAGACATCCTTTTAGGAAATGGCCCTCATTTTAGCACGACAACGTTAAAGACCATGCCCTCTAGAAATCTGGCAGGAGCCCATTTCGTAGCAACCCCGGCACCACAGCTGGTTCGCTGGCGACATGCTTCGCTGCATCTCTGTTTGTGCCACTGGAACTACAGTCATAATCAGCCTAAATGATAACACACAAACAAGTTTTGTTCTTTGCCTCTGAAAACAAAACTTTACTTTCCCGAACGCACTATATTCTTCCGGTTTCAAGATACATATCGATGAGGTACAAAAACTCCTTATTGAACGTACTCTGAGCAAACGTTTTTTTATTCTCGTTTTGCCTATCTTGTACTAATAGTGCGCGAACGCGGGAATGTGTAGAAACGGAACGAGAAAGCCTCAGAATGAATGCATTGTGCGTTCAGAAGTGTTGATAATGTGATTTCAGAAACGAAGATACCCAGTCACGCGGTCAAGATTTCGTTCACTACAAACTGCGCTTACGGCTCACGTGCCTCAGCGCGGCGACAAGGCTCCCTAGTTTATCTTTCTAGAAGGTTCTTCATTGTATGCAACCTTGTCCCGACAACAATTCCACGCAGGCGGCTCTCCCAGGACCCAAAACCCCGCCCCCCGTATCGATACCCAGCCGTATCACGTGACGTGGACCAGTGACCGATGATCAGCGGCGATAGCACGCGTTGCGAAAAACGTGTCATGCACTGTTGACTCAGAGGTCGAAGGCTGCTGCGACAAATGCGGAGCCTGTGCATACAAGCCCGCGGCAGACAACAGGGCTCGCGTGCGCCAAGACGCCAAGTTCGTGTTTTGATTGCTTCGACGGGACTCATGGGAAAGACCGGTCGTGCGCCGCGGATAAGCCGGTCAGGCGGTATCGCTCGACGCCGGCTGGGTGCGCGCAGCAAATGATTAGCTCGAAGGGAGTTCCTGCCAGCCGAGAGACTGCTGATGGTGCAGAAAGCGCATAATACCGATCGGCCTCAAGTGGACCTATACAGGTTCATGCAGGTTCATACCAGTTATACAACCGAGAGTCGAAATTTTGATGCTCAGAATTTTCCTGAAGCTAACGACGAAACGCCTCACAAAACTTTTGTTTCATCTCCACAGAACGCGTAGCTATCTTCCCTGCTATATATCTTGGAATAAAAAAAAAAATAATCGCATAGAGTTAACGAGTTAGCATCAATGGTGATGTGATTTTATTGTTCTGTTCATAGAACAAAAAAAAAAAAAAGCGTTGCTTGAGTCTAAAAAAAAACGAAATTTTATTTTATTTTATTTATTTATTTATTTATTTGAAATACCCTAAAGGCCCAATAGGGCATTACATAGGGGGGGATGTGGAAGCAAATCAGTGTAGAACAAAAACAGATTAACAGATGATGTTATGGTGGTATGTGAGGGAAGTATATAACTAGTCATAGTAATCTTTATACAAAACTAGAGAAAAAAAAATAGTCGGGCAAGCAATATTTCAACATAATAAGAGAACTATAAAAAGATAAAAATGTGCAGCGATTTCAGCAAAAGGGAAAAACTTGCACATCGCGCATGACAGTCACTACAAAGCTGAAACTAAAACCAGAAAAAGACAACAAATGAAACAAATGAAACACAGATTACACCGAAAGAATCAAGAAAGGGAAGCTCTACACAGGGAACGACAAAACCGCGCAAATTGACTACGATGCGTCTGAAGAAGCTAGCAATGCTGCTTGAAACTCTGATAAATCAGTCAAAAGAGCGATATTTGACGCCAACTCATTCCATTCATTTATTGCTAAAGAGAGTGGTGAATATTGGTATTTTTTTGTTCGTGCGAACAGTGGGAGGATTTTGTTCGCATGGTCAAGCCGGGATGAGACGTGAGGAGCAGGAAGAAGATGGGAGCGAGCAAATTTCGAATTGCTATAGTATAATGTGTGAAGAAGTGATAATCTCGCAAACTTCCTTCTGAAAGCGAGCGATGGTAGGTTTAAAACTTCTTTAATTGATGATACGCTCTGAAATCTTGAGTAGGATGATGTAATGAATCTTGCTGCTTTATTCTGAACGGATTCAAGAAGATTCGAAAGGGAGTCCTGGTGAGGATGCCATATAACGGAAGCATATTTTAAGGTGGGCCTTATTAGTGTAGTGTAAGCTTGATGTCTTGTGGTAGAATTTGCGAGGTGTAAACGGCGCCTTAGCATGCCAAGTTTTCTGAAAGCTTTGCCGGTGATGAAGTCTATATGAGTATTCCAAGAGAGATTAAAATGCAAATGAACACCCAGATATTTTATAGAAGAAACAGATTCAACAGCTTTACCGTTGATTGTGTACACGCTAAGTAACGGCCCTGGAACAGAAGAAAATCTTATATGTTTAGTTTTTTCTTTATTAATTTCCATTTGCCAAGTACGGCACCATTCAGTTAGCCTGTTTAGATCGGACTGGAGCGTATGTGCATCTTCCGCGTTAGATATTGTTTTATAGATTACGCAGTCGTCTGCAAAAAGGCGAATTGATGAGTTGATGTTACTTGCTATGTCATTTATGCAAATTAAAAAGAGAGTGTCTTCACGTCCCAGATGTAAGAAAGCGATGAAAACATCAATTGCAATTGTTAGTTTTTAAGACGAATAAAACGTCATTATGACATGTAAGAATGCAACCTAAGCTTTAAACAAAATTGGTAGGGTTATTTTGAAATCGAACCTGTGACTCTTGGGTTGGGAGTCAGCTAGACACGCGACCCCTATGCCATTCAGGCTCGTTCGTTCAACCCGGTTAAGTGAAGGAAGACATCGTATATCCTGTGATGTATCGCGGGGTGAAGTGAGTCTACTGGCATACTGGCACTAACTAATAAAGTAATAAAATAGCTAGGAATGCAGATGTGGCAGAGAGGTGACGTCAGTCCTTAAGAGTGACGGCATCTAGTCACATAGCATACACGTATATCACACCTTTCAGTATGCAACTGGCGTCGACCCCAGATGATCTGATGCCGCTTAAAGAACTCCTAAACGCGAATATGTTATACCCCCAAAGCCGTGCTGAAGTGTCTCACAAAGTTATTTTAAAGCGTGGTCCTGATGACGACTTCACCCGCTGTACACGGCCTACTTGAACCTCTATCGAGGAACACCTGTGGCGCCTTCTGCAGCAAGCGTACATCACTGCAGGGGCAGTTTACAAATGCACTCCTTCAACGCGGACGCTACAGCGAAATGGACATGTCATATAGCAATGTGCTTCCCGATTGAAGCTTTTACTACAATAAACCAATGCTCGTCCGTATGGTTGCCGGAGCCATCCAAGCTGCTATCTTCGGTGTAGGCCTTGTTAGAGTGGCTATGACGACTTTAGGTCCACCTGCAGCAACTCTTCGCAGCTACGTTTATTGTGTTCAAGTAAAGAAACCAGGGGCGCTGTTACGGAGATGTGGGGTGCGCGGTATGATTCGCACCGGGTGCACTGCCGACAGGAGCTTGCACTTTGCGACGGGAGTATGCTCGCGGTGACGACGCTTCGACAGTCACCCCTACCATCGTGCTTAAATGTTTCAGCCGACGATGAAAATGACTTTAACGCCATATTCAGCGGATTTAGCCATCTGGCGGCCAAAATAATCCAAATCTCTGCACGACAGCACGCCGAACAGCGTGCAATGTTGCTTCCTCACGTGAAATTAGTTAATCAATTTGTCGATGTCATCTATATTTAGTATGAGCTGACAGAAACGGGTTGATAGGGCCCGTTATTTTACAGCTACTGAAGCAATTGCGCTTTCAATGGCATGGCCAGGAAGAAGCACAAATAGTGATGCGTATGCAGAATGAGATGTGTTTGTTTATCTAGCACTAATGAACTATAGGCCGCTAGGAACAGTAGTTACTCGGTAAGTCTCAGGCATGGGATTAGTACGACGAATTATGTGCGCCACAAGTGGGTACTAGAACTCACACAGAAAGAAATTATGTCCGACATCGACCATGAGCAAGTCATAACTTAGTTTGCGAACCTGCTAACCGTAGGCGGCAATTCAACGTTCGTAGATTTGAGGTTTTCCATTGCGCGTACGCTGTTGGGTGAGCGTCGCTAAATGTGAAATATATTTATGCAATAGCTAGGTGAGCGTGCCTATGACGAAGCATGCCTATCGGATATACTCAACTCATACTACTCCCAATTTGGTGCTTATGATTTTATGTAAGATGCTGGGCAATGTACATTGCATGTGAGAGAAAGCCACGTGAACTTGGCAGGGGCTTTCATTTTGACAACTCCAAACTGAATATGTACAGGTAGCTCTAAAATAAAAAAAAGAAAGGAAACACTTATTATCCTCATTCAACTGAAGATATGTGTGCCATGAGTGCGTATTAAAGGTACGCTTTTGCCATTACGTGGAATACTCTTGGTTTAGGGAAAGAATACGTTAGTGTAAAGACAGTTCGATTTCAGGGCAGAAACAGCAACACAAGTAATCTAAATCTTTTAATTCGCACTGAAGCTGCCTCTACGTTCTCAAGAAAGCGCGAACTATGTTCTCGAACTTTTAGCCTTTTGGTGTGAGACGTTTCGTCTAATTTAGAGGCCGTGACAAATGGGACATGCCAGCGGATTGACCATAACATGCTTTGCTGTATACATTACCGAATAATCACAGAATAAGTGAAACGCATCACGGGTTGCTACACGCATTCTTCCTGCACGAATGAGCACGAATTCGCTTAGGACATGTCAAAAAATCACGAAAACAAAACTCTACTAAACCTTGCCCGAGCACACGCCGACCTATTCTCCGTGTAGTCTTGATGACATCAGCTCTTGACAAGTCAGATTTGATCAGCCTGCAGCCCTGTGATATGAGTATTGTTTCGATCTTCTTCCTGTCAGATAGTAATCGATCAGAGCAAGCATGCAAATAGTGCCGTCTATGCAACTGACAATGGTGTGCCCAAAGCGTTTTAGGTCAAGGTAATTGCTGATTTAACATATGTAGCGGAATCTCGAATGACGCCATGGCGTTGTGTAAAACTGCCTGAAGCTGACACCTCCGAAGAAGAGATAAGAGGCATAGATAGAAACAAAAATGAGCGTCAAATAACCGAGTATCGGGAAGCTCACAACGGTTTAACAGTACCTAAGACGGAGAAAAGTCGTATAAAAATTACAGTACTGCGCTTAAGTATGCGCTTGAGTCCAATATTAATATTAATAATAATTGGTTCACATGAAGGGAAAGGCGCAGTATCTGTCACACTTGCTATGTGGACACCTGAACCGCGCCGTAAGGAAAGGAATGAAAGTTGAAGGGAAAGTGGAAAGAGAGAAAGGGGAGCCGTAGTGGAGGTCTACGGAGTAATTTCGACCACCTAGAGATGTTTAACGTGCGCTGACGCCACTTCGTTTAGCCTCCATCGAAACGCAGCTGCCGTGGTCAGATTCGAGCCCGGGAACTCCGGACAGTAGTCGGGCGTCTTACCACTGCACCACCCCGCCGGGGCCCCTTGAGTCCAATCCTGCCCAATATATCGCTTGGACGCAGGGACCTCATCGTCGCTTATTTCTGGACTTCATAAAATCAGCCCACTTTTTTCCATTCATTTAAATCATTTATTCATCCTTCATCTCATACCCTACTGATGCCCTGAGGCAATAAGTATTGATTAACAAAAAAGTCTGCTTAAGAGCGGAAATGGCGAAAGCAACTTTACAGGTCTGTTTTCAATAAGTGCACCGTGATTTTCATCTCTACCGCCATCATCATCATCACCAATATTGCAAATGTCATAATTATTAAGTAAATGCACTGTCGTTGCCATCGCTACTCCCGCTACTCCATCATTATCATTATCTATAACTAAAGCGTCATAATAATCCGTAATATCATCATTATCATTTTCGCTAACTGTATCGTCATTGTCATCGCTGATATCATCCTCACGCTAGACAGAGGATTACGATCAGTTTCCCACGATCCCGGCGTGGAGTAGGGGTTTTCGCGCTCAGCTGGGGATCGGAGGAATATGATTCGATCCACATGCGGACAGAGAGAGAGCAGAATTTTTTATTTATTCCAGCGGATGAAGAGGCTCCGGTCCTCCGTCGCTTGGGATGGATGGCGGGTGCCCCGCCTCAGACGCAGGCCGGCAGAGGTTGTTGGCCGGCGGCGTCCCAGGCCAGCTGGATGGCGGCTAGCTGGAGCCCAGGGTCCGAGCAGCGCAGCATGGTCTCCCAGAGTTGCGGCGTCAGATTTAGACCCCTCTCGGGAGAAAGGGGCAATCCCAGGGGATGTGTTCGAGGGTCCCTCTCGAGTCACAGTTTGCACAGAACTCAGATCTTTCTCCTGGGAGCATATGGCTCACCGGGAGCGGGTGTGGGAATGTCCCAGTCTGAAGGCGACGGCCTGCCTGCAATTTAGGGTAGGGGCTGGCGCAGCAGCCACCCGTCTACTGAGTCTATAATGCTGCAGAATTTCTGTGTAAGATTTCGCACACTCTATGCTCCCCACTCCAAGCCCCCCCCCCCCCCCCCCCCCCCCCTCTCTGCCGCCGGCTCGATGGTAGAGCCCTCGAGCCATGGCATGGGCGGATTCGTTGCCGGGAACGCCAGTGTGCGCTGGAGTCCAAATCAGCTGTATAGTTCGCGAGATTGGTGATTGCTGCAATATTCGAATTGCCTGGGGAGCAATCAACCCACGACTGTAATTTCGTATGGCAGTTTTGCTGTCGCAGATTACGAAACGCGCCTTTGTCTGGGAGCATGGCTAGAGCTACAGCCACTTCTTCAGCTGCCTCAGGAGATCTAGTTTTCAGGGTCACCGCGGTGATCGGTCTACCCGACCCATTCGTTACCGCGGCAACCATAAAGGGGCTTGCCCCTCCGGCAGCATCTACAAAGGCTACTTCCTCCGGCGGCAAGCGGCTAAATTTCTTACTGAGCATTTCAGCTCTTTTTTCCCGACGCTCCGTATGGTGTTCGGGATGCATGTATTTTGGCAGCGGCGGTATCCATAGCCTGTCCCGTACAGCCATGTCTATTTCAGATTTTGTCTGAGCGCCTCCCCAAGTGTCGATGCCCAGTTTTTCTAGAATGGATCTGCCTGCGGCGGCGGTTAGGCGGGGCCGTTCTACCTGTGAAGTGCGCACCGCTTCCGCGATCTCATCCCATGTGTTATGGATGCCCAGTTGCAGGAGGCTAGCGGTGGAAGTACAGCGCGGGAGTCCAAGGGCTCTTTTAATACTTGTGCGGATGAGGCTCTCTCATTTCTGTCGCTCTGCTGCCTTAAGGGGTAAGTATGGCGTAGAATAGCTGATTCGACTAATGATAAATGCCTGGATTACGCGCTGAAGATTCTTTTCCTTTAGTCCTCTGCCTTTACTCGAAACTCGGCAGATGAGGCTAACTGTTTGAGATACATGCCGCTCAATCCTCTTAATAGTTTCTCCGTTGTAGCCATTATCTTGGAGAAGGAGACCTAATATACGGATCTGCGATACCTGGGGAACTTGATGTCCTTGTATCGAAATGTGTATATCCACTTTACGCTCGTTCCGCAGGCACCGTGCACATGCTGACAGATTTTTGTTCTTAAGTGCCATATCGTGCGAATATTTGCGCGGACACTTATGCAGCCCGAGCCAAGAATGATTTTCGTCTTAATATGAAAGTCTACGTTTGTAAGAATAATACGTTTAATTCTTTGTCTCCAAGAATTTGAAATTTACGACAAAGATAATGCAAGAAATAATAATCTTCCTCGGCCCGAAATGGAAATTAGCATTGTGCGCATGCGTGTTTTATATATATGAGTATGCTTAAGCTTCGCCTCAAGAGTAGATGCGGCAGAGCCTTTAACACTCCGTTCTAGTTCCGAAATTTTTTTTCATTGAGAGACTGCTACAGAGTTTAGGTAATTGCTAGTGTTTAGTTCAGGGACCGAGTCACGCAGCAAGGGGACCACTCCGACTGGCGGAAGAGGCCGCCGGTACACGAGACGTCTCGGCCAGCATCTGAAGCGGTACCACCCTTACTGCCCTGTAGGCCTGCGAGCCACGAGGGGTAGGTGGGGATCAGCCATTATGTCGAAAATAAATGTTTTGCTCATAGTGTTTAGGTGGTTCAGTTTTTGGGTCAAGGAAGGCGTAGTATCTGTCTCACTTCTCGGTGGAGACTTGTACTTGCATAATTACCTGCATACAGCTGGAGGTACGTTTATCATCGGTTCAAATCCCTGTCGCACATATTAGCCTCCAATTTGACTACCAGATGTAATTAAAGTATGAACGGAGATGGTATGATACCACATTGAACTCTACAAAGAACAGCTGCGTCAGAATTTTGATACGAGAGCATGCGCGTATTTTCTCGAACACGTACGTTTTCTCATTCTGGGTTACGCCGACGCGTTATTAACAAGCTGTATACGCTATCGCGGTAAAACGCTCTATGCGGCCTAGGCTGTAATCGTCGAGCGCCACAGTAAACGTTTTTTGCAGCAGTGCGAAATTCTCCCTTTTTATGAATGTGAAAGCATTTATTGTTATATGGGTGGCGTCACGAGAATGTGTGAACAGAGTGTGTGGACAAAACCTTTCATCAGAGCGTGTCCACAGGAACCGTCGATCATCCATTGCATGAGTAATTGATATAATTTTGATTAAGGAGTTGTATAGATAGTAGGATTAATTACCTTATCAAAATGTTAATAGTTGGTTAGATAATGTATGAACCTATTATTAAGTTACTTGAATTAGGCAATTATAAAACAATCACGGCTGAATTAGTTATTTACTCATGTAGTACATATTCAGGTTTATTATTTGTTAAATATTTATTCGAATGAACTAACTACTTAATGGCGTCAATTACTTGAAAATAAATGGACCATTTCATCACTTATGTTAATTACTTGCATTAGTCAACTCACTTCACAGTTTACAAAAACTAGCTAATTGTGCTTTTTTTAGCCAATAAGACTAAATATATTTATTGTTTAAATGGCAAGGGCATAAAGAAACAAACACGCAGCAATATAATCGGCAGAAGTGAAAAAAAAAATGCGTTCGCTTTACTGCACCTAAACAGATTTACTGCGACCCTGCAATTATTTCCATCTTACTTCGAGTGGCGGACAGAGACAGCAATTACAATTTTATGTATATTCGTGGTAACTTGCATGCGTGCATGCCTCTAATTCATCATATATATCAGGTATTCAAGTGACGCCACGGACGCCATTTTGTGGTGATCAGCACAGCTGCAGCAGTGCAAGCCAGAGCAGGCGGCGATAATACGATTAGATATGCTTTGCAGCTTTTCGCCATGCTGCATGAACCATAAATGACAGGCACTGTGACGTATTTGCATACTCCCTATAAGTGCAACACGTCAGGAAATTTGGCGCCTACACCTACTCCAGCGCCATATACCGCCAGTGATTTGACGCAATGCCATCTTTGCCAGAAATTTGTCAACTGTCTAATGGAATACTTAAGGCATGTCAAAAAGGAAGATATGTCAATTAAAAGCTGAGAATGACAGTTCTGCTTACATTAACGTGATTTAGCAATTAAAAGGTGCCATCAGCCCTATGTATTCGGCTACAAAGCAAACCGTCTTGCTCGGTGAGACGGTAGATTCTGTCTATTACAAGGTCAATCTAAATGGTCGAAAAACTGAATGCCGAATGTATAGTAGAATCAAATGACAGTGACTTAAGCTGCATGGTGGCGACGGTGCGATTGAGGCGCGACAAGGAGCTGTGTGAAAAAAGTGAAGCAAATTGTCATTTTGGCATATATTTTTTATAAGTCATAACATCTAACATAAAAAAATAACTCTCGTTTTAGACAACTTTGAGCTGTGCACATTTTCTTGAAATATATGGTGCTTGTTTTGCCATAGTCTGTCGCTTTGTTTCTGCCCTCTTCCAGCAGGGGCATTGTCGGCCCACCGGACTTCGTGGACTTTGTAATGGGCCTGCTGGCTGCGTTGCGTGCAGCCATTCGCATTATAGTAAGGTTAGTTTCAAATTACGGGATATTTTTGTCTTCTTGCAGCGTTCTTGCATAATGCGTGCGCGCGCCTCTTTTCTGCCGTGCTTGCCACAGTCCTTCCATACCGCTGCTTATGCAGATGCCACCCTGTCACCAAGCGACAATATCGGAGCAGCCGCGTACTGCATGTGCGAACCCCACTCTCTTTATCCCACCACCAACACGGAGGGTGCATAGCCTATACCTCTACATCGAACACCGTTCTTGGGCTTCTACCTATCGCTCATGCCATCATCTCATTCACCCAGCTTCCGTCCTCGATGACGGCAGTTCGTGCTATCCAATCCCACACTCGACCTCCCCAATAAACTCTTTGGCGCTCTCCTCTCCCTTAGACCCGCCATACTAACCGTTAGACGGATACCTGGCCATGTTGGGATTACAGGTAATGAGTTGGTACACAAGCTCGCCAGCGATACTCTACAGCGGACGCCTGCGATCCCTTGGTCAAGTTCAAACTCCGGTGACGACGCCCTCCACAAGAAGAAAATCACGCAGCAGTACTCTGCCACGCGAGAATCCCTGAAGGCACTTCCTTGTCCCGACCCAGGTATCTCCATTGCTCACTCCTGCATCTAGCGAAAAATTTAACTTAACGCGCTCCTTTGTGCAGCGTGATTATTCCTCTTCCGGACGCGTTCCGTCCCCTCCTGTTCAAATTGGCCTCATCTATACGCCAGCCCAGAAGACTGTCTCTTCGAATGCTCAGTCGATTTGCAATCTAATTCCCCCCTCCCCCCCCCCCCCACCCCCTCCTACCCCCTTCTCCAGGCGTACCTGGCTGGGGACCACACAGCTTGCCGACCAAGTCAATCCCATTGAGTCCCAGCTAAATTCTGGAACTAGGCTAGATAAATGAGGCGCGGTGCGAAGCTGCACAAGTGCTCTGGTCCTTGCGTGTGCAGTAGTCCTCCTGAGCCGTCTTACCCGTGCAGAGGAAGTTGCAGCTAGGGGTGCAACTTCCTCAAAATAGATGCAGAAATGTCCATTTCGCCGGACATTTCTGTATCTATTATACTTGGGCAAGCAGACCTAATCTGTGGCCAGTCGTAAGCTTCATTCATTCAGCCAGCCTATCTTCGGTTATATAACCGTCTTGGTTGTTACGCACAGTAAATAATACTAACAAAACAACAAAAACCGAAGTGCAGAGTGCCATACATAGTTTTAACTTATAAGTCAAATTACGAGTAATAATGACGGCACATTATGTTAAGAAATCAAAATACCAAGAATGTTCGATTCGTGCTTATGCAGAAAAATAAGAAAACCCATAACAATAACAACAATGAGAAATAATACACAATGTAGCTAGAAAACGCATTGCTTGTCAGTGGCAGAATTAAGATTAACAATATTGGTTTGGTTTGGTTTGTAGGGTTTAACGTCTCAAAGCAACTCAGGCTATGAGAGACGTCGTAGTGAAGGACTCCGGAAATTTCGACCACCTGGGGTTCTTTAACGTGCACTGACATCGCACAGCACACGGGCGCCTTGCTTTTCGCCTCCATCGAAAAGCTGCCGCCGAGGCCGGGATTCGATCCCGCGTCCTTGGGAACAGTAGTCGAGCGCCGTAACCACTGCGCCACCCCGGCAGGGTTAACAATATTATCCTTAACGCTGTCAGTATAACTGCAACCCTTTTGTGTTTTTTAATGCTTACACGAATCATTATCTGCTCACTTTCGTGTCCTCTTTAAAGCTATTTTTGCTTCACTTACGTTACCTACCATCTCTGTCAATTTTGGTGATCAGCTTGTAAGGCTCATATGAGGAAACATCAGAGTCCGATTACTTCTCTTAAAACCTGGACTGTACTGTTTACGGTTACTCGCATAAACGATTTGCATGACATAACATTTTTTTTTTTGTGGCATCTGGCTTTTAAAATAACGAACAAAAAAAAAACAACTAGAAACGAAGAGAAATCAAACAACTGGAGTAAGCTGACTTTGGTGCCGCAGGACATTCTTGTACGCTAGAAATAATCGATTTTGTAGTAGCACTAAATCACGCCATGCGAATGGGCTATGCATTTTAAGCATGCCATTTGTTTGTGCAGCAGCTGAAGAACAGCCCTAGCGTCACGTCTAAACGAGCAAATGTTGTAATAAGGCCTAGCTTTCCATTCTCTACGCTGATGATAAAGGAGAAAGAGAATGAGGGAGAAAACCGGTAGCGGGTTTTCAAACAAAGCCGCAAATAGCTACGTGGTACAAAACACTGTTGACGTGGGATGACAGTACCCGTCGTTTTCCGGTTACCTTTTTTGGCCCCTGTGGCCGTAGGTTATCGAGCTATGGTTTGGTATATTTTGAGCTAGAAGTATTATCAACCAGCGCGAACGACTGATATTTCTCACCGGGCGCCGTGTAGATACGAAAATAGACAAGCTACTCACATGCAACAAAAAAACAAAAATAAAAAAAAAAACAAATGGCTTGTCCTTGATATGGGCGCTAACTATAGAAAACGAAAGCAATCAGCGTGCTTTTGATAAAAGAATTGCAGGATATAATCTTGGCCGCGCCTTAACTCGCCGCGGTAGAGCAGGAACTAGTCGTATGAATATTTTTATGATATAACTCATTATAATGCATGTAGCCAATATCGCCCATGACAACAACTACAACAATAGCAAAATAATTGGTAACGAGGAGAAAAGCAAATTATTGCAGCTAGCGTTGGAAGCAGCACAGCACTCGACGTCGTCAACTTTGAAAATATCAATTTCACTCCCGTTTAATAATTCTAGGCGGCACTGCAGGAATGTATACGAGTCTCTTCTCTTCAATCTTATTCTACGAGCACAGACGTTAAGAGCATTACTGAATTAGTAAGGACGCATATATATGAATGAATTCGAGCGAAAGTTGCTACATGATACCTTGCAGTCTAGACTATAGTATTTTGTTTTCCGTGTAATTGTCTCTGTCTTCTTCGTCCTTTTGGTTTGAAGCTTATCTTTATAGCATTGAATTCCTCCTTCATCGTATGTTTATGTTCGAAGAGAGGACGCCTAAACCTGCAGGTGGAAACGTTCAAAGTGTTTACACAAGAAATGGCACACCTTATACTTGTCATACATCTCTAAGAGGTACTGCGACATATTGTGCAAGAGGTCAAAACCATTCAGTGATGCGGAATTTTAGAGCGTTGCATAAAGTTACACCATACAAGAGGGCACTACGTAATTCCACATTGTACATTTAACAAATGCGGGGAAAATCTAGAAAATATATGCCAGCGGTGGGATCCGAACCCACTACCTTCGAATTTCACGTACGGTTCTCTACCATTAAGTTACGGGACGGCAGCTTCATCTTTCTGAACTTTCTGAGGTATTTACGTTGCGTGTAACCTATCCTTAAGAGTGTTTGCCGGCGCCCCCCTCCTCCGTTGAGGCGAACGTGGAAGGTCCTGTGATACCGCGAATGTCATGTAGAACGTGATCTAGCAGGAAGAGTGGGAGCTGTGCGATAACACACTTACGCTACCTATGAGGCCTATGCCGACATATTCGAAGTGCTCGTTAAGATCATCAGAAGCAAATGCAGAGAAAACGAAGGTCGTCTTTAGGACAAAAAAAAAAAAAAAAAAAGAAGTCAACAGCCACTGACTCTTATGAGAGCATAGGGGATTCGTTTTATCAGTGCGAAGTATTATTTGTATACCTTGAAATAATTGACTAGAAAGTAGAAAAAAAAATGACACATGCATCCATTAGGTTCCGAACTGCTGGCATCCTTCATATATATTGCACATTGTAATAAGTTATGTCATTTCACATCGCATCGCACAATGAAAAAATGAATGGTATTAGATGGGGCGCAATCATTTATATTGCCCACACAGAAGTTGACGTGAGGCTGCATTGTTTTGAAAAATGCCCGTTCACATCATGAGCGGACTTAGGCAGATAATGGAGGTGACTTCATAAAGACGACTTTTGCAATGCGTGCCGGCACAAGCAATTAATGACGCGGAAATCGCATTAAGGAGAAGCGGTGCGTTTTATGGCGACTCCCAGCACGTATGCCCAATGTTATGTAGCATGCGATCTGAAGGGAGAATTCTCAGCATCTGTTTGAGGCACGGGTGAAATTCTTGTATTAAGGAGATGCACCAAAACTAACAATTAAGCGCACGAACGAACACCTGAAATGGAAGTGTCGGGTATTAACGGTAGCAAAATATGACACCAATATGACAGTACCATCTAACATGGTGACTGTGATCGTGTCATCTCCCACCCACCAGGTCACTGGGTACTGCGTTATGGTAAGGAATCGAGATCTGTTGATAACATATGCGCCTCACACGTCCAATTCAACTCTGTCTGAGTACCATGTTTTACAATGCGGTCACTGAGCTCAACTCGACAAATGAAGAACAGGGATTCGAATGGGTTATTAATGATTGCTCAAACCTATAGTCGCATTGTTCTTGCTATGCATAAACTGTCCACTATACTTGCTTGGAAGTGTATAACCTGGCTCGTATGGTACAGAATGGTAGAAAGATTGTAGTAATGAGTTTATTGAATGATTTGTATTGGGGCAGGCTCTAGTGGGTTATTTACTGACACTGCCAGTTAGCAGTGCATATTTCGACCTTTGTGTATCGCTCGCGACTAGAAAACGCTTATGTTTATGTTTATCCCTTTTGTGATCATTTTGACAACTGTCCCCCAAAGGCCCTATTTCTCCTCCAACAGCCGTCAAGAAGGTGGAGTTATGTATCTTCTTCCGTAGAATGCATATTAGCAATATCACGCACTTATGATCCTAATGAAGTTGACTCTCGTTCCAATACTGTGCTCCTTTTTCGACTGTTTACTTTGCCAGTACGGAAGCATCGTGGCTGCCAACCAGTTAACAAATCAACGACCATTGTTTGGTACGTCCACTGCCCTTATCTCACAGTCAGTTCCAATCTTCCCGCTTGAACTGTTGACCTCTGGACATATTCGCTTGGGAACTAATGAACTGTTACGCAAGGCCTACTTTACCACTACCATGTATTCAGCTTCCGCTTCTTAGCTTTCACCTTTTCTGATTGAGATTTGAACTATCGAGAGCGAAATGTCTCATGTCACTCTTGAGCGACCCAACGTACTTTGCGCCTGTCATGTACACCCTGGCGTTCAACTTGCTTTTGTTTCGGTCGTCCCCGGTCACCGGCTGGAACAAGATAGGCGCGGTGTGCAACCGATAACGCCGGGATCCCTTGTCCGATTAAGGTCCAAGGCTCTTCGCTTCGGTATAGCATCCGAAAAGCGCCACACAATACTCCATCCAGAGCACAACACAACAACAGGGTCGCTCAGGCAGCGGGTCCCGAACAAGCCGAGGGCTATATCGAACAGCCAAGGTTCCAGAGAGCGACAAGGACGCAGAGATGCCGTCATGACACAGGAATGCCGGTCATGCGGGGCAATGAAAACAATTAAATAAACATCACGGTTGGAGAAGAGGCGGGACAAATGACTGCTCTGAAGTGAAAACAAATAAGCACTGAAAGAAAACAATTGCTTTACTGTTGCTGTTTACGGCCGTCAAAAACCGCGCAGATCCCCTAAGCAACTGCTGGCTCAGGCCGACCGAGCGGTCTATTGTCACTTCAGTGACAAGCGTTTCATTGAGGATAGATAATTGTACTCCTCTCTGAATTCTTTAAGGGGAGTGACCAAAATTCAATGATTACTTCTGCGCAACTTTTTGCTTGCTCGCGATTGCACGAGCCTTTTTACTCTACGCCGTTTTTCATTTCAAGCACATGAAAAAAAGTAATTAATTGGTTGGCTGACTGATTCCCTGACTGGTTGATTAATTGATTGATTTATAGACTCGCTTTTGTTTTCTAAGTAAATGCGCTTCATGGATCACCCGGGTTTAACATTGGTGGCGGCACATCTTCCTTTTACGTTGCTTGGCCAACTTTTTCCCCCAGCGTGCTGGGGATCACAAACAAAGTTCTCTCGTCCGTCACTGTAGCAGTGATAGCCCGTCCTCATATTAAAGGTCTTCGGGTTTCAAAGCCTTCATTTCCAACCGCTCTTCATTCATGATTTGTTGCCCATCATATCGCCTGTAACTACCAGCGGCGTAAGGGAAGTGTCCTGCTTCATTTTGCACAAGATAAGAGCAATTAAGGGACACGTAAGCGCTTTGAAAACAATGTTTTTGTATTTTGAGGCGAAAACGAAGCAGTTACTATTCTCCTGCAAAATTCTCGAATCAGAATAAGTATTTTGCAATGGCTAGTTTGGAAGCAAGGATGTTATTAAATTGTAATTGATGAAAATTCATTCATGATCTTGGCGAGCAATATATCTTGAGCAGATCTAAAAGCAACTGCAGCAACTATGACTAACTCACCTCGCCGTGGTGAAAGAGCATTCGCATCGCATTTGGGAGGTACCAGGGTCGATCCCTTGTGACGCCGGGTACCCTCCGGTTTCCAATGGGTACAAAATTTCCTCCAACCTAGTGCTGGGCTCTTCTGGGGTGAAATGCTTAGAAAAAGGGCCACATAATGGGCTTTTGCCGCGCGAAGTGGACTTAATGCAGTGGTTTAAGCGCTCGACTACTGTGCCCAATTAAGGGTGCGGAATCGAGTCCCGGCCGCGGCGGCCGCTTTTCGATGGAGGCGAAAAGCAAGGCGCCCATGTGCTGTGCGATGTCAGTGCACGTTAAAAAAAAACCGTGGTCGAAATTTCCAGAGCCCTCCACTACAAATTCTCTTATATAGCCTGAATCGCTTTTGGACGTTAAACCCCATGAACTTAAACCTATGCACTAATTCCCTCAGTAATACGAGAATGCCGCTGTATATAATTGTTCTCTTGCGAACTGCACGCAATTCATAATCGAAAGCGCGATGCGACCAGATAAATACGGCATTTTAAATTAAAGAGAGCCCGACAATTACCCTTTCTTTGAAACACTGCTAAAGTTATTCTTTTTACGCTAGTTTTATCATTCACAGTGTAACTATACTCGCAGTGAGGCCCAAGAGGGGCGGCGTAATGGTTCACTCGAAGGAAAGGCCCTTGCATGTGATGCTGATGAATAAAAAAAAAATATATATACGCAAAAGAAATCGTGAGACCGCTTGCAGCTGCGATCAATACCATAATCTTTTAAGCATGAATATTTCTTAATTTCCGCTTGTCGCTATAATTTCAATATCAATAAAATGATTCTGAATTCCTTAATATGAAGCATGCTTAATTTTGTCCTGTTATCACTGTTATTCCAGAACCTGTTCCGAATACTGCGAAATTTGATTCCATTGTCGATTTGTTTTCATAACCGTACAGTATGTTAGGAATAGAGAAACAGCTTTAACTGGTACAACTTTTTCTTCGGAAACATTCTGCTCTGTGTATGGGTGCTTAGTGGCACAAGCCGCAACGCGTAAACACACTTCTGTCGCGCTTTGTAAATCGTGTACTATTCCAAGTGGGTATAGCGTGCCTTAATTTTACAACTGTGGATTTTCCGTTTCCCATGTCCTGTCATTTCCTTGGCTCCATTGTTTTCTTCCGACTGCAGCTTTCCAAGGTGGGCTGCGATGCTAATTCTGCGTCTTTCCATCACAGACAAGCTGTACAATCATTGCATTTGTGGTTCCGGTCCATCCATCGCTTCTCCGAGCTCCTCCGAGCAGAGTGGAAACGAGACGGAGAAGAGAAAGATAAAGCTACGAGGTACTAGCCCCAGCAGGGGAAGAAACGAATGTAAAAATAACGGCCAGAGCACGAGCGTTCCCCGAAGCAGCCGGCGCAGGCAGACATAATGGAACAATGGGTGCTATTCTTGAGGAAGAGGCGCCCTCCACTAACGCAGGGAGCTCCCCAGAAGCAAACCAGACTTGGAGGACGTAGGCCGGAAGGGGGAGACTGAGACGCCGCGGAAAAACAGGAGGAAAAGAGTAGGGGGAGTTGAAACCCAGGCCTTGGAATCACGTTCACAGAACAGGAGAACCGTTATTTTACTTTTATTTCGTCCTGACCTGGCAGCAGGCAGAATCAGTGCGTATCCGAGTGACCTGGCTTTTACCGTGGGCGAGACGCAGCAGCTTTCTACTAGCGGCGTCCCTTTCCGGCAAGATGCCGCTATGCTCCGTGGAAACCTTTCTATTGTGGGATGAAAGGTATCCTTCTGGAACCCGATTTTAGATTTTGATGCTTGATGGCACTATAATGATTTTGTTAAGGATTAAGTTTCTTTACGCTGAAAAAAAAAAGGCTCATGCAACCCAAATCTGTACTGTGTCCCCGGTTTTATTTCTACTGTTCTTTTTTTGTTCTTTTTGCACTTCACGTTAGCAACGCTGCTGACCTTAAAAAAATATCCATGACTAATTACTGAGGTGCTGTCGGAAAGCGTTGCTTCTTTCTATAGCATTCTGTCCTAATCGAACTTCAAGACGCAGCGTCGAAAACATTTTCACTGTGTCATTTTGTGAGCGTCCCCGCCGGGGTGGCGCAGTGGTAAGACGCTCGACTACAGTGCCGGAGTTCCCGGGTTCGAACCCGACCATGGCGGCTGCGTTTCGATGGAGGCGAAACGAAGTGGCCTCCGTGTGCTGTGCGATGTCAGTGCACGTTAAAGATCCCCAGGGGGTCGAAATTACTCCCTAGCCCTCCACTACTGCTCCTCTTTCCACTTTCACTCCCACCATCATCCCTTCCCTTACCATGTGGTTCAGGTGTCCACAGAGCAAGTGTGCCAGATACTGCGCCTTTCCCTTCCTGTGAACCAACCAATTATTATTATCATTATTATCATCATTTTGTGAGCGTATGAAAGCCGGCTGTTGCAGGAATTCGGTCTAGTACATGACACATCTTAACCGAAAACTGGAACGTCGGTGTTGTCCCCGTTTCTTTTCCTACTTTTTCCGCATTTAATATTTCAATAAACATACTTCTATATGTTTTACGGGGGGAACTTGCGTGCTATTGAAATGCGACCCAATTAAATGAGCGCCATTAACGCCACTAACTTGATCGTCGCGCTACGTACATATATATATATATA
This sequence comes from Amblyomma maculatum, assembly GCF_055883805.1. Taxonomy (NCBI): domain Eukaryota; kingdom Metazoa; phylum Arthropoda; class Arachnida; order Ixodida; family Ixodidae; genus Amblyomma; species Amblyomma maculatum. Next base: position 36,006,802 of record NC_139349.1, on the reverse strand, counting down.
TATATATATATATATATATATATATATATATATATATATATATATATATATATATATATATATATATATATATATATTAACGCCACTAACTTGATCGTCGCGCTACGTATATATATATATATATATACGTAGCGCGACGATCAAGTTAGTGGCGTTAATGGCGCTCATTTAATTGGGTCGCATTTCAATAGCACGCAAGTTCCCCCCCCCCCCCCCGTAAAACATATAGAAGTATGTTTATATATATATATATATATGTATATATATATATATATATATATATATATATATATATATATATATATATATATATATATATATATATATATATATATATATATATAAAGTAGCACTGTTCAAAATAAGCCAAGTTGTACAAAGGCAAAAACGCACTTGCCTAAAATATACGACCAGCGTACTCTGGCCTCTCTGGACTACGCCCACGACCTCTAGTGATAACACCTGGTTCGAGACAGCCTATGTGTGAGCATGCGCGGTCACTCTGACGGTACTTTCTTTTCACGGCACCCCGTCCGCAGCAGCTTCGCCACCTCCTCCTGCCGTCCGAAGCTTTTTATGCGGTGCTTGCTACAAAATGAAAACTATCAGGCTGGGATCACGATACATGACATCTTTTCTGTTTTCATTTTTCGGGCGGTGGGATCCCTGGCGGGCATAATTTCGTCGCTCCAAGGCCATGACAGCGCTCCTGACGACTCAAGCAGGTGGCAAAACATGGCAAGATGCGAGCTGGGAAATGACAGGCAATGCTATCAGTTTGGTCCCCCATGCACACGCCCGGTACGTCTCGTAGGCGTCGCGCGTACACCGGGGTAATTTCGAACACGTGGCTCGGGTTTTCTAGACAGGCGTTCCGCCCTCTGTGCGTCCTGACGTCAGGCGCCTCGTTTAGCTCTAGAAGAAAGGAAGAGTGACTTTCACTGAGTCAGAGCTTCGTGATAACTGAAGAGGTTGTGGCAGCACCGCTGTGAGCGAATGAAGTAAAGGCATAGAAGGTGGGCTGAGTGTTGGGAAATACAGGAAGGCAGCATATCACACAATGTTGCGCTGCACAGCGCCAGCGGTAGGACCGACTTCTAACATGGCTGGGATCCGTCTTGCACAGAGTTCCTGGTGGGTACAACAGAGTCCAGGAACCCAGCCACGGCTCGTTTGACATTGAATGCAGGTCGGGAAGAAGCGGTGGTCTTGAGCTCTGCCAGCATTGCGCCAGCGAAAGTTATATAAAGAAAAGAGGCGGCAAAATGGGGAGAGAAAAAGGGAACCGTAATCATTCATGCCTGGGAGCCGGGATGCGTCAAATTTGCTAAACCAAGAAGGGACGTCATTGCCCCGCGCCGCTGGAACGAGGCCCTGAATTTTTTCTACCCCTTAGAAACCGAAAGAGAAAAGTGGAGACGCATGTGACGATCGAAGCTGTCCAAGGTTACCACCGACGGCGTCCGCTTAACACGTGCGCTGGAAGACTTCGCTCGTAAAACGCTTAACACGTTCATACATTCACAGCATATTCGCGGCAGCGCGTCCGGTTAGTCACGCTTAGTGGACGTAGACCGGACGGCTTGAAGACAGAATTACGGGTGTCTTGGACCCTTTCAGTGTTCTAACAGCATCCGGTTCTGTAACTACAGTGTCGATGCGTTTCCAAGAATATTGTGAGCTAACTTCTTGTGACGATTCCAAGAGAAAAAACACAGTGTTGCCTCCAGAACGGGGCCGTATTGATGACAGCAGTAGCTATGTCTCTGTTCCCCTCTGTCCTTGACAGTGCATTTTTAACCCAACCTAAACTTTATGCCCGATGACAATGAATTATAATAAAACACTGTATTTCAAAATGAAAATTTGTAACAGCTCTACCTTACCGGTATTCTGTTGTGCGGCAAATGTGTGGAGCTTAACGAAAAGTGTTGTGCTTAATTTGTGTATGCAAGAAAAATAAAAGTTGCACTGTTATGCAACAGGAAGAGGGTGGGGTGGGTTAGAGAACAAGCGAGAGTATTCTGGTCGAATAGGTCTGCAAATCGGCATGAATTAACAGAGAATTTATTTCGACGGTAAGTTAACCGGTGATCACTAAAGCCTAACGGACTGAATTCCAAAAGATTCCAAAAGAAGACAAGTGATCAGGGGACGGAATAATGTCGGGTGGGTGGACTATAGGATCACATGGCCGCAGCGGGCAGAGTACAAGATTAACTGAAACGTGGATACAGGTAGGCTGATAATGAATTACATGACTATACAGACAGTGCATTTATCATAGCTCAATATTAGACACGGAATCTCGCGCGAGTCTTTTTTATTAATTGCGTTAGCATCAGAGACCCCATGTTTGTAAAACTGCTCGTCATCTGGTACAACAGCGGAAAATTGAATTAAAAAGAAATTAAGCGCAAAATAAACATGCCGGCAAGATTCGAACTCCTAAAGTTTGGAGTATATATATAACCGAGCGCGCAACCCACTAAGTCACTCGATTTCATGCGTGACTAAACTTGCTATCAGTCGGTGCTGGATGTCGTACTGAGAGTGAATTACCAGCCTGCTTGGACTTCGCAACGTTTCTTATACATTCGAGATATCTTAGTGGCTTCGTGAATTCAGTGTTTTGTTGATAGCTACAAGATCTCCAGTTCGCCCGCAGGCTATAGGCAGCAGCTGTGCGGCATTTAGGTTAAATTAATAATATTTGTTGCAGTGTGTGGCCTCTTGTGGAATACGCAATGAACGCTAACGACATTACGTTAAAGAATTTCAGATGCGTGTTACGGCGTAAGGTGACTTTCACGAACAGTAGCGGTAGAGCTAACGCTCGCTTATTTGGTGGAGATTAGAATATACATCTACGATTTGATAGCCACATTAAACACAACTATAGCTAACGTACTTGATGCTCTAAATAGTTCCACTGTAAGAGTTATTAAGTCTGACTACCCCTTTATTAATACTGGCGAAACAGCATTAAAACTTAATTTTGAACCTTGGCACTCATCTCATCGCTAGCCTTTCAATAGTAGGTAATTCATAGCTCGGTCATTCAATCCGTATGCACAACTTCACCGTCACGCATATCACACCGCATCGCGGATACTTTTCATGTTGCTCGAAGATTTGGGGGAACCGCTACGTTCGCTGAATCAATTAGTATCCGAGTCTGGGCTAGTTGGTTCATAGCTTTTAAAAAATTAATACAGCGCGAAGAAACCGGCACTTCCCGTCTTGTATGTTGCCTTCTTTTTGTGCCCGGTTTCTTTGCGCTGTGATAATTTTTTAATTGCTGAATCATTTTTTCCCGAACAGCGATCGATTGATGGTCGGATATTTAGGGTAATCCCCCAAGGTGGAGTAGAGTTCTAAGAAGGTAGTAATTACTCATTGTCATCCACCCGAGCGCACCCATACGGCTACAAATGAAAGCTGTACAGCTTTCTCAGAAACTTCATAGTTAAAGAAAAATTCGTACTGGTCCAGGGATCGAACCCGAGACCACGCTTGAAACTTCAATCCTGATCGTTGCCGATCGCGATCCAAAGTGCCCGTGTGACAGCAATATTAGTCAAAAAAGAGGTGATGTTGCATGGAGTTGTACTTCTTGGAAATTTTTCAGCATATCTGAATGCATAAGGACTTTGCCACTGTGCAGAAAACATAGAATATCAGGCGTTCTCATCGCTAATCACACTTTTATGGCCTGAAATTTAAATTCTGGCTTATGAAAGCTTTGTTTCCGATAAAATTGGCATATTTGGTACCACGTGATGCTAACAAATCAGTTCATTCCTACTCTGTGTTTCCTTTTAGGGTTGGATTAGAACGATAAAAGTAATTATCACTTGGATGTCATTACCACATGAAGTGGCTTTACCTCGTTAAGAATTTAACTAGTTGCAAAAAGCGTGGAAGTAGACGATACCTGAGGAGAATGTTGGCCTCTCCTGAAGTACTGTATGGTTCACACTTCGCCATGGGTGTAAAGAAGCACATCGTAGAAAGACATGTAATTAGGACGGACACTGTGTATTTTATATTGATTAGCGTGAGCAATTACATTATGCACACATATAAAAGCCAGTCGTGATCAATAATACGCTCATTGGTTCGTGACACGCGGTGGGTGTATGTGTGATTTTTGTTTGGGTCTTTTTGAGCTGGAAATTTATGAAGCACGTTGACTTTACTTCTATACGCGACTCCTCAATTCATGAGCTTCGAATAGCTCGGCGGTTATAGCGGACCAAAATTTTCCAAGATTTGTTTTTATTCTTGTCGATGTGCCCATTTATTCCTACAATTTTTTTGCTTTAACGTGCTTTTCCTTTCCTTTCAACTGCCCATTACCTCTGGCAACATTTCTGCGTCACGCACATTGCCACAAGGCCGAACAACCATTTCTTTTTTCCGTGTTTGCTGCCATTTTTCTATTGCCTTTTCTTGTGCTCTTGCAAATATATCTGTCTTTCGCCATCCCCGGAGTGCTTCGTGGTTGGAATCGGCGGACAAAAAGCAAAGCCAAGCTGTTAACCCTTTCAGAGAAAAAAAGTGCGCGGCCGACGAGCAGTCTGGTGGGCGGACAGCAGCGGTTCTTGTGCCTCCGCGCGAACACCCTGGTGTCGCAAGCTGCGATGCTGCGAGGGCGCTCGAACGCTATGCCCCTCTGGTGACAGCCGCGGAACAGTTCAAAGAACTCTCCCAAGGAAGAGGCTATATGCGGCCAGCCGTGGGGCCGGGCAAGACGCGCCACAGCAGCGAGGAGAGCAGCAAGGAAAGGCATCGCGGAGAAGGAACTACTTAAAAAGTGAAAAGCAAAGAAATGCAAAGCGTCTTGAAGACCGACGCGCCAAGCCAAGGCAAGGGCTGAACGTGAAAAGCCGCCCGTCGGGCAGGCGGCGTCGGCTTCGATAAACTTTCGTGGAACATGGAAGAAGCGGCCCTCCCCGAGTCAACTTGCTGGAAATGGGCCAGCGAAGCTCCTTGGAGTCAAAGCAGGCGCGCCGGTGCAACGTGCAAGAAGGGGAACTGTAGGAAAATGCGAAGGAATAAAAAATGCGATGAAGCAGGGGAGTATTTGAGTAATACCAGTGTGAACCCTTCGATGAATTCCGCCATCTTGGCACCCTACGCAAGTATACTTTGTGTCGGACCGACCCTGAACGATGACCGTCTGCGTTTCTATAAGAATTTTCTTTATCGCTTCACTTTCAAGCGACTGCAGTCGCTGTTTCCACACGGATGTGTCTGAAGGTTGAACACCACAAAACAGCCAGTCTCGGATGAAAAAGACACTTTCGTGAGGCATCGGTTAAAAAAAAAAAATTATGTAGGGGACTGGCGGTGGGAAGACGTTTGAGCCCTCGAGCAGTTCTGCGCCACTATTGCTGCAAGGGTGGCGGGCTCGTTAGCCTCAGAAAGCTTCCTTAATTATGAACCGCAGTTCTAGTAGAACGTGCTTGAGTAGCTTTTCGAAAATGTTCATGGGAGTATCATGCTTTGCAGCATACCCGTAGGCAGTGCGGAGCACTACGTATGAATTCTAAGCCGACGAAGCGCCCTATAGCCCGCACTCAGAGCGGAAATGTAGGGACCTAACTAACGCTTCCGAAAATTTATTTTTTTTTTAGTTGCATTTACTGGAGCCTAAAAGATGAGAAAATGATAAAGCAACAATACACGATCAACGGTTCACGAAGGTGACCCAAGAGTGCTTTCGTAGGCTTCGACTCTTTTTTTTTTTTTTTAATTCTTTGAGTGTGCTTCGTAGAAACGAAATGAAGTGAATGTCTTCGAAGCCACCGTGATCTGGATGTCTGCGCATCGCGGAAGCCGATGAATGCCGTATTTCCTCCAAACCCGATAATGCGCCATGAGTTAGCGTGGGTGAGCTGTACGGCCTCGGCAGAGCTTGCGAGGAGCGACAGTGCACGAATTGCGCACTGCCGAACGTATGACGCCAGCTTTGCTTTCGCGAGAGCCGCTTGGCAAAAACAAATCTTTCTGTCCGCTTTCGAAAACGCCAGCCGGGTGGGCTCTCTCACGTGCTTCTGAAATCAATACACTCCTACCACGTGAGCGCTCGAATAGAACAACCACGCACCACCTTACCCATCTCGGCTGCTATGCGTATCACTTTTCACGATTCATTGTGCACTCATCTGTTCACCTTTAGTGACGTACAGGGTCATCCACTTCTAGCTATAACACGGTCACTGCTTTCAGAGCAACGCACAGAGGAAGCTGGATGTGCTGCTTCACATGGCCTGCCACTTAGCTTTATTGTGTGGCCAGGTCGGGCGCAATGACGATTTGAAAGCAGGGGCCTTGTTATAACTAGAAGTGGACGGGGCTATGTTGTCTTGAGATAACAAAATATCGACAAATAAACGACGTTCTGCCGAAGGTTTGTATGTGTCAAGAATTGTCCAGTAGTCAGTTTGATTAGCTATACACACGCAGGTTTGTGAAAACGAGAAAAATGAATTTTCACATTTTGGCCTATAAGCAGTCTCTAGTTTCCTAAAAAACTTCCAAGTGGTTTTCCATAGTCTTAGCTGATGCCGCCGCAATGCGGTTTTCCTACGCGAGACGTCCTTTTTGGGCCTGCACACTCTCATTTTCTAATTCAATGTTTTTCACCATCACCACCACTCCGGGGTCCGTCGGACAGAAGTACAACATCGCATACAAAAAATTCCGCGCCCTTTCTCTCTTTCTCGGGGCGAGCTGCATCGCCGTCTTGAGACCACTCAGAATTCACTTTTCATCTGAATTTGATAAGATATATGGTTGTGGAGGAGGAAAGGCAGAGAGGTTAACCCGTAAAAGAAACCGGTTTGCTACCCTGCACTGGGAGAAAGGGGTGAGTGGATATAAAAGTTGTGAGAGAGGGATGGGTGAAGCTAATACAGTCATACCACAGACATGTCACATCACGTCACAGTCATATCACGTAACATAACAGCAAAGTCATAGTCTTTCGATCACGCCGTTGCTTTTCATAAAGCAGAGCAGTGCCTGGGAGGCCTTCACTGCAGACGATCGCCGTGGCCAGGGACCTAAAATCTTAATTTCAGTTAATGGGTGTCCATCTAGATGCTCCAGCGCACGGCATAGACCTGTCTTTCCTCACTGTATATGGGGCAATCACAAAGAATGTGGCATTGACTCGTCGCACCCACAGTTTGTACATGCAGGGCTGTTTACCATAACTATCACAAAAGAATACGAGTTTGTGAATGCTACACCAGCCCACAGGCGGCACAGCAAAGTTTTTTCGCGTCGGGGTAGGCCCTGTGGAAGCCGGAGCTTCAGGTCAGGGTCCAGGGATTTTAAGCGGCAGTTCGCAAACTGGCTAGAATTCCACAAGGAGAGTGTGTGTCCCCGCGCAAGTGCGGAAAGGCTGCCCACTGCGTCTGCCCTGGAAAAGGGAATCAACACACAAGCGCCGTCTTGGTGGGCTGTTCGTGCGACCGCGTCCGCCCGAAGATTGCCCGCTATGCCGCTGTGTTCTGGAAGCCACTGGTAGGTGATATCATACCCTCCATTAATTGCATAGTGATGAATTTGTCGTATTTCCGCAACGAGTTGTTCATGGGCTCCACGGCGAAGAGCCGCTTTTAAGGCTTGCAGGGCTGTTTTTGAATCTGTGAAAGTAGACCAACGCTGAGGGCTCTGCTGACTGATATGCCTAATTGTGACACGAAGAGCAATTAGCTCTGCAGTTGTTGAGGAAG